>NC_135498.1:196960210-197299710 GCF_052857255.1 Amblyomma americanum
GTGCCTAGAACCTTTGCATCAGCATGTCTTGGGCCGATAAAAGCTATAAATAACCTTTACCAGTGGGTACGCCTAACTTGGCAGTGTAACTCCGGGCTAGCATCATCGCTGAAAATTCTGTATTTCTGCCTTTAACGTCCAGTACATCAAAACCGGACGCTTCCGTAAAGAAGCAAGATGACGGAGCGGCAAGCGCGCGTGCGGCCGTTCGCTGTGCCTGGAACCTTTGCCTCTGCAAGTCTTGTGCCAATAGAGCCATAAATAACCTTGACCGGCGGTGACGTCTTACCTGGCAGCGGAACGCCGGGCTAGCATCATCGCTGAAAATTATATATTTCTGCAGTTAACGTCCAGTGCATCAAAGGCACACGCTTCCGGAAATAAGCAAGTCGACGGAGCGGAAAGTGCGCGTCCGGCCGTTCGCTCTGCCTGGAACCTTTGCATTAGCATGTCTTGGCCGATAGAAGCTATAAATAACCTTTACCAGTGGGTACGCCTCACTTGGCAGTGTAACTCCGGGCTAGCATCATCGCTTAAAATTCTGTATATCTGCAGCCAACGTCCAGTGCATCAAAGCCTCACTCTTCCGGAAAGAGCCAAGCCGACGTAGCGGGAAGGGCGCGTCCGGTCGTTCCCTGTGCCTAGAACCTTTGCATCAGCATGTCGTGGGCCGATAAAAGCTATAAATAACTTTTACCAGTGGGTACGCCTAACTTGGCAGTGTAACTCCGGGCTAGCATCATCGCTGAAAATTCTGTATTTCTGCAGCCAACGTCCAGTGCATCAAAGCGGCACTCTTCCGGAAAGAGCCAAGCCGACGGAGCGGCTAGGGCGCGTCCCGCCATTCTCTGTGCCTGGAACCTTTGCATCAGCATGTCTTGGGCCGATAAAAGCTATAAATAACCTTTACCAGTGGGTACGCCTCACTTGGCAGTGTAACTCCGGGCTAGCATCATCGCTTAAAATTCTGTATTTCTGCAGCCAACGTCCAGTGCATCAAAGCCGCATTCTTCCGGAAAGAGCCAAGCCGACGCAGCGGCAAGGGCGCGTCCGGTCGTTCCCTGTGCCTAGAACCTTTGCATCAGCATGTCTTGGGCCGATAAAAGCTATAAATAACCTTTACCAGTGGGTACGCCTAACTTGGCAGTGTAACTCCGGGCTAGCATCATCGCTGAAAATTCTGTATTTCTGCCTTTAACGTCCAGTACATCAAAACCGGACGCTTCCGGAAAGAAGCAAGATGACGGAGAGGCAAGCGCGCGTGCGGCCGTTCGCTGTGCCTGGAACCTTTGCCTCTGCAAGTCTTGTGCCAAGAGAGCCATAAATAACCTTGACCGGCGGTGACGTCTTACCTGGCAGCGGAACGCCGGGCTAGCATCATCGCTGAAAATTATATATTTCTGCAGTTAACGTCCAGTGCATCAAAGGCACACGCTTCCGGAAAGAAGCAAGTTGACGGAGCGGAAAGTGCGCGTCCGGCCGTTCGCTCTGCCTGGAACCTTTGCATTAGCATGTCTTGGCCGATAGAAGCTATAAATAACCTTTACCAGTGGGTACGCCTAACTTGGCAGTGTAACTCCGGGCTAGCATCATCGCTGAAAACTCTATTTCTGCAGCCAACGTCCAGTGCATCAAAGCCGCACTCTTCAGGAAAGAGCCAAGCCGATGCAGCGGCAAGGGCGCGTCCGAACGTTCCCTGTGCCTAGAACCTTTGCATCAGCATGTCTTGGGCCGATAAAAGCTATAAATAACCTTTACCAGTGGGTACGCCTAACTTGGCAGTGTAACTCCGGGCTAGCATCATCGCTGAAAATTCTGTATTTCTGCAGCCAACGTCCAGTACATCAAAGCCGCACTCTTCCGGAAAGAGCCAAGCCGACGCAGCGGCAAGGGCGCGTCCGGTCGTTCCATGTGCCTGGAACCTTTGCATCAACATGTCTTGGACCGATAAAAGCTATAAATAACCTTTACGAGTGGGTACGCCTCACTTGGCAGTGTAACTCCGGGCTAGCATCATCGCTGAATATTCTGTATTTCTGCAGCCAACGTCCAGTGCATCAAAGCCGCACTCTTCCGGAAAGAGCCAAGCCGACGCAGCGGCAAGGGCTCGTCCGGTCGTTCCATGTGCTTGGAACCTTTGCATAAGCATGTCTTGGGCCGTTAAAAGCTATAAATAACCTTTACCAGTGGGTACGCCTAACTTGGCAGTGTAACTCCGGGCTAGCATCATCGCTGAAAATTCTGTATTTCTGCAGCCAACGTCCAGTGCATCAAAGCCGCACTCTTCAGGAAAGAGCCAAGCCGACGCAGCGGCAAGGGCGCGTCCGGTCGTTCCCTGTGCCTAGAACCTTTGCATCAGCATGTCTTGGACCCATAAAAGCTATAAATAACCTTTACCAGTGGGTACGCCTCACTTGGCAGTGTATCTCGGGCTAGCATCATCGCTGAAAATTCTGTATTTCTCCAGCCAACATCCAGTGCATCAAAGCCGCACTCTTCCGGAAAGAGCCAAGCCGACGCAGCGGCAAGGGCGCGTCCGGTCGTTCCATGTGCCTGAAACCTTTGCATCAGCATGTCTTGGGCCGATAAAAGCTATAAATAACATTTACCATTGGGTACGCCTCACTTGGCAGTGTAACTCCGGGCTAGCATCATTGCTGAAAATTCTGTATTTCTGCAGCCAACGTCCAGTGCATCAATGCCGCACTCTTCAGGAAAGAGCCAAGC
The DNA here is from genome assembly GCF_052857255.1 of Amblyomma americanum. Lineage (NCBI taxonomy): Eukaryota > Metazoa > Arthropoda > Arachnida > Ixodida > Ixodidae > Amblyomma > Amblyomma americanum. The sequence goes on from NC_135498.1 coordinate 196,962,938, forward strand.
CGACGCAGCGGCAAGGGCGCGTCCGGTCGTTCCATGTGCCTGGAACCTTTGCATCAGCATGTCTTGGGCCGATAAAAGCTATAAATAACCTTTGCCAGTGGGTACGCCTCACTTGACAGTGTAACTCCGGGCTAGCATCATCGCTTAAAATTCTGTATTTCTGCAGCCAACGTCCAGCGCATCAAAGCCGCATTCTTCTGGAAAGAGCCAAGCCGACGCAGCGGCAAGGGCGCGTCCAGTCGTGCCCTGTGCCTAGAACCTATGCATCAGCATGTCTTGGGCCGATAAAAGCTATAAATAACCTTTGCCAGTGGGTACGCCTCACTTGGCAGTGTAACTCCGGGCTAGCATCATCGCTGAAAATTCTGTATTTCTGCAGCCAACGTCCAGTGCACCAAAGCCGCACTCTTCCGGAAAGAGCCAAGCCGACGCAGCGGCAAGGGCGCGTCCGGTCGTTCCGTGTGCCTGGAACCTTTGCATCAGCATGTCTTGGGCCGATAAAAGCTATAAATAACCTTTACCAGTGGGTACGCCTCACTTGGCAGTGTATCTCCGGGCTAGCATCATCGCCTAAAATTCTGTATTTCTGCAGCCAACGTCCAGTGCATCAAAGCCGCACTCTTCAGGAAAGAGCCAAGCAGACGCAGCGGCGAGGGCGCGTCCGGTCGTTCCATGTGCCTGGAACCTTTGCATCAGCATGTCTTGGACCGATAAAAGCTAAAAATAACATTTACCAGTGAATACGCCTCACTTGGCAGTGTAACTCCGGGCTAGCATCATCGCCGAAAATTCTGTATTTCTGCAGCCAACTACCTGTGCATCAAAGCCGCACTCTTCCGGAAAGAGCCAAGCCGACGCAGCGGCAAGGGCGTGTCCGGTCGTTCCATGTGCCTGGAACCTTTGCATCAGCATGTCTTGGACCGATAAAAGCTATAAATAACCTTTACCAGTGGGTACGCCTCACTTGGCAGTGTAACTCTGGGCTAAGATCATCGCTTAAAATTCTGTATTTCTGCAGCCAACGTCCAGTGCATCAAAGCCTCACTCTTCCGGAAAGAGCCAAGCCGACGCAGCGGCAAGGGCGCGTCCAGTCGTTCCCTGTGCGTAGAACCTTTGCATCAGCATGTCTTGGGCCGGTAAAAGCTATAAATAACATTTACCAGTGGGTACGCCTCACTTGGCAGTGTAACTCCGGGCTAGCATCATCGCTGAAAATTCTGTATTTCTGCAGCCAACGTTCAGTGCATCAAAGCCGCACTCTTCCGGAAAGAGCCAAGCCGACGCAGCGGCGAGGGCGCGTCCTTCCATTCTCTGTGCCTGAAACCTTTGCATCAGCATTTCTTAGGCCGATAGAAGCTATAAACAACCTTTACCAATGGGTACGCCTCACTTGGCAGTGTAACTCCGGGCTAGCATCATCGTTGAAAATTCTGTATTTCTGCAGCCAACGTCCAGTAGATCAAAGCCGCACTCTTCCGGAAAGTGCCAAGCCGACGTAGCGGCAAGGGCGCGTCCCGCCATTCTCTGTGCCTGGAACCTTTGCATCAGCATGTCTTGGGCCGAAAAAAGCTATAAATAACCTTTACCAGTGGGTAGGCCTCACTTTGCAGTTCAACGCCGGGCTAGCATCATCGCTGAAAATTTTGTATTTCTGCAGCCAACGTCCAGTGCATCAAAGCCGCACTCTTCTGGAAAGAGCCAAGCCGACGCAGCGGCAAGGGCGCGTCCGGCCATTCTCGGTGCCTGGAACCTTTGCATCAGCATTTCTTAGGCCGATAGAAGCTATACATAACCTTTACCAGTGGGTACGCCTCACTTGGCAGTGTAACTCCGGGCTAGCATCATCGCTTAAAATTTTGTATTTCTGCAGCCAACGTCCAGTGCATCAAAGCCGCACTCTTCCGGAAAGAGCCAAGCCGTCGCAGCGGCAAGGGCGCGCCCGGTCGTTCCCTCTGCCTAGAACCTTTGCATCAGCATGTCTTGGGCCAATAAAAGCTATACATAACCTTTACCAGTGGGTACGCCTAACTTGGCAGTGTAACTCCGGGCTAGCATCATCGCTGAAAATTCTGTATTTCTGCAGCCAACGTCCAGTGCATCAAAGCCGCACTCTTCCGGAAAGAGCCAAGCCGACGCAGCGGCAAGGGCGCGTCCGGTCGTTCCCTGTGCCTAGAACCTTTGCATCAGCATGTCTTGGGCCGATAAAAGCTATAAATAACCTTTACCAGTGGGTACGCCTAACTTGGCAGTGTAACTCCGGGCTAGCATCATCGCTGAAAATTCTGTATTTCTGCAGCCAACGTCCAGAGCATCAAAGCCGCACTCTTCCGGAAAGAGCCAAGCCGACGGAGCGGCTAGGGCGCGTCCGGCCATTCTCGGTGCCTGAAACCTTTGCATCAGCATTTCTTAGGCCGATAGAAGCTATAAACAACCTTTACCAATGGGTACGCCTCACTTGGCAGTGTAACTCCGGGCTAGCATCATCGCTGAAAATTCTGTACTTATGACTTTAACGTCAAGTACATCAAAGCCGCACGCTTCCGGAAAGAAGCAAGGTGACGGAGCGGCAAGCGCGCGTCCGGCCGTTCGCTGTGCATGGAACCTTTGCATCAGCATGTCTTGGGCCAATAGAGCCATAAATAAGCTTGACCGGCGGGGACGTCTTACCTGGCAGTGGAACGCCGGGCTAGCATCATCGCTTAAAATTCTGTATTTCTGCAGCCAACGTCCAGTGCATCATAGCCGCATTCTTCCGGAAAGAGCCAAGCCGACGCAGCGGCAAGGGCGCGTCCAGTCGTTCCCTGTGCCTAGAACCTGTGCATCAGCATGTCTTGGGCCGATTAAATCTATAAATAACCTTTACCAGTGGGTACGCCTCACATGGCAGTGTAACTCCGGGCTAGCATCATCGCTGAAAACTCTGTATTTCTGCAGCCAACGTCCAGTGCATCAAAGCCGCACTCTTCCGGAAAGAGCCAAGCCGACGCAGCGGCAAGGGCGCGTCCGGTCGTTCCCTGTGCCTAGAACCTTTGCATCAGCATGTCTTGGGCCGATATAAGCTATAAATAACCTTTACCAGTGGGTACGCCTAACTTGGCAGTGTAACTCCGGGCTAGCATCATCGCTGAAAATTCTGTATTTCTGCAGCCAACGTCCAGTGCATCAAAGCCGCACTCTTCCGGAAAGAGCCAAGCCGACGGAGCGGCTAGGGCGCGTCCGGCCATTCTCGGTGCCTGAAACCTTTGCATCAGCATTTCTTAGGCCGATAGAAGCTATAAACAACCTTTACCAATGGGTACGCCTCACTTGGCAGTGTAACGCCGCGCTAGCATCATCGCTGAAAATTCTGTACTTATGACTTTAACGTCAAGTACATCAAAGCCGCACGCTTCCGGAAAGAAGCAAGGTGACGGAGCGGCAAGCGCGCGTCCGGCCGTTCGCTGTGCATGGAACCTTTGCATCAGCATGTCTTGGGCCAATAGAGCCATAAATAAGCTTGACCGGCGGGGACGTCTTACCTGGCAGTGGAACGCCGGGCTAGCATCATCGCTTAAAATTCTGTATTTCTGCAGCCAACGTCCAGTGCATCATAGCCGCATTCTTCCGGAAAGAGCCAAGCCGACGCAGCGGCAAGGGCGCGTCCAGTCGTTCCCTGTGCCTAGAACCTGTGCATCAGCATGTCTTGGGCCGATTAAAGCTATAAATAACCTTTACCAGTGGGTACGCCTCACATGGCAGTGTAACTCCGGGCTAGCATCATCGCTGAAAACTCTGTATTTCTGCAGCCAACGTCCAGTGCATCAAAGCCGCACTCTTCCGGAAAGAGCCAAGCCGACGCAGCGGCAAGAGCGCGTCCGGTCGTTCCCTGTGCCTAGAACCTTTGCATCAGCATGTCTTGGGCCGATAAAAGCTATAAATAACATTTACCAGTGGGTACACCTCACTTGGCAGTGTAACTCCGGGCTAGCATCATCGCTGAAAATTCTGTATTTCTGCAGCCAACGTCCAGTGCATCAAAGCCTCACTCTTCCGGAAAGAGCCAAGCCGACGTAGCGGGAAGGGCGCGTCCAGTCGTGCCCTGTGCCTAGAACCTATGCATCAGTATGTCTTGGGCCGATAAAAGCTATAAATAACCTTTGCAAGTGGGTACGCCTTACTTGGCAGTGTAACTCCGGGATAGCATCATCGCTGAAAATTCTGTATTTCTGCAGCCAACGTCCAGTGCACCAAAGCCGCACTCTTCCGGAAAGAGCCAAGCCGACGCAGCGGCAAGGGCGCGTCCGGTCGTTCCGTGTGCCTGGAACCATTGCATCAGCATGTCTTGGGCCGATAAAAGCTATAAATAACCTTTACCAGTGGGTACGCCTCACTTGGCAGTGTATCTCCGGGCTAGCATCATCGCTTAATATTCTGTATTTCTACAGCCAACGTCCAGTGCATCAAAGCCGCACTCTTCAGGAAAGAGCCAAGCAGACGCAGCGGCGAGGGCGCGTCCGGTCGTTCCATGTGCCTGGAACCTTTGCATCAGCATGTCTTGGGCCGATAAAAGCTATAAATAACCTTTGCCAGTGCGTACGCCTCACTTGACAGTGTAACTCCGGGCTAGCATCATCGCTGAAAATTCTGTATTTCTGCAGCCAACGTTCAGTGCATAAAAGCCGCACTCTTCCGGAAAGAACCAAGCCGACGCAGCGGCAAGGGCGCGTCCGGTCGTTCCATGTGCCTGGAACCTTTGCATCAGCATGTCTTGGGCCGATAAAAGCTATAAATAACATTTACCAGTGGGTACGCCTCACTTGGCAGTGTTACTCCGGGCTAGCATCATCGCTTAAAATTCTGTATTTCTGCAGCAAACGTCCAGTGCATCAAAGCCGCATTCTTCCGGAAAGAGCCAAGCCGACGCAGCGGCAAGGGCGCGTCCAGTCGTTCCCTGTGCCTAGAACCTTAGCATCAGCATGTCTTGGGCCGATAAAAGCTATAAATAACCTTTACCAGTGGGTACGCCTCACTTGGCAGTGTAACTCCGGGCTAGCATCATCGCTGAAAATTCTGTATTTCTGCAGCCAACGTCCAGTGCATCAAAGCCGCACTCTTCCGGAAAGAGCCAAGCCGACGCAGCGGCAAGGGCGCGTCCGGTCGTTCCATGAGCCTGGAACCTTTGCGTCAGCATGGCTTGGACCGATAAAAGGTATAAATAACCTTTACCAGTGGGTACGCCTCACTTGGCAGTGTAACTCCGGGCTAGCATCATCGCTGAAAATTCTGTATTTCTGCAGCCAACGTCCAGTGCATCAAAGCTGCACTCTTCAGGAAAGAGCCAAGCCGACGCAGCGGCAAAGGCGCGTCCGGTCATTCCATGTGCCTGGAACCTTTGCATCAGCATGTCTTGGACCGATAAAAGCTATAAATAACCTTTACTAGTGGGTACGCCTCACTTGGCAATGTAACTCCGGGCTAGCATCATCGCTTAAAATTCTGTATTTCTGCAGCCAACGTACAGCGCATCAAAGCCGCATTCTTCCGGAAAGAGCCAAGCCGACGCAGCGGCAAGGGCGCGTCGAGTCGTGCCCTGTGCCTAGAACCTTTGCATCAGGATGTCTTGGGCCGAGAAAAGCTATAAATAACCTTTACCAGTGGGTACGCCTCACTTGGCAGTGTGACTCCGGGCTAGCATCATCGCTGAAAATGCTGTATTTCTGCAGCCAACGTACAGCGCATCAAAGCCGCATTCTTCCGGAAAGAGCCAAGCCGACGCAGCGGCAAGGGCGCGTCGAGTCGTGCCCTGTGCCTAGAACCTTTGCATCAGGATGTCTTGGGCCGAGAAAAGCTATAAATAACCTTTACCAGTGGGTACGCCTCACTTGGCAGTGTGACTCCGGGCTAGCATCATCGCTGAAAATTCTGTATTTCTGCAGCCAACGTAGAGTGCATCAAAGCCGCTCTCTTCCGGAAAGAGCCAAGCCGACGCAGCGGCAAGGGCCCGTCCGGTCGTTCCATGTGCCTGGAACCTTTGCATCAGCATGTCTTGGGCCGATAAAAGTTATAATTAACCTTTACCAGTGGGTACGCCTCACTTGGCAGTGTAACTCCGGGCTAGCATCATCGCTTAAAATTCTGTATATCTGCAGCCAACGTCCAGTGCATCAAAGCCTCACTCTTCCGGAAAGAGCCAAGCCGACGTAGCGGGAAGGGCGCGTCCGGTCGTTCCCTGTGCCTAGAACCTTTGCATCAGCATGTCGTGGGCCGATAAAAGCTATAAATAACTTTTACCAGTGGGTACGCCTAACTTGGCAGTGTAACTCCGGGCTAGCATCATCGCTGAAAATTCTGTATTTCTGCAGCCAACGTCCAGTGCATCAAAGCGGCACTCTTCCGGAAAGAGCCAAGCCGACGGAGCGGCTAGGGCGCGTCCCGCCATTCTCTGTGCCTGGAACCTTTGCATCAGCATGTCTTGGGCCGATAAAAGCTATAAATAACCTTTACCAGTGGGTACGCCTCACTTGGCAGTGTAACTCCGGGCTAGCATCATCGCTTAAAATTCTGTATTTCTGCAGCCAACGTCCAGTGCATCAAAGCCGCATTCTTCCGGAAAGAGCCAAGCCGACGCAGCGGCAAGGGCGCGTCCGGTCGTTCCCTGTGCCTAGAACCTTTGCATCAGCATGTCTTGGGCCGATAAAAGCTATAAATAACCTTTACCAGTGGGTACGCCTAACTTGGCAGTGTAACTCCGGGCTAGCATCATCGCTGAAAATTCTGTATTTCTGCCTTTAACGTCCAGTACATCAAAACCGGACGCTTCCGGAAAGAAGCAAGATGACGGAGAGGCAAGCGCGCGTGCGGCCGTTCGCTGTGCCTGGAACCTTTGCCTCTGCAAGTCTTGTGCCAAGAGAGCCATAAATAACCTTGACCGGCGGTGACGTCTTACCTGGCAGCGGAACGCCGGGCTAGCATCATCGCTGAAAATTATATATTTCTGCAGTTAACGTCCAGTGCATCAAAGGCACACGCTTCCGGAAAGAAGCAAGTCGACGGAGCGGAAAGTGCGCGTCCGGCCGTTCGCTCTGCCTGGAACCTTTGCATTAGCATGTCTTGGCCGATAGAAGCTATAAATAACCTTTACCAGTGGGTACGCCTAACTTGGCAGTGTAACTCCGGGCTAGCATCATCGCTGAAAACTCTATTTCTGCAGCCAACGTCCAGTGCATCAAAGCCGCACTCTTCAGGAAAGAGCCAAGCCGATGCAGCGGCAAGGGCGCGTCCGAACGTTCCCTGTGCCTAGAACCTTTGCATCAGCATGCCTTGGGCCGATAAAAGCTATAAATAACCTTTACCAGTGGGTACGCCTAACTTGGCAGTGTAACTCCGGGCTAGCATCATCGCTGAAAATTCTGTATTTCTGCAGCCAACGTCCAGTACATCAAAGCCGCACTCTTCCGGAAAGAGCCAAGCCGACGCAGCGGCAAGGGCGCGTCCGATCGTTCCATGTGCCTGGAACCTTTGCATCAACATGTCTTGGACCAATAAAAGCTATAAATAACCTTTACGAATGGGTACGCCTCACTTGGCAGTGTAACTCCGGGCTAGCATCATCGCTGAATATTCTGTATTTCTGCAGCCAACGTCCAGTGCATCAAAGCCGCACTCTTCCGGAAAGAGCCAAGCCGACGCAGCGGCAAGGGCGCGTCCGGTCGTTCCATGTGCCTGGAACCTTTGCATCAGCATGTCTTGGGCCGTTAAAAGCTATAAATAACCTTTACCAGTGGGTACGCCTAACTTGGCAGTGTAACTCCGGGCTAGCATCATCGCTGAAAATTCTGTATTTCTGCAGCCAACGTCCAGTGCATCAAAGCCGCACTCTTCAGGAAAGAGCCAAGCCGACGCAGCGGCAAGGGCGCGTCCGGTCGTTCCCTGTGCCTAGAACCTTTGCATCAGCATGTCTTGGACCCATAAAAGCTATAAATAACCTTTACCAGTGGGTACGCCTCACTTGGCAGTGTATCTCGGGCTAGCATCATCGCTGAAAATTCTGTATTTCTCCAGCCAACATCCAGTGCATCAAAGCCGCACTCTTCCGGAAAGAGCCAAGCCGACGCAGCGGCAAGGGCGCGTCCGGTCGTTCCATGTGCCTGAAACCTTTGCATCAGCATGTCTTGGGCCGATAAAAGCTATAAATAACATTTACCAGTGGGTACGCCTCACTTGGCAGTGTAACTCCGGGCTAGCATCATTGCTGAAAATTCTGTATTTCTGCAGCCAACGTCCAGTGCATCAATGCCGCACTCTTCAGGAAAGAGCCAAGCCGACGCAACGGCAAGGGCGCGTCCGGTCGTTCCATGTGCCTGGAACCTTTGCATCAGCATGTCTTGGGCCGATAAAAGCTATAAATAACCTTTGCCAGTGGGTACGCCTCACTTGACAGTGTAACTCCGGGCTAGCATCATCGCTTAAAATTCTGTATTTCTGCAGCCAACGTCCAGCGCATCAAAGCCGCATTCTTCCGGAAAGAGCCAAGCCGACGCAGCGGCAAGGGCGCGTCCAGTCGTGCCCTGTGCCTAGAACCTATGCATCAGCATGTCTTGGGCCGATAAAAGCTATAAATAACCTTTGCCAGTGGGTACGCCTCACTTGGCAGTGTAACTCCGGGCTAGCATCATCGCTGAAAATTCTGTATTTCTGCAGCCAACGTCCAGTGCACCAAAGCCGCACTCTTCCGGAAAGAGCCAAGCCGACGCAGCGGCAAGGGCGCGTCCGGTCGTTCCGTGTGCCTGGAACCTTTGCATCAGCATGTCTTGGGCCGATAAAAGCTATAAATAACCTTTACCAGTGGGTACGCCTAACTTGGCAGTGTAACTCCGGGCTAGCATCATCGCTGAAAATTCTGTATTTCTGTAGCCAACGTCCAGTACATCAAAGCCGCACTCTTCCGGAAAGAGCCAAGCCGACGCAGCGGCAAGGGCGCGTCCGATCGTTCCATGTGCCTGGAACCTTTGCATCAACATGTCTTGGACCAATAAAAGCTATAAATAACCTTTACGAATGGGTACGCCTCACTTGGCAGTGTAACTCCGGGCTAGCATCATCGCTGAATATTCTGTATTTCTGCAGCCAACGTCCAGTGCATCAAAGCCGCACTCTTCCGGAAAGAGCCAAGCCGACGCAGCGGCAAGGGCGCGTCCGGTCGTTCCATGTGCCTGGAACCTTTGCATCAGCATGTCTTGGGCCGTTAAAAGCTATAAATAACCTTTACCAGTGGGTACGCCTAACTTGGCAGTGTAACTCCGGGCTAGCATCATCGCTGAAAATTCTGTATTTCTGCAGCCAACGTCCAGTGCATCAAAGCCGCACTCTTCAGGAAAGAGCCAAGCCGACGCAGCGGCAAGGGCGCGTCCGGTCGTTCCCTGTGCCTAGAACCTTTGCATCAGCATGTCTTGGACCCATAAAAGCTATAAATAACCTTTACCAGTGGGTACGCCTCACTTGGCAGTGTATCTCGGGCTAGCATCATCGCTGAAAATTCTGTATTTCTCCAGCCAACATCCAGTGCATCAAAGCCGCACTCTTCCGGAAAGAGCCAAGCCGACGCAGCGGCAAGGGCGCGTCCGATCGTTCCATGTGCCTGGAACCTTTGCATCAACATGTCTTGGACCAATAAAAGCTATAAATAACCTTTACGAATGGGTACGCCTCACTTGGCAGTGTAACTCCGGGCTAGCATCATCGCTGAATATTCTGTATTTCTGCAGCCAACGTCCAGTGCATCAAAGCCGCACTCTTCCGGAAAGAGCCAAGCCGACGCAGCGGCAAGGGCGCGTCCGGTCGTTCCATGTGCCTGGAACCTTTGCATCAGCATGTCTTGGGCCGTTAAAAGCTATAAATAACCTTTACCAGTGGGTACGCCTAACTTGGCAGTGTAACTCCGGGCTAGCATCATCGCTGAAAATTCTGTATTTCTGCAGCCAACGTCCAGTGCATCAAAGCCGCACTCTTCAGGAAAGAGCCAAGCCGACGCAGCGGCAAGGGCGCGTCCGGTCGTTCCCTGTGCCTAGAACCTTTGCATCAGCATGTCTTGGACCCATAAAAGCTATAAATAACCTTTACCAGTGGGTACGCCTCACTTGGCAGTGTATCTCGGGCTAGCATCATCGCTGAAAATTCTGTATTTCTCCAGCCAACATCCAGTGCATCAAAGCCGCACTCTTCCGGAAAGAGCCAAGCCGACGCAGCGGCAAGGGCGCGTCCGGTCGTTCCATGTGCCTGAAACCTTTGCATCAGCATGTCTTGGGCCGATAAAAGCTATAAATAACATTTACCAGTGGGTACGCCTCACTTGGCAGTGTAACTCCGGGCTAGCATCATTGCTGAAAATTCTGTATTTCTGCAGCCAACGTCCAGTGCATCAATGCCGCACTCTTCAGGAAAGAGCCAAGCCGACGCAGCGGCAAGGGCGCGTCCGGTCGTTCCATGTGCCTGGAACCTTTGCATCAGCATGTCTTGGACCGATAAAAGCTAAAAATAACATTTACCAGTGGGTACGCCTCACTTGACAGTGTAACTCCGGGCTAGCATCATCGCTGAAAATTCTGTATTTCTGCAACCAACGTCCAGTGCATAAAAGCCGCACTCTTCCGGAAAGAACCAAGCCGACGCAGCGGCAAGGGCGCGTCCGGTCGTTCCATGTGCCTGGAACCTTTGCATCAGCATGTCTTGGGCCGATAAAAGCTATAAATAACATTTACCAGTGGGTACGCCTCACTTGGCAGTGTTACTCCGGGCTAGCATCATCGCCTAAAATTCTGTATTTCTGCAGCCAACGTCCAGTGCATCAAAGCCGCATTCTTCCGGAAAGAGCCAAGCCGACGCAGCGGCAAGGGCGCGTCCAGTCGTTCCCTGTGCCTAGAACCTTAGCATCAGCATGTCTTGGGCCGATAAAAGCTATAAATAACCTTTACCAGTGGGTACGCCTCACTTGGCAGTGTAACTCCGGGCTAGCATCATCGCTGAAAATTCTGTATTTCTGCAGCCAACGTCCAGTGCATCAAAGCCGCACTCTTCCGGAAAGAGCCAAGCCGACGCAGCGGCAAGGGCGCGTCCGGTCGTTCCATGAGCCTGGAACATTTGCGTCAGCATCGCTTGGACCGATAAAAGGTATAAATAACCTTTACCAGTGGGTACGCCTCACTTGGCAGTGTAACTCCGGGCTAGCATCATTGCTGAAAATTCTGTATTTCTGCAGCCAACGTCCAGTGCATCAATGCCGCACTCTTCAGGAAAGAGCCAAGCCGACGCAGCGGCAAGGGCGCGTCCGGTCGTTCCATGTGCCTGGAACCTTTGCATCAGCATGTCTTGGGCCGATAAAAGCTATAAATAACCTTTGCCAGTGGGTACGCCTCACTTGACAGTGTAACTCCGGGCTAGCATCATCGCTTAAAATTCTGTATTTCTGCAGCCAACGTCCAGCGCATCAAAGCCGCATTCTTCCGGAAAGAGCCAAGCCGACGCAGCGGCAAGGGCGCGTCCAGTCGTGCCCTGTGCCTAGAACCTATGCATCAGCATGTCTTGGACCGATAAAAGCTATAAATAACCTTTGCCAGTGGGTACGCCTCACTTGGCAGTGTAACTCCGGGCTAGCATCATCGCTGAAAATTCTGTATTTCTGCAGCCAACGTCCAGTGCACCAAAGCCGCACTCTTCCGGAAAGAGCCAAGCCGACGCAGCGGCAAGGGCGCGTCCGGTCGTTCCGTGTGCCTGGAACCTTTGCATCAGCATGTCTTGGGCCGATAAAAGCTATAAATAACCTTTACCAGTGGGTACGCCTCACTTGGCAGTGTATCTCCGGGCTAGCATCATCGCTTAAAATTCTGTATTTCTGCAGCCAACGTCCAGTGCATCAAAGCCGCACTCTTCAGGAAAGAGCCAAGCAGACGCAGCGGCGAGGGCGCGTCCGGTCGTTCCATGTGCCTGGAACCTTTGCATCAGCATGTCTTGGACCGATAAAAGCTAAAAATAACATTTACCAGTGGGTACGCCTCACTTGACAGTGTAACTCCGGGCTAGCATCATCGCTGAAAATTCTGTATTTCTGCAACCAACGTCCAGTGCATAAAAGCCGCACTCTTCCGGAAAGAACCAAGCCGACGCAGCGGCAAGGGCGCGTCCGGTCGTTCCATGTGCCTGGAACCTTTGCATCAGCATGTCTTGGGCCGATAAAAGCTATAAATAACATTTACCAGTGGGTACGCCTCACTTGGCAGTGTTACTCCGGGCTAGCATCATCGCCTAAAATTCTGTATTTCTGCAGCCAACGTCCAGTGCATCAAAGCCGCATTCTTCCGGAAAGAGCCAAGCCGACGCAGCGGCAAGGGCGCGTCCAGTCGTTCCCTGTGCCTAGAACCTTAGCATCAGCATGTCTTGGGCCGATAAAAGCTATAAATAACCTTTACCAGTGGGTACGCCTCACTTGGCAGTGTAACTCCGGGCTAGCATCATCGCTGAAAATTCTGTATTTCTGCAGCCAACGTCCAGTGCATCAAAGCCGCACTCTTCCGGAAAGAGCCAAGCCGACGCAGCGGCAAGGGCGCGTCCGGTCGTTCCATGAGCCTGGAACCTTTGCGTCAGCATCGCTTGGACCGATAAAAGGTATAAATAACCTTTACCAGTGGGTACGCCTCACTTGGCAGTGTAACTCCGGGCTAGCATCATTGCTGAAAATTCTGTATTTCTGCAGCCAACGTCCAGTGCATCAATGCCGCACTCTTCAGGAAAGAGCCAAGCCGACGCAGCGGCAAGGGCGCGTCCGGTCGTTCCATGTGCCTGGAACCTTTGCATCAGCATGTCTTGGGCCGATAAAAGCTATAAATAACCTTTGCCAGTGGGTACGCCTCACTTGACAGTGTAACTCCGGGCTAGCATCATCGCTTAAAATTCTGTATTTCTGCAGCCAACGTCCAGCGCATCAAAGCCGCATTCTTCCGGAAAGAGCCAAGCCGACGCAGCGGCAAGGGCGCGTCCAGTCGTGCCCTGTGCCTAGAACCTATGCATCAGCATGTCTTGGGCCGATAAAAGCTATAAATAACCTTTGCCAGTGGGTACGCCTCACTTGGCAGTGTAACTCCGGGCTAGCATCATCGCTGAAAATTCTGTATTTCTGCAGCCAACGTCCAGTGCACCAAAGCCGCACTCTTCCGGAAAGAGCCAAGCCGACGCAGCGGCAAGGGCGCGTCCGGTCGTTCCGTGTGCCTGGAACCTTTGCATCAGCATGTCTTGGGCCGATAAAAGCTATAAATAACCTTTACCAGTGGGTACGCCTCACTTGGCAGTGTATCTCCGGGCTAGCATCATCGCTTAAAATTCTGTATTTCTGCAGCCAACGTCCAGTGCATCAAAGCCGCACTCTTCAGGAAAGAGCCAAGCAGACGCAGCGGCGAGGGCGCGTCCGGTCGTTCCATGTGCCTGGAACCTTTGCATCAGCATGTCTTGGACCGATAAAAGCTAAAAATAACATTTACCAGTGGGTACGCCTCACTTGACAGTGTAACTCCGGGCTAGCATCATCGCTGAAAATTCTGTATTTCTGCAACCAACGTCCAGTGCATAAAAGCCGCACTCTTCCGGAAAGAACCAAGCCGACGCAGCGGCAAGGGCGCGTCCGGTCGTTCCATGTGCCTGGAACCTTTGCATCAGCATGTCTTGGGCCGATAAAAGCTATAAATAACATTTACCAGTGGGTACGCCTCACTTGGCAGTGTTACTCCGGGCTAGCATCATCGCCTAAAATTCTGTATTTCTGCAGCCAACGTCCAGTGCATCAAAGCCGCATTCTTCCGGAAAGAGCCAAGCCGACGCAGCGGCAAGGGCGCGTCCAGTCGTTCCCTGTGCCTAGAACCTTAGCATCAGCATGTCTTGGGCCGATAAAAGCTATAAATAACCTTTACCAGTGGGTACGCCTCACTTGGCAGTGTAACTCCGGGCTAGCATCATCGCTGAAAATTCTGTATTTCTGCAGCCAACGTCCAGTGCATCAAAGCCGCACTCTTCCGGAAAGAGCCAAGCCGACGCAGCGGCAAGGGCGCGTCCGGTCGTTCCATGAGCCTGGAACCTTTGCGTCAGCATCGCTTGGACCGATAAAAGGTATAAATAACCTTTACCAGTGGGTACGCCTCACTTGGCAGTGTAACTCCGGGCTAGCATCATTGCTGAAAATTCTGTATTTCTGCAGCCAACGTCCAGTGCATCAATGCCGCACTCTTCAGGAAAGAGCCAAGCCGACGCAGCGGCAAGGGCGCGTCCGGTCGTTCCATGTGCCTGGAACCTTTGCATCAGCATGTCTTGGGCCGATAAAAGCTATAAATAACCTTTGCCAGTGGGTACGCCTCACTTGACAGTGTAACTCCGGGCTAGCATCATCGCTTAAAATTCTGTATTTCTGCAGCCAACGTACAGCGCATCAAAGCCGCATTCTTCCGGAAAGAGCCAAGCCGACGCAGCGGCAAGGGCGCGTCCAGTCGTGCCCTGTGCCTAGAACCTTTGCATAAGGATGTCTTGGGCCGAGAAAAGCTATAAATAACCTTTACCAGTGGGTACGCCTCACTTGGCAGTGTAACTCCTGGCTAACATCATCGCTGAAAATTCTGTATTTCTGCAGCCAACGTCCAGTGCATCAAAGATGCTCTCTTCCGGAAAGAGCCAAGCCGACGCAGCGGCAAGGGCGCGTCCGGTCGTTCCATGTGCCTGGAACCTTTGCATCAGCATGTCTTGGGCCGATAAAAGCTATAAATAACCTTTACCAGTGGGTACGCCTCACTTGGCAGTGTAACTCCGGGCTAGCATCATCGCTTAAAATTCTGTATTTCTGCAGCCAACGTCCAGTGCATCAAAGCCGCACTCCTCAGGAAAGAGCCAAGCCGACGCAGCGGCAAGGGCGCGTCCGGTCGTTCCATGTGCCTGGAACCTTTGCATCAGCATGTCTTGGGCCGATAAAAGCTATAAATAACCTTTACCAGTGGGTACGCCTCACTTGGCAGTGTAACTCCGGGATAGCATCATCGCTTAAAATTCTGTATTTCTGCAGCCAACGTCCAGTGCATCAAAGCCGCACTCTTCCGGAAAGAGCCAAGCCGACGCAGCGGCAAGGGCGCGTCCGGTCGTTCCATGTGCCAGGAACCTTTGCATCAGCATGTCTTGGACCGATAAAAGCTATAAATAACCTTTACCAGTGGGTACGCCTCACTTGGCAGTGTATCTCCGGGCTAGTATCATCGCTGAAAATTCTGTATTTCTGCAGCCAACGTCAAGTACATCAAAGCCGCACGCTTCCGGAAAGAAGCAAGGTGACGGAGCGGCAAGCGCGCGTCCGGCCGTTCGCTGTGCATGGAACCATTGCATCAGCATGTCTTGGGCCAATAGAGCCATAAATAAGCTTGACCGGCGGGGACGTCTTACCTGGCAGTGGAACGCCGGGCTAGCGTCATCGCTGAAAATTCTGTATTTCTGCAGCCAACGTCAAGTGCATCAAAGCTGCACTCTTCTGGAAAGAGCCAAGCCGACGCAGCGGCAAGGGCGCTTCCGGCCATTCTCTGTGCCTTGAACCTTTGCATCAGCATGTCTTGGGCCAATAGAAGCTATAAATAACCTTTACCAGTCGGTACGCCTCCCTTGGCAGTGTAACTCCGGGCTAGCATCATCGCTTAAAATTCTGTATTTCTGCAGCCAACGTCCAGTGCATCAAAGCCGCATTCTTCCGGAAAGAGCCAAGCCGACGCAGCGGCAAGGGCGCGTCCAGTCGTTCCCTGTGCCTAGAACCTTTGCATCAGCATGTCTTGGGCCGATAAAAGCTATAAATAACCTTTACCAGTGGGTACGCCTCACTTGGCAGTGTAACTCCGGGCTAGCATCATCGCTGAAAATTATGTATTTCTGCAGCCAACGTCCAGTGCATCAAAGCCGCACTCTTCCGGAAAGAGCCAAGCCGACGCAGCGGCAAGAGCGCGTCCGGTCGTTCCCTGTGCCTAGAACCTTTGCATCAGCATGTCTTGGGCCGATAAAAGCTATAAATAACATTTACCAGTGGGTACACCTCACTTGGCAGTGTAACTCCGGGCTAGCATCATCGCTGAAAATTCTGTATTTCTGCAGCCAACGTCCAGTGCATCAAAGTCGCACTCTTCCGGAAAGAGCCAAGCCGACGCAGCGGCAAGGGCGCGTCCGGTCGTTTCATGTGCCAGGAACCTTTGCATCAGCATGTCTTGGACCGATAAAAGTTATAAATAACCTTTACCAGTGGGAACGCCTCACTTGGCAGTGTAACTCCGGGCTAAGATCATCGCTTAAAATTCTGTATTTCTGCAGCCAACGTCCAGTGCATCAAAGCCTCACTCTTCCGGAAAGAGCCAAGCCGACATAGCGGGAAGGGCGCGTCCGGTCGTTCCCTGTGCCTAGAACCTTTGCATCAGCATGTCGTGGGCCGATAAAAGCTATAAATAACCTTTACCAGTGGGTACGCCTAACTTGGCAGTGTAACTCCGGGCTAGCATCATCGCTGAAAATTCTGTATTTCTGCAGCCAACGTCCAGTGCATCAAAGCCGCACTCTTCCGGAAAGAGCCATGCCGACGGAGCGGCTAGGGCGCGTCCCGCCATTCTCTGTGCCTGGAACCTTTGCATCAGCATGTCTTGGGCCGATAAAAGCTATAAATAACCTTTACCAGTGGGTACGCCTCACTTGGCAGTGTAACTCCGGGCTAGCATTATCGCTTAAAATTCTGTATTTTTGCAGCCAACGTCCAGTGCATCAAAGCCGCACTCTTCCGGAAAGAGCCAAGCCGACGCAGCGGCAAGGGCGCGTCCGATCGTTCCTTGTGCCTAGAACCTTTGCATCAGCATGTCTTGGGCCGATAAAAGCTATAAATAACCTTTACCAGTGGGTACGCCTAACTTGGCAGTGTAACTCCGGGCTAGCATCATCGCCGAAAATTCTGTATTTCTGCAGCCAACGTCCAGTGCATCAAAGCCGCACTCTTCCGGAAAGAGCCAAGCCGACGGAGCGGCTAGGGCGCGTCCCGCCATTCTCTCTGCCTGGAACCTTTGCATCAGCATGTCTTGGGCCGATAAAAGCTATAAATAACTTTTACCAGTGGGTAGGCCTCACTTGGCAGTGTAACTCCGGGCTAGCATCATCGCTTAAAATTCTGTATTTTTGCAGCCAACGTCCAGTGCATCAAAGCCGCACTCTTCCGGAAAGAGCCAAGCCGACGCAGCGGCAAGGGCGCGTCCCGCCATTCTCTGTGCCTGGAACCTTTGCATCAGCATGTCTTGGGCCGATAAAAGCTATAAATAACCTTTACCAGTGGGTACGCCTCACTTGGCAGTGTAACTCCGGGCTAGCATCATCGCTGAAAATTCTGTATTTCTGCAGCCAACGTCCAGTGCATCAAAGCCGCACTCTTCCGGAAAGAGCCAAGCCGACGCAGCGGCAAGAGCGCGTCCGGTAGTTCCCTGTGCCTAGAACCTTTGCATCAGCATGTCTTGGGCCGATAAAAGCTATAAATAACATTTACCAGTGGGTACACCTCACTTGGCAGTGTAACTCCGGGCTAGCATCATCGCTGAAAATTCTGTATTTCTGCAGCCAACGTCCAGTGCATCAAAGCCGCACTCTTCCGGAAAGAGCCAAGCCGACGCAGCGGCAAGGGCGCGTCCGGTCGTTCCATGTGCCAGGAACCTTTGCATCAGCATGTCTTGGACCGGTAAAAGCTATAAATAACCTTTACCAGTGGGAACGCCTCACTTGGCAGTGTAACTCCGGGCTAAGATCATCGCTTAAAATTCTGTATTTCTGCAGCCAACGTCCAGTGCATCAAAGCCTCACTCTTCCGGAAAGAGCCAAGCCGACGTAGCGGGAAGGGCGCGTCCGGTCGTTACCTGTGCCTAGAACCTTTGCATCAGCATGTCGTGGGCCGATAAAAGCTATAAATAACCTTTACCAGTGGGTACGCCTAACTTGGCAGTGTAACTCCGGGATAGCATCATCGCTGAAAATTCTGTATTTCTGCAGCCAACGTCCAGTGCATCAAAGCCGCACTCTAACGGAAAGAGCCATGCCGACGGAGCGGCTAGGGCGCGTCCCGCCATTCTCTGTGCCTGGAACCTTTGCATCAGCATGTCTTGGGCCGATAAAAGCTATAAATAACCTTTACCAGTGGGTACGCCTCACTTGGCAGTGTAACTCCGGGCTAGCATCATCGCTTAAAATTCTGTATTTCTGCAGCCAACGTCCAGTGCACCAAAGCCGCACTCTTCCGGAAAGAGCCAAGCCGACGCAGCGGCAAGGGCGCGTCCGGTCGTTCCATGTGCCTGGAACCTTTGCATCAGCATGTCTTGGGCCGATAAAAGCTATAAATAACCTTTACCAGTGGGTACGCATCACTTGGCAGTGTATCTCCAGGCTAGCATCATCGCTTAAAATTCTGTATTTCTGCAGCCAACGTCCAGTGCATGAAAGCCGCACTCTTCCGGAAAGAGCCAAGCCGACGCAGCGGCAAGGGCGCGTCCGGTCGTTCCATGTGCCTGGAACCTTTGCATCAGCATGTCTTAGACCGATAAAAGCTATAAATAACCTTTACCAGTGGGTACGCCTCACTCGGCAGTGTAACTCCGGGCTAGCATCATCGCTGAAAATTCTGTATTTTTGCAGCCAACGTCCAGTGCATCAAAGCCGCACTCTTCCGGAAAGAGCCAAGCCGACGCAGCGGCAAGGGCGCGTCCAGTCGTGCCCTGTGCCTAGAACCTATGCATCAGTATGTCTTGGGCCGATAAAAGCTATAAATAACCTTTGCCAGTGGGTACGCCTCACTTGGCAGTGTAACTCCGGGCTAGCATCATCGCTGAAAATTCTGTATTTCTGCAGCCAACGTCCAGTGCATCAAAGCCGCACTCTTCAGGAAAGAGCCAAGCCGACTCAGCGGCGAGGGCGCGTCCGGTCGTTCCATGTGCCTGGAACCTTTGCATCAGCATGTCTTGGACCGATAAAAGCTATAAATAACCTTTACCAGTGGGTACGCCTCACTTGGCAGTGTAACTCCGGGCTAGCATCATCGCTGAAAATTCTGTATTTCTGCAGCCAACGTCCAGTGCATGAAAGCCGCACTCTTCCGGAAAGAGCCAAGCCGACGCAGCGGCAAGGGCGCGTCCGGTCGTTCCATGAGCCTGGAACCTTTGCATCAGCATGGCTTGGACCGATAAAAGGTATAAATAACCTTTACCAGTGGGTACGCCTCACTCGGCAGTGTAACTCCGGGCTAGCATCATCGCTGAAAATTCTGTATTTCTGCAGCCAACGTCCAGTGCATCAAAGCTGCACTCTTCAGGAAAGAGCCAAGCCGACGTAGCGGCAAGGGCGCGTCCGGTCATTCCATGTGCATGGAACCTTTGCATCAGCATGTCTTGGACCGATAAAAGCTATAAATAACCTTTACTAGTGGGTACGCCTCACTTGGCAGTGTAACTCCGGGCTAGCATCATCGCTTAAAATTCTGTATTTCTGCAGCCAACGTACAGCGCATCAAAGCCGCATTCTTCCGGAAAGAGCCAAGCCGACGCAGCGGCAAGGGCGCGTCCAGTCGTGCCCTGTGCCTAGAACCTTTGCATCAGGATGTCTTGGGCCGAGAAAAGCTATAAATAACCTTTACCAGTGGGTACGCCTCACTTGGCAGTGTAACTCCGGGCTAGCATCATCGCTGAAAATTCTGTATTTCTGCAGCCAACGTCCAGTGCATCAAAGCCGCTCTCTTCCGGAAAGAGCCAAGCCGACGCAGCGGCAAGGGCGCGTCCGGTCGTTCCATGTGTCTGGAACCTTTGCATCAGCATGTCTTGGGCCGATAAAAGCTATAAATAACCTTTACCAGTGGGTACGCCTCACTTGGCAGTGTAACTCCGGGATAGCATCATCGCTTAAAATTCTGTATTTCTGCAGCCAACGTCCAGTGCATCAAAGCCGCACTCTTCCGGAAAGAGCCAAGCCGACGCAGCGGCAAGGGCGCGTCCGGTCGTTCCATGTGCCAGGAACCTTTGCATCAGCATGTCTTGGACCGATAAAAGCTATAAATAACCTTTACCAGTGGGTACGCCTCACTTGGCAGTGTATCTCCGGGCTAGTATCATCGCTGAAAATTCTGTATTTCTGCAGCCAACGTCAAGTACATCAAAGCCGCACGCTTCCGGAAAGAAGCAAGGTGACGGAGCGGCAAGCGCGCGTCCGGCCGTTCGCTGTGCATGGAACCATTGCATCAGCATGTCTTGGGCCAATAGAGCCATAAATAAGCTTGACCGGCGGGGACGTCTTACCTGGCAGTGGAACGCCGGGCTAGCGTCATCGCTGAAAATTCTGTATTTCTGCAGCCAACGTCAAGTGCATCAAAGCTGCACTCTTCTGGAAAGAGCCAAGCCGACGCAGCGGCAAGGGCGCTTCCGGCCATTCTCTGTGCCTTGAACCTTTGCATCAGCATGTCTTGGGCCAATAGAAGCTATAAATAACCTTTACCAGTCGGTACGCCTCCCTTGGCAGTGTAACTCCGGGCTAGCATCATCGCTTAAAATTCTGTATTTCTGAAGCCAACGTCCAGTGCATCAAAGCCGCATTCTTCCGGAAAGAGCCAAGCCGACGCAGCGGCAAGGGCGCGTCCAGTCGTTCCCTGTGCCTAGAACCTTTGCATCAGCATGTCTTGGACCGATAAAAGCTATAAATAACCTTTACCAGTGGGTACGCCTCACTTGGCAGTGTAACTCCGGGCTAGCATCATCGCTGAAAATTCTGTATTTCTGCAGCCAACGTCCAGTGCATCAAAGCCGCACTCTTCCGGAAAGAGCCAAGCCGACGCAGCGGCAAGAGCGCGTCCGGTCGTTCCCTGTGCCTAGAACCGTTGCATCAGCATGTCTTGGGCCGATAAAAGCTATAAATAACATTTACCAGTGGGTACACCTCACTTGGCAGTGTAACTCCGGGCTAGCATCATCGCTGAAAATTCTGTATTTCTGCAGCCAACGTCCAGTGCATCAAAGCCGCACTCTTCCGGAAAGAGCCAAGCCGACGCAGCGGCAAGGGCGCGTCCGGTCGTTCCATGTGCCAGGAACCTTTGCATCAGCATCTCTTGGACCGATAAAAGTTATAAATAACCTTTACCAGTGGGAACGCCTCACTTGGCAGTGTAACTCCGGGCTAAGATCATCGCTTAAAATTCTGTATTTCTGCAGCCAACGTCCAGTGCATCAAAGCCTCACTCTTCCGGAAAGAGCCAAGCCGACGTAGCGGGAAGGGCGCGTCCAGTCGTGCCCTGTGCCTAGAACCTTTGCATCAGGATGTCTTGGGCCGAGAAAAGCTATAAATAACCTTTACCAGTGGGTACGCCTCACTTGGCAGTGTAACTCCGGGCTAGCATCATCGCTGAAAATTCTGTATTTCTGCAGCCAACGTCCAGTGCATCAAAGCCGCACTCTTCCGGAAAGAGCCAAGCCGACGCAGCGGCAAGGGCGCGTCCGGTCGTTCCATGTGCCAGGAACCTTTGCATCAGCATCTCTTGGACCGATAAAAGTTATAAATAACCTTTACCAGTGGGAACGCCTCACTTGGCAGTGTAACTCCGGGCTAAGATCATCGCTTAAAATTCTGTATTTCTGCAGCCAACGTCCAGTGCATCAAAGCCTCACTCTTCCGGAAAGAGCCAAGCCGACGTAGCGGGAAGGGCGCGTCCGGTCGTTCGCTGTGCCTAGAACCTTTGCATCAGCATGTCGTGGGCCGATAAAAGCTATAAATAACCTTTACCAGTGGGTACGCCTAACTTGGCAGTGTAACTCCGGGCTAGCATCATCGCTGAAAATTCTGTATTTCTGCAGCCAACGTCCAGTGCATCAAAGCTGCACTCTTCAGGAAAGAGCCAAGCCGACGTAGCGGCAAGGGCGCGTCCGGTCATTCCATGTGCATGGAACCTTTGCATCAGCATGTCTTGGACCGATAAAAGCTATAAATAACCTTTACTAGTGGGTACGCCTCACTTGGCAGTGTAACTCCGGGCTAGCATCATCGCTTAAAATTCTGTATTTCTGCAGCCAACGTACAGCGCATCAAAGCCGCATTCTTCCGGAAAGAGCCAAGCCGACGCAGCGGCAAGGGCGCGTCCAGTCGTGCCCTGTGCCTAGAACCTTTGCATCAGGATGTCTTGGGCCGAGAAAAGCTATAAATAACCTTTACCAGTGGGTACGCCTCACTTGGCAGTGTAACTCCGGGCTAGCATCATCGCTGAAAATTCTGTATTTCTGCAGCCAACGTCCAGTGCATCAAAGCCGCTCTCTTCCGGAAAGAGCCAAGCCGACGCAGCGGCAAGGGCGCGTCCGGTCGTTCCATGTGCCTGGAACCTTTGCATCAGCATGTCATGGGCCGATAAAAGCTATATATAACCTTTACCAGTGGGTACGCCTCACTTGGCAGTGTAACTCCGGGCTAGCATCATCGCTTAAAATTCTGTATTTCTGCAGCCAACGTCCAGTGCATCAAAGCCGCACTCCTCAGGAAAGAGCCAAGCCGACGCAGCGGCAAGGGCGCGTCCGGTCGTTCCATGTGCCTGGAACCTTTGCATCAGCATGTCTTGGGCCGATAAAAGCTATAAATAACCTTTACCAGTGGGTACGCCTCACTTGGCAGTGTAACTCCGGGATAGCATCATCGCTTAAAATTCTGTATTTCTGCAGCCAACGTCCAGTGCATCAAAGCCGCACTCTTCCGGAAAGAGCCAAGCCGATGCAGCGGCAAGGGCGCGTCCGGTCGTTCCATGTGCCAGGAACCTTTGCATCAGCATGTCTTGGACCGATAAAAGCTATAAATAACCTTTACCAGTGGGTACGCCTCACTTGGCAGTGTATCTCCGGGCTAGTATCATCGCTGAAAATTCTGTATTTCTGCAGCCAACGTCAAGTACATCAAAGCCGCACGCTTCCGGAAAGAAGCAAGGTGACGGAGCGGCAAGCGCGCGTCCGGCCGTTCGCTGTGCATGGAACCATTGCATCAGCATGTCTTGGGCCAATAGAGCCATAAATAAGCTTGACCGGCGGGGACGTCTTACCTGGCAGTGGAACGCCGGGCTAGCGTCATCGCTGAAAATTCTGTATTTCTGCAGCCAACGTCAAGTGCATCAAAGCTGCACTCTTCTGGAAAGAGCCAAGCCGACGCAGCGGCAAGGGCGCTTCCGGCCATTCTCTGTGCCTTGAACCTTTGCATCAGCATGTCTTGGGCCAATAGAAGCTCTAAATAACCTTTACCAGTCGGTACGCCTCCCTTGGCAGTGTAACTCCGGGCTAGCATCATCGCTTAAAATTCTGTATTTCTGCAGCCAACGTCCAGTGCATCAAAGCCGCATTCTTCCGGAAAGAGCCAAGCCGACGCAGCGGCAAGGGCGCGTCCAGTCGTTCCCTGTGCCTAGAACCTTTGCATCAGCATGTCTTGGGCCGATAAAAGCTATAAATAACCTTTACCAGTGGGTACGCCTCACTTGGCAGTGTAACTCCGGGCTAGCATCATCGCTGAAAATTCTGTATTTCTGCAGCCAACGTCCAGTGCATCAAAGCCGCACTCTTCCGGAAAGAGCCAAGCCGACGCAGCGGCAAGAGCGCGTCCGGTCGTTCCCTGTGCCTAGAACCTTTGCATCAGCATGTCTTGGGCCGATAAAAGCTATAAATAACATTTACCAGTGGGTACACCTCACTTGGCAGTGTAACTCCGGGCTAGCATCATCGCTGAAAATTCTGTATTTCTGCAGCCAACGTCCAGTGCATCAAAGCCGCACTCTTCCGGAAAGAGCCAAGCCGACGCAGCGGCAAGGGCGCGTCCGGTCGTTCCATGTGCCACGAACCTTTGCATCAGCATGTCTTGGACCGATAAAAGTTATAAATAACCTTTACCAGTGGGAACGCCTCACTTGGCAGTGTAACTCCGGGCTAAGATCATCGCTTAAAATTCTGTATTTCTGCAGCCAACGTCCAGTGCATCAAAGCCTCACTCTTCCGGAAAGAGCCAAGCCGACGTAGCGGGAAGGGCGCGTCCGGTCGTTCCCTGTGCCTAGAACCTTTGCATCAGCATGTCGTGGGCCGATAAAAGCTATAAATAACTTTACCAGTGGGTACGCCTAACTTGGCAGTGTAACTCCGGGCTAGCATCATCGCTGAAAATTCTGTATTTCTGCAGCCAACGTCCAGTGCATCAAAGCCGCACTCTTCCGGAAAGAGCCATGCCGACGGAGCGGCTAGGGCGCGTCCCGCCATTCTCTGTGCCTGGAACCTTTGCATCAGCATGTCTTGGGCCGATAAAAGCTATAAATAACCTTTACCAGTGGGTACGCCTCACTTGGCAGTGTAACTCCGGGCTAGCATCATCGCTTAAAATTCTGTATTTTTGCAGCCAACGTCCAGTGCATCAAAGCCGCACTCTTCCGGAAAGACCCAAGCCAACGCAGCGGCAAGGGCGCGTCCGGTCGTTCCTTGTGCCTAGAACCTTTGCATCAGCATGTCTTGGGCCGATAAAAGCTATAAATACCCTTTACCATGATCCATAACTACAGCGCCAACGACAGGACAGAGATGAAGAAGGGACACCACACAGCGCTGACTCACAACTAAAGATTTATTGGATGCCAGCAGGTATAAATACCTCCCTGGCGGCCAGAAAGAATGCAGTCCACACTTACATGCGTGACTGACATACTGGTGTGCCAGTCATGTGCCTCCAAGCAAATCACATGCGCGAGAATACAATATAATCAGTGAGCAAGCACTTGTCAATATTCGCAATCAAGGTATCGTCTTTCTTTTTCTGACAACGCGATAGATGAAGCACTGATGCATTCTTCCGGGAGCCTACCTATTAAGTGAGCTTCAATGATCTCCCTTGCTAACGAGTCACGGTTCTTTTCTAACACTGCACTTTCATGATAGTTTGGCGCGCAGACGTAGGTATCATCGTCATCTTCATAGCCTTTGCAGTGCCTGCAATGTTTCGCCACGTGGCCAGAGATAGCGACACAGGAGACATTATACTCATGCTCTTTGAGTCTTTCGTTTAAACATCGGCCGGTTTGGCCGATGTATCGCTTACCACAAGACAGTGGCAGCGAATATACCACCCCTTCCTGGCAAGGCACAAACTGTTTTGCGTGCTTTATCGGGCACTTGCGTGATTCTTTATTCTCTGAATTTACTTTCTTAATCAGGCTGGACAGTCGTTTGGGCGCCGAAAAGACGACATCAACGCCTGCATGTTTTCCGATTCTTTTTAGATTGTGCGACACTTTGTGAAGATATGGCAGCACAACAATCTTCCTTTTCTTCGTCTCTTTCGTACATTCGCTATTTCCTTTTGATTTTAACTTTTCCTGTAGTTTTCCTGCCACGGAAACTAATAATTCGGACGGGTAGCCTGCCTTTGCCAGGCGGTCTACTTGGTTGCTGAAGCTATGCTCCAACCTGTGTTCACAGGATTTGTTCACTGTGTTGCTAAAAACGGTATGTATAATTGCCCTTTTCACCAGCTTGGAGTGAGCTGATGAAAACGGCAAGATGGGCTTAACATCACGGGGCTCATAAGCCCAACAAACATGAGATGGAGTGAAATGAAGCGAAATATCTAAAAACCTAATAAAATCATTCAATGGTACTTCGTGTGTTAACACCAATGGTGTGAGGCATTCTGAGAACACCGAAAGGACGTCAGGGAATTGCTGCTCGAAACCAAGGTTGTCACAATCTAAAAACACAAAGTAGTCATCAACGAATCTAAAAATGCTACAAACTCCGGAACCTTCAAATCGCTCTTTCATCCTTCTGTCTCGTGCTGCTAGGAACACGTCACTAAGGAAAGGCGCTAGACATGAACCAATACAGATCCCCTCTCTCTGAATAAAAACTTCGCCATTCCATTCTGCAAAAGTTGAGCTGCCACTGTCTTGTGGTAAGCGATACATCGGCCAAACCGGCCGATGTTTAAACGAAAGACTCAAAGAGCATGAGTATAATGTCTCCTGTGTCGCTATCTCTGGCCACGTGGCGAAACATTGCAGGCACTGCAAAGGCTATGAAGATGACGATGATACCTACGTCTGCGCGCCAAACTATCATGAAAGTGCAGTGTTAGAAAAGAACCGTGACTCGTTAGCAAGGGAGATCATTGAAGCTCACTTAATAGGTAGGCTCCCGGAAGAATGCATCAGTGCTTCATCTATCGCGTTGTCAGAAAAAGAAAGACGATACCTTGATTGCGAATATTGACAAGTGCTTGCTCACTGATTATATTGTATTCTCGCGCATGTGATTTGCTTGGAGGCACATGACTGGCACACCAGTATGTCAGTCACGCATGTAAGTGTGGACTGCATTCTTTCTGGCCGCCAGGGAGGTATTTATACCTGCTGGCATCCAATAAAAGCGCTGTGTGGTGTCCCTTCTTCATCTCTGTCCTGTCGTTTGCGCTGCAGTTATGGATCATCGTAAACACCAACTCGCCCAACAAATGCTTTTGTCGAACCTTTACCAGTGGGTACGCCTAACTTGGCAGTGTAACTCCGGGCTAGCATCATCGCCGAAAATTCTGTATTTCTGCAGCCAACGTCCAGTGCATCAAAGCCGCACTCTTCCGGAAAGAGCCAAGCCGACGGAGCGGCTAGGGCGCGTCCCGCCATTCTCTCTGCCTGGAACCTTTGCATCAGCATGTCTTGGGCCGATAAAAGCTGTAAATAACTTTTACCAGTGGGTAGGCCTCACTTTGGAGTGCAACGCCGGGCTAGCATCATCGCTGAAAATTCTGTATTTCTGCAGCCAACGTCCTGTGCATCAATGCCGCATGCCACCGGAAAGAAACAAGCCGGCGGAGCGGCAAGGGCGCGTCCCGCCATTCTCTGAGCCTGAAACCTTTGCATCAGCATTTCTTATGCCGATAAAAGCTATAAATAACCTTTGCCAGTGGGTACGCCTCACTTGGCAGTGTAACTCCGGGCTAGCATCATCGCTGAAAATTCTGTATTTCTGCAGCCAACGTCCAGTGCACCAAAGCCGCACTCTTCCGGAAAGAGCCAAGCCGACGCAGCGGCAAGGGCGCGTCCGGTCGTTCCATGTGCCTGGAACCTTTGCATCAGCATGTCTTGGGCCGATAAAAGCTATAAATAACCTTTACCAGTGGGTACGCCTCACTTGGCAGTGTATCTCCGGGCTAGCATCATCGCTTAAAATTCTGTATTTCTGCAGCCAACGTCCAGTGCATCAAAGCCGCACTCTTCAGGAAAGAGCCAAGCCGACGCAGCGGCGAGGGCGCGTCCGGTCGTTCCATGTGCCTGGAACCTTTGCATCAGCATGTCATGGACCGATAAAAGCTAGAAATAACCTTTACCAGTGGGTACGCCTCACTTGACAGTGTAACTCCGGGCTAGCATCATCGCTGAAAATTCTGTATTTCTGCAGCCAACGTCCAGTGCATAAAAGCCGCACTCTTCCGGAAAGAACCAAGCCGACGCAGCGGCAAGGGCGCGTCCGGTCGTTCCATGTGCCTGAAACCTTTGCATCAGCATGTCTTGGGCCGATAAAAGCTATAAATAACATTTACCAGTGGGTACGCCTCACTTGGCAGTGTTACTCCGGGCTAGCATCATCGCTTAAAATTCTGTATTTCTGCAGCCAACGTCCAGTGCATCAAAGCCGCACTCTTCCGGAAAGAGCCAAGCCGACGCAGCGGCAAGGGCGCGTCCGGTCGTTCCATGTGCCTGAAACCTTTGCATCAGCATGTCTTGGGCCGATAAAAGCTATAAATAACCTTTACCAGTGGGTACGCCTCACTTGGCAGTGTAACTCCGGGCTAGCATCATTGCTGAAAATTCTGTATTTCTGCAGCCAACGTCCAGTGCATCAATGCCGCACTCTTCAGGAAAGAGCCAAGCCGACGCAGCGGCAAGGGCGCGTCCGGTCGTTACCTGTGCCTAGAACCTTTGCATCAGCATGTCGTGGGCCGATAAAAGCTATAAATAACCTTTACCAGTGGGTACGCCTAACTTGGCAGTGTAACTCCGGGATAGCATCATCGCTGAAAATTCTGTATTTCTGCAGCCAACGTCCAGTGCATCAAAGCCGCACTCTAACGGAAAGAGCCGTGCCGACGGAGCGGCTAGGGCGCGTCCCGCCATTCTTTGTGCCTGGAACCTTTCCATCAGCATGTCTTGGGCCGATAAAAGCTATAAATAACCTTTACCAGTGGGTACGCCTCACTTGGCAGTGTAACTCCGGGCTAGCATCATCGCTTAAAATTCTGTATTTTTGCAGCCAACGTCCAGTGCATCAAAGCCGCACTCTTCCGGAAAGAGCCAAGCCGACGCAGCGGCAAGGGCGCGTCCAGTCGTGCCCTGTGCCTAGAACCTATGCATCAGTATGTCTTGGGCCGATAAAAGCTATAAATAACCTTTGCAAGTGGGTACGCCTCACTTGGCAGTGTATCTCCGGGCTAGCATCATCGCTTAAAATTCTGTATTTCTGCAGCCAACGTCCAGTGCATCAAAGCCGCACTCTTCAGGAAAGAGCCAAGCCGACGCAGCGGCGAGGGCGCGTCCGGTCGTTCCATGTGCCTGGAACCTTTGCATCAGCATGTCATGGACCGATAAAAGCTATAAATAACCTTTACCAGTGGGTACGCCTCACTTGACAGTGTAACTCCGGGCTAGCATCATCGCTGAAAATTCTGTATTTCTGCAGCCAACGTCCAGTGCATAAAAGCCGCACTCTTCCGGAAAGAACCAAGCCGACGCAGCGGCAAGGGCGCGTCCGGTCGTTCCATGTGCCTGGAACCTTTGCATCAGCATGTCTTGGGCCGATAAAAGCTATAAATAACATTTACCAGTGGGTACGCCTCACTTGGCAGTGTTACTCCGGGCTAGCATCATCGCTTAAAATTCTGTATTTCTGCAGCCAACGTCCAGTGCATCAAAGCCGCACTCTTCCGGAAAGAGCCAAGCCGACGCAGCGGCAAGGGCGCGTCCGGTCGTTCCATGTGCCTGAAACCTTTGCATCAGCATGTCTTGGGCCGATAAAAGCTATAAATAACCTTTACCAGTGGGTACGCCTCACTTGGCAGTGTAACTCCGGGCTAGCATCATTGCTGAAAATTCTGTATTTCTGCAGCCAACGTCCAGTGCATAAATGCCGCACTCTTCAGGAAAGAGCCAAGCCGACGCAGCGGCAAGGGCGCGTCCGGTCGTTACCTGTGCCTAGAACCTTTGCATCAGCATGTCGTGGGCCGATAAAAGCTATAAATAACCTTTACCAGTGGGTACGCCTAACTTGGCAGTGTAACTCCGGGATAGCATCATCGCTGAAAATTCTGTATTTCTGCAGCCAACGTCCAGTGCATCAAAGCCGCACTCTAACGGAAAGAGCCGTGCCGACGGAGCGGCTAGGGCGCGTCCCGCCATTCTTTGTGCCTGGAACCTTTGCATCAGCATGTCTTGGGCCGATAAAAGCTATAAATAACCTTTACCAGTGGGTACGCCTCACTTGGCAGTGTAACTCCGGGCTAGCATCATCGCTTAAAATTCTGTATTTTTGCAGCCAACGTCCAGTGCATCAAAGCCGCACTCTTCCGGAAAGAGCCAAGCCGACGCAGCGGCAAGGGCGCGTCCAGTCGTGCCCTGTGCCTAGAACCTATGCATCAGTATGTCTTGGGCCGATAAAAGCTATAAATAACCTTTGCAAGTGGGTACGCCTTACTTGGCAGTGTAACTCCGGGCTAGCATCATCGCTGAAAATTCTGTATTTCTGCAGCCAACGTCCAGTGCACCAAAGCCGCACTCTTCCGGAAAGAGCCAAGCCGACGCAGCGGCAAGGGCGCGTCCGGTCGTTCCATGTGCCTGGAACCTTTGCATCAGCATGTCTTGGGCCAATAGAGCCATAAATAAGCTTGACCGGCGGGGACGTCTTACCTGGCAGTGGAACGCCGGGCTAGCGTCATCGCTGAAAATTCTGCATTTCTGAAGCCAACGTCCAGTGCATCAAAGCTGCACTCTTCTGGAAAGAGCCAAGCCGACGCAGCGGCAAGGGCGCTTCCGGCCATTCTCTGTGCCTTGAACCTTTGCATCAGCATGTCTTGGGCCAATAGAAGCTATACATAACCTTTACCAGTCGGTACGCCTCCCTTGGCAGTGTAACTCCGGGCTAGCATCATCGCTTAAAATTCTGTATTTCTGCAGCCAACGTCCAGTGCATCAAAGCCGCATTCTTCCGGAAAGAGCCAAGCCGACGCAGCGGCAAGGGCGCGTCCAGTCGTTCCCTGTGCCTAGAACCTTTGCATCAGCATGTCTTGGGCCGATAAAAGCTATAAATAACATTTACCAGTGGGTACGCCTCACTTGGCAGTGTAACTCCGGGCTAGCATCATCGCTGAAAATTCTGTATTTCTGCAGCCAACGTCCAGTGCATCAAAGCCGCACTCTTCCGGAAAGAGCCAAGCCGACGCAGCGGCAAGAGCGCGTCCGGTCGTTTCCTGTGCCTAGAACCTTTGCATCAGCATGTCTTGGGCCGATAAAAGCTATAAATAACATTTACCAGTGGGTACACCTCACTTGGCAGTGTAACTCCGGGCTAGCATCATCGCTGAAAATTCTGTATTTCTGCAGCCAACGTCCAGTGCATCAAAGCCGCACTCTTCCGGAAAGAGCCAAGCCGACGCAGCGGCAAGGGCGCGTCCGGTCGTTCCATGTGCCAGGAACCTTTGCATCAGCATGTCTTGGACCGATAAAAGCTATAAATAACCTTTACCAGTGGGAACGCCTCACTTGGCAGTGTAACTGCGGGCTAAGATCATCGCTTAAAATTCTGTATTTCTGCAGCCAACGTCCAGTGCATCAAAGCCTCACTCTTCCGGAAAGAGCCAAGCCGACGTAGCGGGAAGGGCGCGTCCGGTCGTTCCCTGTGCCTAGAACCTTTGCATCAGCATGTCGTGGGCCGATAAAAGCTATAAATAACCTTTACCAGTGGGTACGCCTAACTTGGCACTGTAACTCCGGGCTAGCATCATCGCTGAAAATTCTGTATTTCTGCAGCCAACGTCCAGTGCATCAAAGCCGCACTCTTCCGGAAAGAGCCATGCCGACGGAGCGGCTAGGGCGCGTCCCGCCATTCTCTGTGCCTGGAACCTTTGCATCAGCATGTCTTGGGCCGATAAAAGCTATAAATAACCTTTACCAGTGGGTACGCCTCACTTGGCAGTGTAACTCCGGGCTAGCATCATCGCTTAAAATTCTGTATTTTTGCAGCCAACGTCCAGTGCATCAAAGCCGCACTCTTCCGGAAAGAGCCAAGCCGACGCAGCGGCAAGGGCGCGTCCGGTCGTTGCTTGTGCCTAGAACCTTTGCATCAGCATGTCTTTGGCCGATAAAAGCTATAAATAACCTTTACCAGTGGGTACGCCTAACTTGGCAGTGTAACTCCCTGCTAGCATCATCGCCGAAAATTCTGTATTTCTGCAGCCAACGTCCAGTGCATCAAAGCCGCACTCTTCCGGAAAGAGCCAAGCCGACGGAGCGGCTAGGGCGCGTCCCGCCATTCTCTCTGCCTGGAACCTTTGCATCAGCATGTCTTGGGCCGATAAAAGCTATAAATAACTTTTACCAGTGGGTAGGCCTCACTTTGCAGTGCAACGCCGGGCTAGCATCATCGCTGAAAATTCTGTATTTCTGCAGCCAACGTCCTGTGCATCAATGCCGCATGCCACCGGAAAGAAACAAGCCGGCGGAGCGGCAAGGGCGCGTCCCGCCATTCTCTGAGCCTGAAACCTTTGCATCAGCATTTCTTATGCCGATAGGAGCTATACATAACCTTTAGCAGTGGGCACGCCTCACTTGGCAGTGTAACTCCGGGCTAGCATCATCGCTTAAAATTCTGTATTTCTGCAGCCAACGTCCAGTGCATCAAAGCCGCATTCTTCCGGAAAGAGCCAAGCCGACGCAGCGGCAAGGGCGCGTCCGGTCGTTCCCGGTGCCTAGAACCTTTGCATCAGCATGTCTTGGGCCGGTAAAAGCTATAAATAACTTTTACCAGTGGGTACGCCTCACTTGGCAGTGTAACTCCGGGCTAGCATCATCGCTTAAAATTCTGTATTTCTGCAGCCAACGTCCAGTGCATCAAAGCCGCACTCTTCCGGAAAGAGCCAAGCCGACGCAGCGGCAAGGGCGCGTCCGGTCGTTCTATGTGCCTGGAACCTTTGCATCAGCATGTCTTGGGCCGATAAAAGCTATAAATAACCTTTACCAGTGGGTACGCCTCACTTGGCAGTGTAACTCCGGGCTAGCATCATCGCTTAAAATTCTGTATTTCTGCAGCCAACGTCCAGTGCATCAAAGCCGCATTCTTCCGGAAAGAGCCAAGCCGACGCAGCGGCAAGGGCGCGTCCGGTCGTTCCCTGTGCCTAGAACCTTTGCATCAGCATGTCTTGGGCCGGTAAAAGCTATAAATAACTTTTACCAGTGGGTACGCTTAACTTGGCAGCGTAACTCCGGGCTAGCATCATCGCTGAAAATTCTGTATTTCTGCCTTTAACGTCCAGTACATCAAAACCGCACGCTTCCGGAAAGAAGCAAGGGGACGGAGCAGCAAGCGCGCGTCCAGCCGTTCGCTGTGCATGGAACCTTTGCATCACCATGTCTTGGGCCAATAGAGCCATAAATAAGCTTGACCGGCGGGGACGTCTTACCTGGCAGTGGAACGCCGGGCTAGCGTCATCGCTTAAAATTCTGTATTTCTGCAGCCAACGTCCAGTGCATCAAAGCCGCACTCTTCCGAAAAGAGCCTAGCCGACGCAGCGGCAAGGGCGCGTCCGGTCGTTCCCTGTGCCTAGAACCTTTGCATCAGCACATCTTCGGCCGATAAAAGCTATAAATAACCTTTACCAGTGGGTACGCCTAACTTGGCAGTGTAACTCCGGGCTAGCATCATCGCTGAAAATTCTGTATTTCTGCAGCCAACGTCCAGTACATCAAAGCCGCACTCTTCCGGAAAGAGCCAAGCCGACGCAGCGGCAAGGGCGCGTCCCGCCATTCTCTATGCCTGGAACCTTTGCATCAGCATGTCTTGGGCCGATAAAAGCTATAAATAACCTTTAACAGTCGGTACGCCTAACTTGGCAGTGTAACTCCGGGCTAGCATCATCGCTGAAAATTCTGTATTTCTGCAGCCAACGTCCAGTGCATCAAAGCCGCACTCTTCCGGAAAGAGCCAAGCCGACGCAGCGGCAAGGGCGCGTCCGGTCGTTCCATGTGCCAGGAACCTTTGCATCAGCATGTCTTGGACCGATAAAAGCTATAAATAACCTTTACCAGTGGGAACGCCTCACTTGGCAGTGTAACTGCGGGCTAAGATCATCGCTTAAAATTCTGTATTTCTGCAGCCAACGTCCAGTGCATCAAAGCCTCACTCTTCCGGAAAGAGCCAAGCCGACGTAGCGGGAAGGGCGCGTCCGGTCGTTCCCTGTGCCTAGAACCTTTGCATCAGCATGTCGTGGGCCGATAAAAGCTATAAATAACCTTTACCAGTGGGTACGCCTAACTTGGCACTGTAACTCCGGGCTAGCATCATCGCTGAAAATTCTGTATTTCTGCAGCCAACGTCCAGTGCATCAAAGCCGCACTCTTCCGGAAAGAGCCATGCCGACGGAGCGGCTAGGGCGCGTCCCGCCATTCTCTGTGCCTGGAACCTTTGCATCAGCATGTCTTGGGCCGATAAAAGCTATAAATAACCTTTACCAGTGGGTACGCCTCACTTGGCAGTGTAACTCCGGGCTAGCATCATCGCTTAAAATTCTGTATTTTTGCAGCCAACGTCCAGTGCATCAAAGCCGCACTCTTCCGGAAAGAGCCAAGCCGACGCAGCGGCAAGGGCGCGTCCGGTCGTTCCTTGTGCCTAGAACCTTTGCATCAGCATGTCTTTGGCCGATAAAAGCTATAAATAACCTTTACCAGTGGGTACGCCTAACTTGGCAGTGTAACTCCCTGCTAGCATCATCGCCGAAAATTCTGTATTTCTGCAGCCAACGTCCAGTGCATCAAAGCCGCACTCTTCCGGAAAGAGCCAAGCCGACGGAGCGGCTAGGGCGCGTCCCGCCATTCTCTCTGCCTGGAACCTTTGCATCAGCATGTCTTGGGCCGGTAAAAGCTATAAATAACTTTTACCAGTGGGTACGCTTAACTTGGCAGTGTAACTCCGGGCTAGCATCATCGCTGAAAATTCTGTATTTCTGCCTTTAACGTCCAGTACATCAAAACCGCACGCTTCCGGAAAGAAGCAAGGGGACGGAGCAGCAAGCGCGCGTCCAGCCGTTCGCTGTGCATGGAACCTTTGCATCACCATGTCGTGGGCCAATAGAGCCATAAATAAGCTTGACCGGCGGGGACGTCTTACCTGGCAGTGGAACGCCGGGCTAGCGTCATCGCTTAAAATTCTGTATTTCTGCAGCCAACGTCCAGTGCATCAAAGCCGCACTCTTCCGAAAAGAGCCTAGCCGACGCAGCGGCAAGGGCGCGTCCGGTCGTTCCCTGTGCCTAGAACCTTTGCATCAGCACATCTTCGGCCGATAAAAGCTATAAATAACCTTTACCAGTGGGTACGCCTAACTTGGCAGTGTAACTCCGGGCTAGCATCATCGCTGAAAATTCTGTATTTCTGCAGCCAACGTCCAGTACATCAAAGCCGCACTCTTCCGGAAAGAGCCAAGCCGACGCAGCGGCAAGGGCGCGTCCCGCCATTCTCTATGCCTGGAACCTTTGCATCAGCATGTCTTGGGCCGATAAAAGCTATAAATAACCTTTAACAGTCGGTACGCCTCACTTGGCAGTGTAACTCCGGGCTAGCATCATCGCTTAAAATTCTGTATTCCTGCTGCCAACGTCCAGTGCATCAAACCCGCACTCTTTAGGAAAGAGCCAAGCCGACGCAGCGGCAAGGGCGCGTCCGGTCGTTCCCTGTGCCTAGAACCTTTGCTTCAGAATGTCTTGGGCCGAGTAAAGGTATAAATAACCTTTACCAGTGGGTACGCCTAACTTGGCAGTGTAACTCCGGGCTAGCATCATCGCTGAAAATTCTGTATTTCTGCAGCCAACGACCAGTACATCAAATCCGCACTCTTCAGGAAGGAGCCAAGCCGACGCAGCGGCAAGGGCGCGTCCGGTCGTTCCATGTGCCTGGAACCTTTGCATCAGCATGTCTTGGACCGATAAAAGCTATAAATAACCTTTACGAGTGGGTACGCCTCACTTGGCAGTGTAACTCCGGGCTAGCATCATCGCTGAATATTCTGTATTTCTGCAGCCAACGTCCAGTGCATCAAAGCCGCACTCTTCCGGAAAGAGCCAAGCCGACGCAGCGGCAAGGGCGCGTCCGGTCGTTCCGTGTGCCTGGAACCTTTGCATCAGCATGTCTTGGGCCCATAAAAGCTATAAATAACCTTTACCAGTGGGTACGCCTAACTTGGCAGTGTAACTCCGGGCTAGCATCATTGCTGAAAATTCTGTATTTCTGCAGCCAACGTCCAGTGCATCAATGCCGCACTCTTCAGGAAAGAGCCAAGCCGACGCAGCGGCAAGGGCGCGTCCGGTCGTTCCATGTGCCTGGAACCTTTGCATCAGCATGTCTTGGGCCGATAAAAGCTATAAATAACCTTTACCAGTGGGTACGCCTCACTTGGCAGTGTATCTCCGAGCTAGCATCATCGCTTAAAATTCTGTATTTCTGCAGCCAACGTCCAGTGCTTCAAAGCCGCACTCTTCAGGAAAGAGCCAAGCCGACGCAGCGGCGAGGGCGGGTCCGGTCGTTCCATGTGCCTGGAACCTTTGCATCAGCATGTCTTGGACCGATAAAAGCTATAAATAACCTTTACCAGTGGGTACGCCTCACTTGGCAGTGTAACTCCGGGCTAGCATCATCGCTTAAAATTCTGTATTTCTGCAGCCAACGTCCAGCGCATCAAAGCCGCATTCTTCCAGAAAGAGCCAAGCCGACGCAGCGGCAAGGGCGCGTCCAGTCGTGCGCTGTGCCTAGAACCTATGCATCAGCATGTCTTGGGCCGATAAAAGCTATAAATAACCTTTGCCAGTGGGTACGCCTCACTTGGCAGTGTAACTCCGGGCTAGCATCATCGCTGAAAATTCTGTATTTCTGCAGCCAACGTCCAGTGCACCAAAGCCGCACTCTTCCGGAAAGAGCCAAGCCGACGCAGCGGCAAGGGCGCGTCCGGTCGTTCCATGTGCCTGGAACCTTTGCATCAGCATGTCTTGGGCCGATAAAAGCTATAAATAACCTTTACCAGTGGGTACGCCTCACTTGGCAGTGTATCTCCGAGCTAGCATCATCGCTTAAAATTCTGTATTTCTGCAGCCAACGTCCAGTGCTTCAAAGATGCACTCTTCAGGAAAGAGCCAAGCCGACGCAGCGGCGAGGGCGGGTCCGGTCGTTCCATGTGCCTGGAACCTTTGCATCAGCATGTCTTGGACCGATAAAAGCTATAAATAACCTTTACCAGTGGGTACGCCTCACATGGCAGTGTAACTCCGGGCTAGCATCATCGCTGAAAATTC
Source organism: Amblyomma americanum (assembly GCF_052857255.1). Taxonomy (NCBI): domain Eukaryota; kingdom Metazoa; phylum Arthropoda; class Arachnida; order Ixodida; family Ixodidae; genus Amblyomma; species Amblyomma americanum. Next base: position 196,999,563 of record NC_135498.1, read on the forward strand.
TGTATTTCTGCAGCCAACGTCCAGTGCATAAAAGCCGCACTCTTCCGGAAAGAACCAAGCCGACGCAGCGGCAAGGGCGCGTCCGGTCGTTCCATGTGCCTGGAACCTTTGCATCAGCATGTCTTGGGCCGATAAAAGCTATTAATAACATTTACCAGTGGGTACGCCTCACTTGGCAGTGTTACTCCGGGCTAGCATCATCGCTTAAAATTCTGTATTTCTGCAGCCAACGTCCAGTGCATCAAAGCCGCATTCTTCCGGAAAGAGCCAAGCCGACGCAGCGGCAAGGGCGCGTCCAGTCGTTCCCTGTGCCTAGAACCTTAGCATCAGCATGTCTTGGGCCGATAACAGCTATAAATAACCTTTACCAGTGGGTACGCCTCACTTGGCAGTGTAACTCCGGGCTAGCATCATCGCTGAAAATTCTGTATTTCTGCAGCCAACGACCAGTACATCAAATCCTCACTCTTCAGGAAGGAGCCAAGCCGACGCAGCGGCAAGGGCGCGTCCGGTCGTTCCATGTGCCTGGAACCTTTGCATCAGCATGTCTTGGACCGATAAAAGCTATAAATAACCTTTACCAGTGGGTACGCCTCACTTGGCAGTGTAACTCGGGCTAGCATCATCGCTGAATATTCTGTATTTCTGCAGCCAACGTCCAGTGCATCAAAGCCGCACTCTTCCGGAAAGAGCCAAGCCGACGCAGCGGCAAGGGCGCGTCCGGTCGTTCCCTGTGCCTAGAACCTTTGCATCAGCATGTCTTGGACCCATAAAAGCTATAAATAACCTTTACCAGTGGGTACGCCTCACTTGGCAGTGTATCTCGGGCTAGCATCATCGCTGAAAATTCTGTATTTCTCCAGCCAACATCCAGTGCATCAAAGCCGCACTCTTCCGGAAAAAGCCAAGCCGACGCAGCGGCAAGGGCGCGTCCGGTCGTTCCATGTGCCTGAAACCTTTGCATCAGCATGTCTTGGGCCGATAAAAGCTATAAATAACCTTTACCAGTGGGTACGCCTCACTTGGCAGTGTAACTCCGGGCTAGCATCATTGCTGAAAATTCTGTATTTCTGCAGCCAACGTCCAGTGCATAAAAGCCGCACTCTTCCGGAAAGAACCAAGCCGACGCAGCGGCAAGGGCGCGTCCGGTCGTTCCATGTGCCTGGAACCTTTGCATCAGCATGTCTTGGGCCGATAAAAGCTATAAATAACATTTACCAGTGGGTACGCCTCACTTGGCAGTGTTACTCCGGGCTAGCATCATCGCTTAAAATTCTGTATTTCTGCAGCCAACGTCCAGTGCATCAAAGCCGCGTTCTTCCGGAAAGAGCCAAGCCGACGCAGCGGCAAGGGCGCGTCCAGTCGTTCCCTGTGCCTAGAACCTTAGCATCAGCATGTCTTGGGCCGATAACAGCTATAAATAACCTTTACCAGTGGGTACGCCTCACTTGGCAGTGTAACTCCGGGCTAGCATCATCGCTGAAAATTCTGTATTTCTGCAGCCAACGACCAGTACATCAAATCCTCACTCTTCAGGAAGGAGCCAAGCCGACGCAGCGGCAAGGGCGCGTCCGGTCGTTCCATGTGCCTGGAACCTTTGCATCAGCATGTCTTGGACCGATAAAAGCTATAAATAACCTTTACCAGTGGGTACGCCTCACTTGGCAGTGTAACTCGGGCTAGCATCACCGCTGAAAATTCTGTATTTCTCCAGCCAACATGCAGTGCATCAAAGCCGCACTCTTCCAGAAAGAGCCAAGCCGACGCAGCGGCAAGGGCGCGTCCGGTCGTTCCATGTGCCTGGAACCTTAGCATCAGCATGTCTTGGTCCGATAAAAGCTGTAAATAACCTTTACCAGTGGGTACGCCTCACTTGGCAGTGCAACTCCGGGCTAGCATCATTGCTGAAAATTCTGTATATCTGCAGCCAACGTCCAGTGCATCAAAGCCGCACTCTTCAGGAAAGAGAGAAAGCCGACGCAGCGGCAAGGGCGCGTCCGGTCATTCCATGTGCCTGGAACCTTTGCATCAGCATGTCTTGGACCGATAAAAGCTATAAATAACCTTTACTAGTGGGTACGCCTCACTTTGCAGTGCAACGCCGGGCTAGCATCATCACTGAAAATTCTGTATTTCTGCAGCCAACGTCCAGTGCATCAAAGCCGCACTCTTCTCGAAATAGCCAAGCCGACGCAGCGGCAAGGGCGCGTCCGGCCATTCTCAGTGCCTGAAACCTTTGCATCAGCATTTCTTAGGCCGATAGAAGCTATACATAACCTTTACCAGTGGGCACGCCTCACTTGGCAGTGTAACGCCGCGCTAGCATCATCGCTGTAAATTCTGCATTTATGACTTTAGCGTCCAGTACATCAAACGCGCACGCTTCCGGAAAGAAGCAAGGGGACGGAGCAGCAAGCGCGCGTCCGGCCGTTCGCTGTGCATGGAACCTTTGCATCACCATGTCTTGGGCCAATAGAGCCATAAATAAGCTTGACCGGCGGGGACGTCTTACCTGGCAGTGGAACGCCGGGCTAGCGTCATCGCTTAAAATTCTGTATTTCTGCAGCCAACGTCCAGTGCATCAAAGCCGCACTCTTCCGAAAAGAGCCTAGCCGACGCAGCGGCAAGGGCGCGTCCGGTCGTTCCCTGTGCCTAGAACCTTTGCATCAGCACATCTTGGGCCGATAAAAGCTATAAATAACCTTTACCAGTGGGTACGCCTAACTTGGCAGTGAAACTCCGGGCTAGCATCATCGCTGAAAATTCTGTATTTCTGCAGCCAACGTCCAGTGCATCAAAGCCGCACTCTTCAGGAAAGAGCCAAGCCGACGCAGCGGCAAGGGCGCGTCCGGTCGTTCCCTGTGCCTAGAACCTTTGCATCAGCATGTCTTGGACCCATAAAAGCTATAAATAACCTTTACCAGTGGGTACGCCTCACTTGGCAGTGTATCTCGGGCTAGCATCATCGCTGAAAATTCTGTATTTCTCCAGCCAACATCCAGTGCATCAAAGCCGCACTCTTCCGGAAAAAGCCAAGCCGACGCAGCGGCAAGGGCGCGTCCGGTCGTTCCATGTGCCTGAAACCTTTGCATCAGCATGTCTTGGGCCGATAAAAGCTATAAATAACCTTTACCAGTGGGTACGCCTCACTTGGCAGTGTAACTCCGGGCTAGCATCATTGCTGAAAATTCTGTATTTCTGCAGCCAACGTCCAGTGCATCAATTCCGCACTCTTCAGGAAAGCGCCAAGCCGACGCAGCGGCAAGGGCGCGTCCGGTCGTTCCATGTGCCTGGAACCTTTGCATCAGCATGTCTTGGACCGATAAAAGCTATAAATAACCTTTACTAGTGGGTACGCCTCACTTGGCAGTGTAACTCCGGGCTAGCATCATCGCTTAAAATTCTGTATTTCTGCAGCCAACGTCCAGCGCATCAAAGCCGCATTCTTCCGGAAAGAGCCAAGCCGACGCAGCGGCAAGGGCGCGTCCAGTCGTGCCCTGTGCCTAGAACCTATGCATCAGCATGTCTTGGGCCGATAAAAGCTATAAATAACCTTTGCCAGTGGGTACGCCTCACTTGGCAGTGTAACTCCGGGCTAGCATCATCGCTGAAAATTCTGTATTTCTGCAGCCAACGTCCAGTGCACCAAAGCCGCACTCTTCCGGAAAGAGCCAAGCCGACGCAGCGGCAAGGGCGCGTCCGGTCGTTCCATGTGCCTGGAACCTTTGCATCAGCATGTCTTGGGCCGATAAAAGCTATAAATAACCTTTACCAGTGGGTACGCCTCACTTGGCAGTGTATCTCCGAGCTAGCATCATCGCTTAAAATTCTGTATTTCTGCAGCCAACGTCCAGTGCTTCAAAGCCGCACTCTTCAGGAAAGAGCCAAGCCGACGCAGCGGCGAGGGCGCGTCCGGTCGTTCCATGTGCCTGGAACCTTTGCATCAGCATGTCTTGGACCGATAAAAGCTATAAATAACCTTTACCAGTGGGTACGCCTCACTTGGCAGTGTAACTCCGGGCTAGCATCATCGCTGAAAATTCTGTATTTCTGCAGCCAACGTCCAGTGCATAAAAGCCGCACTCTTCCGGAAAGAACCAAGCCGACGCAGCGGCAAGGGCGCGTCCGGTCGTTCCATGTGCCTGGAACCTTTGCATCAGCATGTCTTGGGCCGATAAAAGCTATAAATAACATTTACCAGTGGGTACGCCTCACTTGGCAGTGTTACTCCGGGCTAGCATCATCGCTTAAAATTCTGTATTTCTGCAGCCAACGTCCAGTGCATCAAAGCCGCATTCTTCCGGAAAGAGCCAAGCCGACGCAGCGGCAAGGGCGCGTCCAGTCGTTCCCTGTGCCTAGAACCTTAGCATCAGCATGTCTTGGGCCCATAAAAGCTATAAATAACCTTTACCTTTGGGTACGCCTCACTTGGCAGTGTAACTCCGGGCTAGCATCATCGCTTAAAATTCTGTCAACGTCCAGTGCATCAAACCCGCACTCTTTAGGAAAGAGCCAAGCCGACGCAGCGGCAAGGGCGCGTCCGGTCGTTCCCTGTGCCTAGAACCTTTGCATCAGAATGTCTTGGGAGGAGTAAAGGTATAAATAACCTTTACCAGTGGGTACGCCTCACTTGGCAGTGTAACTCCGGGCTAGCATCATCGCTTAAAATTCTGTATTTCTGCAGCCAACGTCCAGTGCATCAAAGCCGCACTCTTCAGGAAAGAGCCAAGCCGACGCAGCGGCAAGGGCGCGTCCGGTCGTTCCCTGTGCCTAGAACCTTTGCATCAGCATGTCTTGGACCCATAAAAGCTATAAATAACCTTTGGCAGTGGGTACGCCTCACTTGGCGGTGTAACTCCGGGCTAGCATCATCGCTTAAAATTCTGTATTTCTGCAGCCAACGTCCAGCGCATCAAAGGCGCATTCTTCCGGAAAGAGCCAAGCCGACGCAGCGGCAAGGGCGCGTCCAGTCGTGCCCTGTGCCTAGAACCTATGCATCAGCATGTCTTGGGCCGATAAAAGCTATAAATAACCTTTGCCAGTGGGTACGCCTCACTTGGCAGTGTAACTCCGGGCTAGCATCATCGCTGAAAATTCTGTATTTCTGCAGCCAACGTCCAGTGCACCAAAGCCGCACTCTTCCGGAAAGAGCCAAGCCGACGCAGCGGCAAGGGCGCGTCCGGTCGTTCCATGTGCCTGGAACCTTTGCATCAGCATGTCTTGGGCCGATAAAAGCTATAAATAACCTTTACCAGTGGGTACGCCTCACTTGGCAGTGTAACTCCGGGCTAGCATCATTGCTGAAAATTCTGTATTTCTGCAGCCAACGTCCAGTGCATCAATGCCGCACTCTTCAGGAAAGAGCCAAGCCGACGCAGCGGCAAGGGCGCGTCCGGTCGTTCCATGTGCCTGGAACCTTTGCATCAGCATGTCTTGGGCCGATAAAAGCTATAAATAACCTTTGCCAGTGGGTACGCCTCACTTGGCAGTGTAACTCCGGGCTAGCATCATCGCTGAAAATTCTGTATTTCTGCAGCCAACGTCCAGTGCACCAAAGCCGCACTCTTCCGGAAAGAGCCAAGCCGACGCAGCGGCAAGGGCGCGTCCGGTCGTTCCATGTGCCTGGAACCTTTGCATCAGCATGTCTTGGGCCGATAAAAGCTATAAATAACCTTTACCAGTGGGTACGCCTCACTTGGCAGTGTATCTCCGAGCTAGCATCATCGCTTAAAATTCTGTATTTCTGCAGCCAACGTCCAGTGCTTCAAAGCCGCACTCTTCAGGAAAGAGCCAAGCCGACGCAGCGGCGAGGGCGGGTCCGGTCGTTCCATGTGCCTGGAACCTTTGCATCAGCATGTCTTGGACCGATAAAAGCTATAAATAACCTTTACCAGTGGGTACGCCTCACTTGGCAGTGTAACTCCGGGCTAGCATCATCGCTGAAAATTCTGTATTTCTGCAGCCAACGTCCAGTGCATAAAAGCCGCACTCTTCCGGAAAGAACCAAGCCGACGCAGCGGCAAGGGCGCGTCCGGTCGTTCCATGTGCCTGGAACCTTTGCATCAGCATGTCTTGGGCCGATAAAAGCTATAAATAACATTTACCAGTGGGTACGCCTCACTTGGCAGTGTTACTCCGGGCTAGCATCATCGCTTAAAATTCTGTATTTCTGCAGCCAACGTCCAGTGCATCAAAGCCGCATTCTTCCGGAAAGAGCCAAGCCGACGCAGCGGCAAGGGCGCGTCCAGTCGTTCCCTGTGCCTAGAACCTTAGCATCAGCATGTCTTGGGCCGATAACAGCTATAAATAACCTTTACCAGTGGGTACGCCTCACTTGGCAGTGTAACTCCGGGCTAGCATCATCGCTGAAAATTCTGTATTTCTGCAGCCAACGACCAGTACATCAAATCCTCACTCTTCAGGAAGGAGCCAAGCCGACGCAGCGGCAAGGGCGCGTCCGGTCGTTCCATGTGCCTGGAACCTTTGCATCAGCATGTCTTGGACCGATAAAAGCTATAAATAACCTTTACCAGTGGGTACGCCTCACTTGGCAGTGTAACTCGGGCTAGCATCATCGCTGAAAATTCTGTATTTCTCCAGCCAACATGCAGTGCATCAAAGCCGCACTCTTCCAGAAAGAGCCAAGCCGACGCAGCGGCAAGGGCGCGTCCGGTCGTTCCATGTGCCTGGAACCTTAGCATCAGCATGTCTTGGTCCGATAAAAGCTATAAATAACCTTTACCAGTGGGTACGCCTCACTTGGCAGTGCAACTCCGGGCTAGCATCATCGCTGAAAATTCTGTATATCTGCAGCCAACGTCCAGTGCATCAAAGCCGCACTCTTCAGGAAAGAGAGAAAGCCGACGCAGCGGCAAGGGCGCGTCCGGTCATTCCATGTGCCTGGAACCTTTGCATCAGCATGTCTTGGACCGATAAAAGCTATAAATAACCTTTACTAGTGGGTACGCCTCACTTTGCAGTGCAACGCTGGGCTAGCATCATCACTGAAAATTCTGTATTTCTGCAGCCAACGTCCAGTGCATCAAAGCCGCACTCTTCTGGAAATAGCCAAGCCGACGCAGCGGCAAGGGCGCGTCCGGCCATTCTCAGTGCCTGAAACCTTTGCATCAGCATTTCTTAGGCCGATAGAAGCTATACATAACCTTTACCAGTGGGCACGCCTCACTTGGCAGTGTAACGCCGCGCTAGCATCATCGCTGTAAATTCTGCATTTATGACTTTAGCGTCCAGTACATCAAACGCGCACGCTTCCGGAAAGAAGCAAGGGGACGGAGCAGCAAGCGCGCGTCCGGCCGTTCGCTGTGCATGAAACCTTTGCATCACCATGTCTTGGGCCAATAGAGCCATAAATAAGCTTGACCGGCGGGGACGTCTTACCTGGCAGTGGAACGCCGGGCTAGCGTCATCGCTTAAAATTCTGTATTTCTGCAGCCAACGTCCAGTGCATCAAAGCCGCACTCTTCCGAAAAGAGCCTAGCCGACGCAGCGGCAAGGGCGCGTCCGGTCGTTCCCTGTGCCTAGAACCTTTGCATCAGCACATCTTGGGCCGATAAAAGCTATAAATAACCTTTACCAGTGGGTACGCCTAACTTGGCAGTGAAACTCCGGGCTAGCATCATCGCTGAAAATTCTGTATTTCTGCAGCCAACGTCCAGTGCATCAAAGCCGCACTCTTCAGGAAAGAGCCAAGCCGACGCAGCGGCAAGGGCGCGTCCGGTCGTTCCCTGTGCCTAGAACCTTTGCATCAGCATGTCTTGGACCCATAAAAGCTATAAATAACCTTTACCAGTGGGTACGCCTCACTTGGCAGTGTATCTCGGGCTAGCATCATCGCTGAAAATTCTGTATTTCTCCAGCCAACATCCAGTGCATCAAAGCCGCACTCTTCCGGAAAAAGCCAAGCCGACGCAGCGGCAAGGGCGCGTCCGGTCGTTCCATGTGCCTGAAACCTTTGCATCAGCATGTCTTGCGCCGATAAAAGCTATAAATAACCTTTACCAGTGGGTACGCCTCACTTGGCAGTCTAACTCCGGGCTAGCATCATTGCTGAAAATTCTGTATTTCTGCAGCCAACGTCCAGTGCATCAATGCCGCACTCCTCAGGAAAGCGCCAAGCCGACGCAGCGGCAAGGGCGCGTCCGGTCGTTCCATGTGCCTGGAACCTTTGCATCAGCATGTCTTGGACCGATAAAAGCTATAAATAACCTTTACTAGTGGGTACGCCTCACTTGGCAGTGTAACTCCGGGCTAGCATCATCGCTTAAAATTCTGTATTTCTGCAGCCAACGTCCAGCGCATCAAAGCCGCATTCATCCGGAAAGAGCCAAGCCGACGCAGCGGCAAGGGCGCGTCCGGTCGTTCCATGTGCCTGGAACCTTTGCATCAGCATGTCTTGGGCCGATAAAAGCTATAAATAACCTTTGCCAGTGGGTACGCCTCACTTGGCAGTGTAACTCCGGGCTAGCATCATCGCTGAAAATTCTGTATTTCTGCAGCCAACGTCCAGTGCACCAAAGCCGCACTCTTCCGGAAAGAGCCAAGCCGACGCAGCGGCAAGGGCGCGTCCGGTCGTTCCATGTGCCTGGAACCTTTGCATCAGCATGTCTTGGGCCGATAAAAGCTATAAATAACCTTTACCAGTGGGTACGCCTCACTTGGCAGTGTATCTCCGAGCTAGCATCATCGCTTAAAATTCTGTATTTCTGCAGCCAACGTCCAGTGCTTCAAAGCCGCACTCTTCAGGAAAGAGCCAAGCCGACGCAGCGGCGAGGGCGCGTCCGGTCGTTCCATGTGCCTGGAACCTTTGCATCAGCATGTCTTGGACCGATAAAAGCTATAAATAACTTTTACCAGTGGGTACGCCTCACTTGGCAGTGTAACTCCGGGCTAGCATCATCGCTGAAAATTCTGTATTTCTGCAGCCAACGTCCAGTGCATAAAAGCCGCACTCTTCCGGAAAGAACCAAGCCGACGCAGCGGCAAGGGCGCGTCCGGTCGTTCCATGTGCCTGGAACCTTTGCATCAGCATGTCTTGGGCCGATAAAAGCTATAAATAACATTTACCAGTGGGTACGCCTCACTTGGCAGTGTTACTCCGGGCTAGCATCATCGCTTAAAATTCTGTATTTCTGCAGCCAACGTCCAGTGCATCAAAGCCGCATTCTTCCGGAAAGAGCCAAGCCGACGCAGCGGCAAGGGCGCGTCCAGTCGTTCCCTGTGCCTAGAACCTTAGCATCAGCATGTCTTGGGCCGATAAAAGCTATAAATAACCTTTACCTTTGGGTACGCCTCACTTGGCAGTGTAACTCCGGGCTAGCATCATCGCTTAAAATTCTGTCAACGTCCAGTGCATCATACCCGCACTCTTTAGGAAAGAGCCAAGCCGACGCAGCGGCAAGGGCGCGTCCGGTCGTTCCCTGTGCCTAGAACCTTTGCATCAGAATGTCTTGGACCGATAAAAGCTATAAATAACCTTTACTAGTGGGTACGCCTCACTTGGCAGTGTAACTCCGGGCTAGCATCATCGCTTAAAATTCTGTCAACGTCCAGTGCATCAAACCCGCACTCTTTAGGAAAGAGCCAAGCCGACGCAGCGGCAAGGGCGCGTCCGCTCGTTCCATGTGCCTGGAACCTTTGCATCAGCATGTCTTGGACCGATAAAAGCTATAAATAACCTTTACTAGTGGGTACGCCTCACTTGGCAGTGTAACTCCGGGCTAGCATCATCGCTTAAAATTCTGTATTTCTGCAGCCAACGTCCAGCGCACCAAAGCCGCACTCTTCCGGAAAGAGCCAAGCCGACGCAGCGGCAAGGGCGCGTCCAGTCGTGCCCTGTGCCTAGAACCTATGCATCAGCATGTCTTGGGCCGATAAAAGCTATAAATAACCTTTGCCAGTGGGTACGCCTCACTTGGCAGTGTAACTCCGGGCTAGCATCATCGCTGAAAATTCTGTATTTCTGCAGCCAACGTCCAGTGCACCAAAGCCGCACTCTTCCGGAAAGAGCCAAGCCGACGCAGCGGCAAGGGCGCGTCCGGTCGTTCCATGTGCCTGGAACCTTTGCATCAGCATGTCTTGGGCCGATAAAAGCTATAAATAACATTTACCAGTGGGTACGCCTCACTTGGCAGTGTTACTCCGGGCTAGCATCATCGCCTAAAATTCTGTATTTCTGCAGCCAACGTCCAGTGCATCAAAGCCGCATTCTTCCGGAAAGAGCCAAGCCGACGCAGCGGCAAGGGCGCGTCCAGTCGTTCCCTGTGCCTAGAACCTTAGCATCAGCATGTCTTGGGCCGATAAAAGCTATAAATAACCTTTACCTTTGGGTACGCCTCACTTGGCAGTGTAACTCCGGGCTAGCATCATCGCTTAAAATTCTGTCAACGTCCAGTGCATCAAACCCGCACTCTTTAGGAAAGAGCCAAGCCGACGCAGCGGCAAGGGCGCGTCCGGTCGTTCCCTGTGCCTAGAACCTTTGCATCAGAATGTCTTGGGAGGAGTAAAGGTATAAATAACCTTTACCAGTGGGTACGCCTCACTTGGCAGTGTAACTCCGGGCTAGCATCATCGCTTAAAATTCTGTATTTCTGCAGCCAACGTCCAGTGCATCAAAGCCGCACTCTTCAGGAAAGAGCCAAGCCGACGCAGCGGCAAGGGCGCGTCCGGTCGTTCCCTGTGCCTAGAACCTTTGCATCAGCATGTCTTGGACCGATAAAAGCTATAAATAACCTTTACCAGTGGGTACGCCTCACTTGGCAGTGTAACTCGGGCTAGCATCATCGCTGAAAATTCTGTATTTCTCCAGCCAACATGCAGTGCATCAAAGCCGCACTCTTCCAGAAAGAGCCAAGCCGACGCAGCGGCAAGGGCGCGTCCGGTCGTTCCATGTGCCTGGAACCTTAGCATCAGCATGTCTTGGTCCGATAAAAGCTATAAATAACCTTTACCAGTGGGTACGCCTCACTTGGCAGTGCAACTCCGGGCTAGCATCATCGCTGAAAATTCTGTATATCTGCAGCCAACGTCCAGTGCATCAAAGCCGCACTCTTCAGGAAAGAGAGAAAGCCGACGCAGCGGCAAGGGCGCGTCCGGTCATTCCATGTGCCTGGAACCTTTGCATCAGCATGTCTTGGACCGATAAAAGCTATAAATAACCTTTACTAGTGGGTACGCCTCACTTTGCAGTGCAACGCTGGGCTAGCATCATCACTGAAAATTCTGTATTTCTGCAGCCAACGTCCAGTGCATCAAAGCCGCACTCTTCTGGAAATAGCCAAGCCGACGCAGAGGCAAGGGCGCGTCCGGCCATTCTCAGTGCCTGAAACCTTTGCATCAGCATTTCTTAGGCCGATAGAAGCTATACATAACCTTTACCAGTGGGCACGCCTCACTTGGCAGTGTAACGCCGCGCTAGCATCATCGCTGTAAATTCTGCATTTATGACTTTAGCGTCCAGTACATCAAACGCGCACGCTTCCGGAAAGAAGCAAGGGGACGGAGCAGCAAGCGCGCGTCCGGCCGTTCGCTGTGCATGAAACCTTTGCATCACCATGTCTTGGGCCAATAGAGCCATAAATAAGCTTGACCGGCGGGGACGTCTTACCTGGCAGTGGAACGCCGGGCTAGCGTCATCGCTTAAAATTCTGTATTTCTGCAGCCAACGTCCAGTGCATCAAAGCCGCACTCTTCCGAAAAGAGCCTAGCCGACGCAGCGGCAAGGGCGCGTCCGGTCGTTCCCTGTGCCTAGAACCTTTGCATCAGCACATCTTGGGCCGATAAAAGCTATAAATAACCTTTACCAGTGGGTACGCCTAACTTGGCAGTGAAACTCCGGGCTAGCATCATCGCTGAAAATTCTGTATTTCTGCAGCCAACGTCCAGTGCATCAAAGCCGCACTCTTCAGGAAAGAGCCAAGCCGACGCAGCGGCAAGGGCGCGTCCGGTCGTTCCCTGTGCCTAGAACCTTTGCATCAGCATGTCTTGGACCCATAAAAGCTATAAATAACCTTTACCAGTGGGTACGCCTCACTTGGCAGTGTATCTCGGGCTAGCATCATCGCTGAAAATTCTGTATTTCTCCAGCCAACATCCAGTGCATCAAAGCCGCACTCTTCCGGAAAAAGCCAAGCCGACGCAGCGGCAAGGGCGCGTCCGGTCGTTCCATGTGCCTGAAACCTTTGCATCAGCATGTCTTGCGCCGATAAAAGCGATAAATAACCTTTACCAGTGGGTACGCCTCACTTGGCAGTGTAACTCCGGGCTAGCATCATTGCTGAAAATTCTGTATTTCTGCAGCCAACGTCCAGTGCATCAATGCCGCACTCTTCAGGAAAGCGCCAAGCCGACGCAGCGGCAAGGGCGCGTCCGGTCGTTCCATGTGCCTGGAACCTTTGCATCAGCATGTCTTGGACCGATAAAAGCTATAAATAACCTTTACTAGTGGGTACGCCTCACTTGGCAGTGTAACTCCGGGCTAGCATCATCGCTTAAAATTCTGTATTTCTGCAGCCAACGTCCAGCGCATCGAAGCCGCATTCATCCGGAAAGAGCCAAGCCGACGCAGCGGCAAGGGCGCGTCCGGTCGTTCCATGTGCCTGGAACCTTTGCATCAGCATGTCTTGGGCCGATAAAAGCTATAAATAACCTTTGCCAGTGGGTACGCCTCACTTGGCAGTGTAACTCCGGGCTAGCATCATCGCTGAAAATTCTGTATTTCTGCAGCCAACGTCCAGTGCACCAAAGCCGCACTCTTCCGGAAAGAGCCAAGCCGACGCAGCGGCAAGGGCGCGTCCGGTCGTTCCATGTGCCTGGAACCTTTGCATCAGCATGTCTTGGGCCGATAAAAGCTATAAATAACCTTTACCAGTGGGTACGCCTCACTTGGCAGTGTATCTCCGAGCTAGCATCATCGCTTAAAATTCTGTATTTCTGCAGCCAACGTCCAGTGCTTCAAAGCCGCACTCTTCAGGAAAGAGCCAAGCCGACGCAGCGGCGAGGGCGCGTCCGGTCGTTCCATGTGCCTGGAACCTTTGCATCAGCATGTCTTGGACCGATAAAAGCTATAAATAACTTTTACCAGTGGGTACGCCTCACTTGGCAGTGTAACTCCGGGCTAGCATCATCGCTGAAAATTCTGTATTTCTGCAGCCAACGTCCAGTGCATAAAAGCCGCACTCTTCCGGAAAGAACCAAGCCGACGCAGCGGCAAGGGCGCGTCCGGTCGTTCCATGTGCCTGGAACCTTTGCATCAGCATGTCTTGGGCCGATAAAAGCTATAAATAACATTTACCAGTGGGTACGCCTCACTTGGCAGTGTTACTCCGGGCTAGCATCATCGCTTAAAATTCTGTATTTCTGCAGCCAACGTCCAGTGCATCAAAGCCGCATTCTTCCGGAAAGAGCCAAGCCGACGCAGCGGCAAGGGCGCGTCCAGTCGTTCCCTGTGCCTAGAACCTTAGCATCAGCATGTCTTGGGCCGATAAAAGCTATAAATAACCTTTACCTTTGGGTACGCCTCACTTGGCAGTGTAACTCCGGGCTAGCATCATCGCTTAAAATTCTGTCAACGTCCAGTGCATCATACCCGCACTCTTTAGGAAAGAGCCAAACCGACGCAGCGGCAAGGGCGCGTCCGGTCGTTCCCTGTGCCTAGAACCTTTGCATCAGAATGTCTTGGACCGATAAAAGCTATAAATAACCTTTACTAGTGGGTACGCCTCACTTGGCAGTGTAACTCCGGGCTAGCATCATCGCTTAAAATTCTGTCAACGTCCAGTGCATCAAACCCGCACTCTTTAGGAAAGAGCCAAGCCGACGCAGCGGCAAGGGCGCGTCCGCTCGTTCCATGTGCCTGGAACCTTTGCATCAGCATGTCTTGGACCGATAAAAGCTATAAATAACCTTTACTAGTGGGTACGCCTCACTTGGCAGTGTAACTCCGGGCTAGCATCATCGCTTAAAATTCTGTATTTCTGCAGCCAACGTCCAGCGCACCAAAGCCGCACTCTTCCGGAAAGAGCCAAGCCGACGCAGCGGCAAGGGCGCGTCCAGTCGTGCCCTGTGCCTAGAACCTATGCATCAGCATGTCTTGGGCCGATAAAAGCTATAAATAACCTTTGCCAGTGGGTACGCCTCACTTGGCAGTGTAACTCCGGGCTAGCATCATCGCTGAAAATTCTGTATTTCTGCAGCCAACGTCCAGTGCACCAAAGCCGCACTCTTCCGGAAAGAGCCAAGCCGACGCAGCGGCAAGGGCGCGTCCGGTCGTTCCATGTGCCTGGAACCTTTGCATCAGCATGTCTTGGGCCGATAAAAGCTATAAATAACATTTACCAGTGGGTACGCCTCACTTGGCAGTGTTACTCCGGGCTAGCATCATCGCCTAAAATTCTGTATTTCTGCAGCCAACGTCCAGTGCATCAAAGCCGCATTCTTCCGGAAAGAGCCAAGCCGACGCAGCGGCAAGGGCGCGTCCAGTCGTTCCCTGTGCCTAGAACCTTAGCATCAGCATGTCTTGGGCCGATAAAAGCTATAAATAACCTTTACCTTTGGGTACGCCTCACTTGGCAGTGTAACTCCGGGCTAGCATCATCGCTTAAAATTCTGTCAACGTCCAGTGCATCAAACCCGCACTCTTTAGGAAAGAGCCAAGCCGACGCAGCGGCAAGGGCGCGTCCGGTCGTTCCCTGTGCCTAGAACCTTTGCATCAGAATGTCTTGGGAGGAGTAAAGGTATAAATAACCTTTACCAGTGGGTACGCCTCACTTGGCAGTGTAACTCCGGGCTAGCATCATCGCTTAAAATTCTGTATTTCTGCAGCCAACGTCCAGTGCATCAAAGCCGCACTCTTCAGGAAAGAGCCAAGCCGACGCAGCGGCAAGGGCGCGTCCGGTCGTTCCCTGTGCCTAGAACCTTTGCATCAGCATGTCTTGGACCCATAAAAGCTATAAATAACCTTTGGCAGTGGGTACGCCTCACTTGGCAGTGTAACTCCGGGCTAGCATCATCGCTTAAAATTCTGTATTTCTGCAGCCAACGTCCAGCGCATCAAAGGCGCATTCTTCCGGAAAGAGCCAAGCCGACGCAGCGGCAAGGGCGCGTAGTCGTGCCCTGTGCCTAGAACCTATGCATCAGCATGTCTTGGGCCGATAAAAGCTATAAATAACCTTTGCCAGTGGGTACGCCTCACTTGGCAGTGTAACTCCGGGCTAGCATCATCGCTGAAAATTCTGTATTTCTGCAGCCAACGTCCAGTGCACCAAAGCCGCACTCTTCCGGAAAGAGCCAAGCCGACGCAGCGGCAAGGGCGCGTCCGGTCGTTCCATGTGCCTGGAACCTTTGCATCAGCATGTCTTGGGCCGATAAAAGCTATAAATAACCTTTACCAGTGGGTACGCCTCACTTGGCAGTGTAACTCCGGGCTAGCATCATCGCTTAAAATTCTGTATTTCTGCAGCCAACGTCCAGTGCATCAAAGCCGCATTCTTCCGGAAAGAGCCAAGCCGACGCAGCGGCAAGGGCGCGTCCGGCCATTCTCAGTGCCTGAAACCTTTGCATCAGCATTTCTTAGGCCGATAGAAGCTATACATAACCTTTACCAGTGGGCACGCCTCACTTGGCAGTGTAACGCCGCGCTAGCATCATCGCTGAAAATTCTGCATTTATGACTTTAGCGTCCAGTACATCAAAGGCGCACGCTTCCGGAAAGAAGCAAGGGGACGGAGCAGCAAGCGCGCGTCCGGCCGTTCGCTGTGCATGGAACCTTTGCATCACCATGTCTTGGGCCAATAGAGCCATAAATAAGCTTGACCGGCGGGGACGTCTTACCTGGCAGTGGAACGCCGGGCTAGCATCACCGCTGAAAATTCTGTATTTCTGCAGCCAACGTCCAGTGCATCAAAGCCGCACTCTTCAGGAAAGAGCCAAGCCGACGCAGCGGCAAGGGCGCGTCCGGTCGATCCCTGTGCCTAGAACCATTGCATCAGCATGTCTTGGGATGATAAAAGCTATAAATAACCTTTACCAGTGGGTACGCCTCACTTGGCAGTGTAACTCCCGGCTAGCATCATCGCTTAAAATTCTGTATTTCTGCAGCCAACGTCCAGTGCATCAAAGCCGCATTCTTCCGGAAAGAGCCAAGCCGACGCAGCGGCAAGGGCGCGTCCAGTCGTTCCCTGTGCCTAGAACCTTTGCATCAGCATGTCTTGGGCCGATAAAAGCTATAAATAACCTTTACCAGTGGGTACGCCTAACTTGGCAGTGAAACTCCGGGCTAGCATCATTGCTAAAAACTGTATTTCTGCAGCCAACGTCCAGTGCATCAAAGCCGCACTCTTCAGGAAAGAGCCAAGCCGACGCAGCGGCAAGGGCGCGTCCGGTCGTTCCCTGTGCCTAGAACCTTTGCATCAGCATGTCTTGGGCCGATAAAAGCTATAAATAACCTTTACCAGTGGGTACGCCTAACTTGGCAGTGTAACCCCGGGCTAGCATCACCGCTGAAAATTCTGTATTTCTGCAGCCAACGTCCAGTACATCAAAGCAGCACTCTTCCGGAAAGAGCCAAGCCGACGTAGCGGCAAGGGCGCGTCCCGCCATTCTCTATGCCTGGAACCTTTGCATCAGCATGTCTTGGGCCGATAAAAGCTATAAATAACCTTTACCAGTGGGTACGCCTCACTTGGCAGTGTAACTCCCGGCTAGCATCATCGCTTAAAATTCTGTATTTCTGCAGCCAACGTCCAGTGCATCAAAGCCGCATTCTTCCGGAAAGAGCCAAGCCGACGCAGCGGCAAGGGCGCGTCCAGTCGTTCCCTGTGCCTAGAACCTTTGCATCAGCATGTCTTGGGCCGATAAAAGCTATAAATAACCTTTACCAGTGGGTACGCCTAACTTGGCAGTGAAACTCCGGGCTAGCATCATCGCTAAAAACTGTATTTCTGCAGCCAACGTCCAGTGCATCAAACCCGCACTCTTTAGGAAAGACCCAAGCCGACGCAGCGGCAAGGGCGCGTCCGGTCGTTCCCTGTGCCTAGAACCTTTGCATCAGAATGTCTTGGGCCGAGTAAAGGTATAAATAACCTTTACCAGTGGGTAAGCCTAACTTGGCAGTGTAACTCCGGGCTAGCATCATCGCTGAAAATTCTGTATTTCTGCAGCCAACGACCAGTACATCAAATCCGCACCCTTCAGGAAGGAGCCAAGCCGACGCAGCGGCAAGGGCGCGTCCGGTCGTTCCATGTGCCTGGAACCTTTGCATCAGCATGTCTTGGACCGATAAAAGCTATAAATAACCTTTACCACTGGGTACGCCTCACTTGGCAGTGTAACTCGGGCTAGCATAATCGCTGAAAATTCTGTATTTCTCCAGCCAACATGCAGTGCATCAAAGCCGCACTCTTCCGGAAAGAGCCAAGCCGACGCAGCGGCAAGGGCGCGTCCGGTCGTTCCATGTGCTTGGAACCTTAGCATCAGCATGTCTTGGGCCGATAAAAGCTATAAATAACCTTTACCAGTGGGTACGCCTCACTTGGCGGTGTAACTCCGGGGTAGCATCATCGCTGAAAATTCTGTATTTCTGCAGCCAACGTCCAGTGCATCAAAGCCGCACTCTTCAGGAAAGAGCCAAGCCGACGCAGCGGCAAGGGCGCGTCCGGTCATTCCATGTGCCTGGAACCTTTGCATCAGCATGTCTTGGACCGATAAAAGCTATAAATTACCTTTACTACTGGGTATGCCTCACTTGGCAGTGTAACTCCGGGCTAGCATCATCGCTTAAAATTCTGTATTTCTGCAGCCAACGTCCAGCGCATCAAAGCCGCATTCTTCCGTGAAGAGTCAAGCCGACGCAGCGGCAAGGGCGCGTCCAGTCGTGCCCTGTGTCTAGAACCTTTGCATCAGCATGTCTTGGGCCGAGAAAAGCTATAAATAACCTTTACCAGTGGGTACGCCTCACTTGGCAGTGTAACTCCGGGCTAGCATCATCGCTGAATATTCTGTATTTCTGCAGCCAACGTCCAGTGCATCAAAGCCGCACTCTTCCGGAAAGAGCCAAGCCGACGCAGCGGCAAGGGCGCGTCCGGTCGTTCCGTGTGCCTGGAACCTTTGCATCAGCATGTCTTTGGCCGATAAAAGCTATAAATAACCTTACCAGTGGGTACGCCTCACTTGGCAGTGTAACTCCGGGCTAGCATCATCGCAAAAAATTCTGTATTTCTGCAGCCAACGTCCAGTGCATCAAAGCCGCATTCTTCCGTAAAGAGCCAAGCCGACGCAGCGGCAAGGGCGCGTCCAGTCGTTCCCTGTGCCTAGAACCTTTGCATCAGCATGTCTTGGGCCGATAAAAGCTATAAATAACCTTTACCAGTGGGTACGCCTCACTTGGCAGTGTAACTCCGGGATAGCATCATCGCTTAAAATTCTGTATTTCTGCAGCCAACGTCCAGTGCATCAAAGCCGCATTCTTCCGGAAAGAGCCAAGCCGACGCAGCGGCAAGGGCACGTCCAGTCGTTCCCTGTGCCTAGAACCTTTGCATCAGCATGTCTTGGGCCGATAAAAGCTATAAATAACCTTTACCAGTGGGTACGCCTAACTTGGCAGTGTAACTCCGGGCTAGCATCATCGCTGAAAATTCTGTATTTCTGCAGCCAACGTCCAGTGCATCAAAGCCGCACTCTTCAGGAAAGAGCCAAGCCGACGCAGCGGCAAGGGCGCGTCCGGTCGTTCCCTGTGCCTAGAACCTTTGCATCAGCATGTCTTGGACCCATAAAAGCTATAAATAACCTTTACCAGTGGGTACGCCTCACTTGGCAGTGTATCTCGGGCTAGCATCATCGCTGAAAATTCTGTATTTCTGCAGCCAACGTCCAACGCATCAAAGCCGCATTCTTCCGTGAAGAGTCAAGCCGACGCAGCGGCAAGGGCGCGTCCAGTCGTGCCCTGTGTCTAGAACCTTTGGATCAGCATGTCTTGGGCCGAGAAAAGCTATAAATAACCTTTACCAGTGGGTACGCCTCACTTGGCAGTGTAACTCCGGGCTAGCATCATCGCTGAATATTCTGTATTTCTGCAGCCAACGTCCAGTGCATCAAAGCCGCACTCTTCCGGAAAGAGCCAAGCCGACGCAGCGGCAAGGGCGCGTCCGGTCGTTCCGTGTGCCTGGAACCTTTGCATCAGCATGTCTTGGGCCGATAAAAGCTATAAATAACCTTACCAGTGGGTACGCCTCACTTGGCAGTGTAACTCCGGGCTAGCATCATCGCATAAAATTCTGTATTTCTGCAGCCAACGTCCAGTGCATCAAAGCCGCATTCTTCCGTAAAGAGCCAAGCCGACGCAGCGGCAAGGGCGCGTCCAGTCGTTCCCTGTGCCTAGAACCTTTGCATCAGCATGTCTTGGGCCGATAAAAGCTATAAATAACCTTTACCAGTGGGTACGCCTCACTTGGCAGTGTAACTCCGGGCTAGCATCATTGCTGAAAATTCTGTATTTCTGCATCCAACGTCCAGTGCATCAATGCCGCACTCTTCAGGAAAGAGCCAAGCCGACGCAGCGGCAAGGGCGCGTCCGGTCGTTCCATGTGCCTGGAACCTTTGCATCAGCATGTCTTGGAACGATAAAAGCTATAAATAACCTTTACGCCTCACTTGGCAGTGTAACACCGGGCTAGCATCATCGCTTAAAATTCTGTATTTCTGCAGCCAACGTCCAGCGCATCAAAGCCGCATTCTTCCGGAAAGAGCCAAGCCGACGCAGCGGCAAGGGCGCGTCCAGTTATGCCCTGTGCCTAGAACCTATGCATCAGCATGTCTTGGACCGATAAAAGCTATAAATAACCTTTACCACTGGGTACGCCTCACTTGGCAGTGTAACTCGGGCTAGCATAATCGCTGAAAATTCTGTATTTCTCCAGCCAACATGCAGTGCATCAAAGCCGCACTCTTCCGGAAAGAGCCAAGCCGACGCAGCGGCAAGGGCGCGTCCAATCGTTCCCTGTGCCTAGAACCTTTGCATCAGCATGTCTTGGGCCGAGGAAAGCTATAAATAACCTTTACCAGTGGGTACGCCTCACTTGGCAGTGTAACTCCGGGCCAGCATCATCGCTGAAAATTCTGTATTTCTGCAGCCAACGTCCAGTGCATCAAAGCCGCACTCTTCCGGAAAGAGCCAAGCCGACGCAGCGGCAAGGGCGCGTCCGGTCGTTCCATGTGCCAGGAACCTTTGCATCAGCATGTCTTGGGCCGATAAAAGCTATAAATAACCTTTACCAGTGGGTACGCCTCACTTGGCAGTGCAACTCCGGGCTAGCATCATCGCTTAAAATTCTGTATTTCTGCAGCCAACGTCCAGTGCATCAAAGCCACACTCTTCAGGAAAGAGCCAAGCCGACGCAGCGGCAAGGGCGCGTCCGGTCGTTCCATGTGCCTGGAACCTTTGCATCAGCATGTCTTGGACCGATAAAAGTTATAAATAACCTTTACGAGTGGGTACGCCTCACTTGGCAGTGTAACTCCGGGCTAGCATCATCGCTGAATATTCTGTATTTCTGCAGCCAACGTCCAGTGCATCAAAGCCGCACTCTTCCGGAAAGGGCCAAGCCGACGCAGCGGCAAGGGCGCGTCCGGTCGTTCCGTGTGCCTGGAACCTTTGCATCAGCATGTCTTGGGCCGATAAAAGCTATAAATAACCTTTACCAGTGGGTACGCCTCACTTGGCAGTGTAACTCCGGGCTAGCATCATCGCATAAAATTCTGTATTTCTGCAGCCAACGTCCAGTGCATCAAAGCCGCATTCTTCCGTAAAGAGCCAAGCCGACGCAGCGGCAAGGGCGCGTCCAGTCGTTCCCTGTGCCTATAACCTTTGCATCAGCATGTCTTGGGCCGATAAAAGCTATAAATAACCTTTACCAGTGGGTACGCCTCACTTGGCAGTGTAACTCCGGGCTAGCATCATCGCTTAAAATTCTGTATTTCTGCAGCGAACGTCCAGTGCATCAAAGCCGCATTCTTCCGGAGAGAGCCAAGCCGGCGCAGCGGCAAGGGCACGTCCAGTCGTTCCCTGTGCCTAGAACCTTTGCATCAGCATGTCTTGGGCCGATAAAAGCTATAAATAACCTTTACCAGTGGGTACGCCTAACTTGGCAGTGTAACTCCGGGCTAGCATCATCGCTGAAAATTCTGTATTTCTGCAGCCAACGTCCAGTGCATCAAAGCCGCACTCTTCAGGAAAGAGCCAAGCCGACGCAGCGGCAAGGGCGCGTCCGGTCGTTCCCTGTGCCTAGAACCTTTGCATCAGCATGTCTTGGACCCATAAAAGCTATAACTAACCTTTACCAGTGGGTACGCCTCACTTGGCAGTGTATCTCGGGCTAGCATCATCGCTGAAAATTCTGTATTTCTCCAGCCAACATCCAGTGCATCAAAGCCGCACTCTTCCGGAAAGAGCCAAGCCGACGCAGCGGCAAGGGCGCGTCCGGTCGTTCCATGTGCCTGAAACCTTTGCATCAGCATGTCTTGGGCCGATAAAAGCTATAAATAACCTTTACCAGTGGGTACGCCTCACTTGGCAGTGTAACTCCGGGCTAGCATCATTGCTGAAAATTCTGTATTTCTGCAGCCAACGTCCAGTGCATCAATGCCGCACTCTTCAGGAAAGAGCCAAGCCGACGCAGCGGCAAGGGCGCGTCCGGTCGTTCCATGTGCCTGGAACCTTTGCATCAGCATGTCTTGGACGTATAAAAGCTATAAATAACCTTTACTAGTGGGTACGCCTCACGTAGCAGTGTAACTCCGGGCTAGCATCATCGCTTAAAATTCTGTATTTCTGCAGCCAACGTCCAGCGCATCAAAGCCGCATTCTTCCGGAAAGAGCCAAGCCGACGCAGCGGCAAGGGCGCGTCCGGTCGTTCCCTGTGCCTAGAACCTTTGCATCAGAATGTCTTGGGCCGAGTAAAGGTATAAATATCCTTTACCAGTGGGTACGCCTAACTTGGCAGTGTAACTCCGGGCTAGCATCATCGCTGAAAATTCTGTATTTCTGCAGCCAACGACCAGTACATCAAATCCGCATCTTCAGGAAGGAGCCAAGCCGACGCAGCGGCAAGGGCGCGTCCGGTAGTTCCATGTGCCTGGAACCTTTGCATTAGCATGTCTTGGACCGATAAAAGCTATAAATAACCTTTACCAGTGGGTACGCCTCACTTGGCAGTGTAACTCGGGCTAGCATCATCGCTGAAAATTCTGTATTTCTCCAGCCAACATGCAGTGCATCAAAGCCGCACTCTTCCGGAAAGAGCCAAGCCGACGCAGCGGCAAGGGCGCGTCCGCTCGTTCCATGTGCCTGGAACCTTAGCATCAGCATGCCTTGGGCCGATAAAAGCTATAAATAACCTTTACCAGTGGGTACGCCTCACTTGGCAGTGTAACTCCGGGCTAGCATCATCGCTGAAAATTCTGTATTTCTGCAGCCAACGTCCAGTGCATCAAAGCCGCACTCTTCAGGAAAGAGCCAAGCCGACGCAGCGGCAAGGGCGCGTCCGGTCATTCCATGTGCCTGGAACCTTTGCATCAGCATGTCTTGGACCGATAAAAGCTATAAATAACCTTTACTAGTGGGTACGCCTCACTTGGCAGTGTAACTCCGGGCTAGCATCATCGCTTGAAATTCTGTATTTCTGCAGCCAACGTCCAGCGCATCAAATCCGCATTCTTCCGTGAAGAGTCAAGCCGACGCAGCGGCAAGGGCGCGTCCGGTCGTTCCATGTGCCTGGAACCTTTGCATCAGCATGTCTTGGACCGATAAAAGCTATAAATAACCTTTACGAGTGGGTACGCCTCACTTGGCAGTGTAACTCCGGGCTAGCATCATCGCTGAATATTCTGTATTTCTGCAGCCAACGTCCAGTGCATCAAAGCCGCACTCTTCCGGAAAGAGCCAAGCCGACGCAGCGGCAAGGGCGCGTCCGGTCGTTCCGTGTGCCTGGAACCTTTGCATCAGCATGTCTTGGGCCGATAAAAGCTATAAATAACCTTTACCAGTGGGTACGCCTCACTTGGCAGTGTAACTCCGGGCTAGCATCATCGCATAAAATTCTGTATTTCTACAGCCAACGTCCAGTGCATCAAAGCCGCATTCTTCCGTAAAGAGCCAAGCCGACGCAGCGGCAAGGGCGCGTCCAGTCGTTCCCTGTGCCTAGAACCTTTGCATCAGCATGTCTTGGGCCGATAAAAGCTATAAATAACCTTTACCAGTGGGTACGCCTAACTTGGCAGTGTAACTCCGGGCTAGCATCATGGCTGAAAATTCTGTATTTCTGCAGCCAACGTCCAGTGCATCAAAGCCGCACTCTTCAGGAAAGAGCCAAGCCGACGCAGCGGCAAGGGCGCGTCCGGTCGTTCCCTGTGCCTAGAACCTTTGCATCAGCATGTCTTGGACCCATAAAAGCTATAAATAACCTTTACCAGTGGGTACGCCTCACTTGGCAGTGCATCTCGGGCTAGCATCATCGCTGAAAATTCTGTATTTCTCCAGCCAACATCCAGTGCATCAAAGCCGCACTCTTCCGGAAAGAGCCAAGCCGACGCAGCGGCAAGGGCGCGTCCGGTCATTCCATGTGCCTGAAACCTTTGCATCAGCATGTCTTGGGCCGATAAAAGCTATAAATAACCTTTACCAGTGGGTACGCCTCACTTGGCAGTGTAACTCCCGGCTAGCATCATTGCTGAAAATTCTGTATTTCTGCAGCCAACGTCCAGTGCATCAATGCCGCACTCTTCAGGAAAGAGCCAAGCCGACGCAGCGGCAAGGGCGCGTCCGGTCGTTCCATGTGCCTGCAACCTTTGCATCAGCATGTCTTGGACCAATAAAAGCTATAAATAACCTTTACTAGTGGGTACGCCTCACTTGGCAGTGTAACTCCGGGCTAGCATCATCGCTTAAAATTCTGTATTTCTGCAGCCAACGTCCAGCGCATCAAAGCCGCATTCTTCCGGAAAGAGCCAAGCCGACGCAGCGGCAAGGGCGCGTCCAGTCGTGCCCTGTGCCTAGAACCTATGCATCAGCATGTCTTGGGCCGATAAAAGCTATAAATAACCTTTGCCAGTGGGTACGCCTCACTTGGCAGTGTAACTTCGGGCTAGATTCATCGCTGAAAATTCTGTATTTCTGCAGCCAACGTCCAGTGCACCAAAGCCGCACTCTTCCGGAAAGAGCCAAGCCGACGCAGCGGCAAGGGCGCGTCCGGTCGTTCCATGTGCCTGGAACCTTTGCATCAGCATGTCTTGGGCCGATAAAAGCTATAAATAACCTTTACCAGTGGGTACGCCTCACTTGGCAGTGTATCTCCGAGCTAGCATCATCGCTTAAAATTCTATATTTCTGCAGCCAACGTCCAGTGCTTCAAAGCCGCACTCTTCAGGAAAGAGCCAAGCCGACGCAGCGGCGAGGGCGCGTCCGGTCGTTCCATGTGCCTGGAACCTTTGCATCAGCATGTCTTGGACCGATAAAAGCTATAAATAACCTTTACCAGTGGGTACGCCTCACTTGGCAGTGTAACTCCGGGCTAGCATCATCGCTGAAAATTCTGTATTTCTGCAGCCAACGTCCAGTGCATAAAAGCCGCACTCTTCCGGAAAGAACCAAGCCGACGCAGCGGCAAGGGCGCGTCCGGTCGTTCCATGTGCCTGGAACCTTTGCATCAGCATGTCTTGGGCCGATAAAAGCTATAAATAACATTTACCAGTGGGTACGCCTCACTTGGCAGTGTTACTCCGGGCTAGCATCATCGCTTAAAATTCTGTATTTCTGCAGCCAACGTCCAGTGCATCAAAGCCGCATTCTTCCGGAAAGAGCCAAGCCGACGCAGCGGCAAGGGCGCGTCCGGTCGTTCCATGTATGTGCCTGGAACCTTTGCATCAGCATGTCTTGGGCCGATAAAAGCTATAAATAACCTTTACCAGTGGGTACGCCTTACTTGGCAGTGTAACTCCGGGCTAGCATCATCGCTTAAAATTCTGTATTTCTGCACCCAACGTCCAGTGCATCAAAGCCGCACTCATCAGGAAAGAGCCAAGCCGACGCAGCGGCAAGGGCGCGTCCGGTCGTTCCATGTGCCTGGAACCTTTGCATCAGCATGTCTTGGGCCGATAAAAGCTATAAATAACCTTTACCAGTGGGTACGCCTCACTTGGCAGTGTAACTCCGGGATAGCATCATCGCTTAAAATTCTGTATTTCTGCAGCCAACGTCCAGTGCATCAAAGCCGCATTCTTCCATAAAGAGCCAAGCGACGCAACGGCAAGGGCGCGTCCAATCGTTCCCTGTGCCTAGAACCTTTGCATCAGCATGTCTTGGGCCGATAAAAGCTATAAATAACCTTTACCAGTGGGTACGCCTCACTTGGCAGTGTAACTCCGGGCTAGCTAGCATCATCGCTTAAAATTCTGTATTTCTGCAGCCAACGTCCAGTGCACCAAAGCCGCACTCTTCCGGAAAGAGCCAAGCCGACGCAGCGGCAAGGGCGCGTCCGGTCGTTCCCTGTGCCTAGAACCTTTGCATCATCATGTCTTGGGCCGATAAAAGCTATAAATAACCTTTACCAGTGGGTACACCTCACTTGGCAGTGTAACTCCGGGCTAGCATCATCGCTGAAAATTCTGTATTTCTGCAGCCAACATACAGTGCATCAAAGCCGCACTCTTCTGGAAAGAGCCAAGCCGACGCAGCGGCAAGGGCGCGTCCGGTCGTTCCCTGTGCCTAGAACCTTTGCATCAGCATGTCTTGGGCCGATAAAAGCTATAAATAACATTTACCAGTGGGTACGCCTCACTTGGCAGTGGAACTCCGGGCTAGTATCATCGTTGAAAATTCTGTATTTCTGCAGCCAACGTTCAGTACATCAAAGCCGCACTCTTCCGGAAAAAGCCAAGCCGACGTAGCGGCAAGGGCGCGTCCCGCCATTCTTTATGCCTGGAACCTTTGCATCAGCATGTCTTGGGCCGATAAAAGCTATAAATAACCTTTACCAGTGTGTAGGCCTCACTTTGCGGTGCAACGCCGGGCTAGCATCATCGCTGAAAATTCTGTATTTCTGCAGCCAACGTCCAGTGCATCAAAGCCGCACTCTTCCGGAAAGAGCCCAGCCGACGCAGCGGCAAGGGCGCGTCCGGTTGTTCCATGTGCCTGGAACCTTTGCATCAGCATGTCTTGGACCGATAAAAGCTATAAATAACCTTTACCAGTGGGTACGCCTCACTTGGCAGTGTAACTCCGGGCTAGCATCATCGCTTAAAGTTCTGTTTCTGCAGCCAAGGTCCAGTGCATCAAAGCCGCACTCTTCCGGAAAGAGCCAAGCCGACGCAGCGGCAAGGGCGCGTCCGGTCGTTCCATGTGCCTGGAACCTTTGCATCAGCATGTCTTGGACCGATAAAAGCTATAAATAACCTTTACCAGTGGGTACGCCTCACTTGGCAGTGTAACTCCGGGCTAGCATCATCGCTTAAAATTCTGTATTTCTGCAGCCAACGTCCAGTGCATCAAAGCCGCACTCTTCCGGAAAGAGCCAAGCCGACGCAGCGGCAAGGGCGCGTCCGGTCGTTCCCTGTGCCTAGAACCTTTGCATCAGCATGTCTTGGGCCGATAAAAGCTATAAATAAGCTTGACCGGCGGGGACGTCTTACCTGGAAGTGGAACGCCGGGCTAGCGTCATCGCTGAAAATTCTGTATTTCTGAAGCCAACGTCCAGTGCATCAAAGCCGCATTCTTCCGGAAAGAGCCAAGCCGACGCAGCGGCAAGGTCGCGTCCAGTCGTTCCCTGTGCCTAGAACCTTTGCATCAGCATGCCTTGGGCCGATAAAAGCTATAAATAACCTTTACCAGTGGGTACGCCTCACTTGGCAGTGTAACTCCGGGCTATCATCATCGCTGAAAATTCTGTATTTCTGCAGCCAACGTCCAGTGCATCAAAGCCGCACTCTTCCGGAAAGAGCCAAGCCGACGCAGCGGCAAGAGCGCGTCCGGTCGTTCCCTGTGCCTAGAACCTTTGCATCAGCATGTCTTGGACCGATAAAAGCTATAAATAACCTCTACCATTGGGCACGCCTCACTTGGCAGTGTGACTCCGGGCTAAGATCATCGCTGAAAATTCTGTATTTCTGCAGCCAACGTCCAGTGCATCAAAGCCTCACTTTTCCGGAAAGAGCCAAGCCGACGTAGCGGCAAGGGCGCGTCCGGTCGTTCCCTGTGGCTAGAACCTTTGCATCAGCATGTCGTGGGCCGATAAAACCTATAAATAACCTTTACCAGTGGGTACGCCTAACTTGGCAGTGTAACTCCGGGCTAGCATCATCGCTGAAAATTCTGTATTTCTGCAGCCAACGTCCAGTGCATCAAAGCCGCACTCTTCCGGAAAGAGCCAAGCCGACGTAGCGGCAAGGGCTCGTCCGGTCGTTCCCTGTGCCTAGAACCTTTGCATCAGCATGTCGTGGGCCGATAAAAGCTATAAATAACCTTTACCAGTGGGTACGCCTAACTTGGCAGTGTAACTCCGGGCTAGCATCATCTCTGAAAATTCTGTATTTCTGCAGCCAACGTGCAGTGCATCAAAGCCGCAGTCTTCCGGAAAGAGCCAAGCCGACGCAGCGGCAAGGGCGCGTCCGGTCGTTCCATGTGCCTGCAACCTTTGCATCAGCATGTCTTGGGCCGATAAAAGCTATAAATAACCTTTACCAGTGGGTACGCCTCACTTGGCAGTGTAACTCCGGGCTAGCATCATCGCTTAAAATTCTGTATTTCTGCAGCCAACGTCCAGTGCATCAAAGCCGCACTCTTCCGGAAAGAGCCAAGCCGACGCAGCGGCAAGGGCGCGTCCGGTCGTTCCCTGTGCCTAGAACCTTTGCATCAGCTTGTCTTGGGCCGATAAAAGCTATAAATAACCTTTACCAGTGGGTACGCCTAACTTTGCAGTGCAACGCCGGGCTAGCATCATCGCTGAAAATTCTGTATTTCTGCAGCCAACGTCCAGTGCATCAAAGCCGCACTCTTCTGGAAAGAGCCAAGCCGACGCAGCGGCAAGGGCGCGTCCGGCCATTCTCGGTGCCTGAAACCTTTGCATCAGCATTTCTTAGGCCGATAGAAGCTATACATAACCTTTACCAGTGGGCACGCCTCACTTGGCTGTGTAACGCCGCGCTAGCATCATCGCTGAAATTTCTGTACTTATGACTTTAACGTCCAGTACATCAAAGCCGCACGCTTCCGGAAAGAAGCAAGGTGACGGAGCGGCAAGCGCGCGTCCGGCCGTTCGCTGTGAATGGAACCTTTGCATCAGCATGTCTTGGGCCAATAGAGCCATAAATAAGCTTGACAGGCGGGGACGTCTTACCTGGCAGTGGATCGCCGGGCTAGCGTCATCGCTGAAAATTCTGTATTTCTGAAGCCAACGTCCAGTGCATCAAAGCTGCACTCGTCTGGAAAGAGCCAAGCCGACGCAGCGGCAAGGGCGCTTCCGGCCATTCTCTGTGCCTTGAACCTTTGCATCAGCATGTCTTGGGCCAATAGAAGCTATAAATAACCTTTACCAGTCGGTACGCCTCCCTTGGCAGTGTAACTCCGGGCTAGCATCATCGCTTAAAATTCTGTATTTCTGCAGCCAACGTCCAGTGCATCAAAGCCGCATTCTTCCGGAAAGAGCCAAGCCGACGCAGCGGCAAGGGCGCGTCCAGTCGTTCCCTGTGCCTAGAACCTTTGCATCAGCATGCCTTGGGCCGATAAAAGCTATAAATAACCTTTACCAGTGGGTACGCCTCACTTGGCAGTGTAACTCCGGGCTATCATCATCGCTGAAAATTCTGTATTTCTGCAGCCAACGTCCAGTGCATCAAAGCCGCACTCTTCCGGAAAGAGCCAAGCCGACGTAGCGGCAAGGGCGCGTCCGGTCGTTCCCTGTGCCTAGAACCTTTGCATCAGCATGTCGTGGGCCGATAAAAGCTATAAATAACCTTTACCAGTGGGTACGCCTAACTTGGCAGTGTAACTCCGGGCTAGCATCATCGCCGAAAATTCTGCATTTCTGCAGCCAACGTCCAGTGCATCAAAGCCGCACTCTTCCGGAAAGAGCCAAGCCGACGGAGCGGCTAGGGCGCGTCCCGCCATTCTCTCTGCCTGGAACCTTTGCATCAGCATGTCTTGGGCCGATAAAAGCTATAACTAACTTTTACCAGTGGGTAGGCCTCACTTTGCAGTGCAACGCCGGGCTAGCATCATCGCTGAAAATTCTGTATTTCTGCAGCCAACGTCCAGTGTATCAAAGCCGCACTCTTCCGGAAAGAGCCAAGCCGACGGAGCGGAAAGTGCGCGTCCGGCCGTTCGCTCTGCCTGGAACCTTTGCATTAGCATGTCTTCGGCCGATAAAAGCTATAAATAACCTTTACGAGTGGGTAGGCCTTACTTTGCAGTGCAACGCCGGGCTAGCATCATCGCTGAAAATTCTGTATTTCTGCAGCCATCGTCCAGTGCATCAAAGCCGCACTCTTCCGGAAAGAGCAAAGCCGACGCAGCGGCAAGGGCGCGTCCGGCCATTCTCTGTGCCTGGAACCTTTGCATCAGCATGTCTTGGGCCGTAAAAGCTATAAATAACCTTTACCAGTGGGTACGCCTCACTTGGCAGTGTAACTCCGGGCTAGCATCATCGCTGAAAATTCTGTATTTCTGCAGCCAACGTCCAGTGCATCAAAGCAGCACTCTTAAGGAAAGAGCCAAGCCGACGCAGCGGCAAGTGCGCGTCCCGCCATTCTCTGTGCCTGGAACCTTTGCATCAGCATGTCTTGGGCCGATAAAAGCTATAAATAATCTTTAACAGTCGGTACGCCTCACTTGGCAGTGTAACTCCGGGCTAGCATCATCGCTTAAAATTCTGTATTTCTGCAGCCAACGTCCAGTGCATCAAAGCCGCACTCTTCCGGAAAGAGCCAAGCCGACGCAGCGGCAAGAGCGCGTCCTGTCGTTCCATGTGCCAGGAACCTTTGCATCAGCATGTCTTGGACCGATAAAAGCTATAAATAACCTTTACCAGTGGGTACGCCTCACTTGGCAGTGTAACTCCGGGCTAAGATCATCGCTTAAAATTCTGTATTTCTGCAGCCAACGTCCAGTGCATCAAAGCCTCACTCTTCCGGAAAGAGCCAAGCCGACGTAGCGGCAAGGGCGCGTCCGGTCGTTCCCTGTGCCTAGAACCTTTGCATCAGCATGTCGTGGGCCGATAAAAGCTATAAATAACCTTTACCAGTGGGTACGCCTAACTTGGCAGTGTAACTCCGGGCTAGCATCATCGCCGAAAATTCTGCATTTCTGCAGCCAACGTCCAGTGCATCAAAGCCGCATTCTTCCGGAAAGAGCCAAGCCGACGCAGCGGCGAGGGCGCGTCCGGTCGTTCCATGTGCCTGGAACCTTTGCATCAGCATGTCTTGGACCGATAAAAGCTTTAAATAACCTTTACCAGTGGGTACGCCTCACTTGGCAGTGTAACTCCGGGCTAGCATCATCGCTGAAAATTCTGTATTTCTGCAGCCAACGTCCAGTGCATAAAAGCCGCACTCTTCCGGAAAGAACAAAGCCGACGCAGCGGCAAGGGCGCGTCCGGTCGTTCGATGTGCCTGGAACCTTTGCATCAGCATGTCTTGGGCCGATGAAAGCTATAAATAACATTTACCAGTGGGTACGCCTCACTTGGCAGTGTTACTCCGGGCTAGCATCATCGCTTAAAATTCTGTATTTCTGCAGCCAACGTCCAGTGCATCAAAGCCGCATTCTTCCGGAAAGAGCCAAGCCGACGCAGCGGCAAGGGCGCGTCCAGTCGTTCCCTGTGCCTAGAACCTTAGCATCAGCATGTCTTGGGCCGATAAAAGCTATAAATAACCTTTACCAGTGGGTACGCCTCACTTGGCAGTGTAACTCCGGGCTAGCATCATCGCTGAAAATTCTGTATTTCTGCAGCCAACGACCAGTACATCAAATCCGCACTCTTCAGGAAGGAGCCAAGCCGACGCAGCGGCAAGGGCGCGTCCGGTCGTTCCATGTGCCTAGAACCTTTGCATCAGCATGTCTTGGACCGATAAAAGCTATAAATAACCTTTACCAGTGGGTACGCCTCACTTGGCAGTGTAACTCGGGCTAGCATCATCGCTGAAAATTCTGTATTTCTCCAGCCAACATGCAGTGCATCAAAGCCGCACTCTTCCGGAAAGAGCCAAGCCGACGCAGCGGCAAGGGCGCGTCCGGTCGTTCCATGTGCCTGGAACCTTAGCATCAGCATGTCTTGGGCCGATAAAAGCTATAAATAACCTTTACCAGTGGGTACGCCTCACTTGGCATTGTAACTCCGGGCTAGCATCATCGCTGAAAATTCTGTATTTCTGCAGCCAACGTCCAGTGCATCAAAGCCGCACTCTTCAGGAAAGAGAGAAAGCCGACGCAGCGGCAAGGGCGCGTCCGGTCATTCCATGTGCCTGGAACCTTTGCATCAGCATGTCTTGGACCGATAAAACCTATAAATAACCTTTACTAGTTGGTACGCCTCACTTTGCAGTGCAACGCCGGGTTAGCATCATCACTGAAAATTCTGTATTTCTGCAGCCAACGTCCAGTGCATCAAAGCCGAACTCTTCTGGAAAGAGCCAAGCCGACGCAGCGGCAAGGGCGCGTCCCGCCATTCTCTATGCCTGGAACCTTTGCATCAGCATGTCTTGGGCCGATAAAAGCTATAAATAACCTTTAACAGTCGGTACGCCTCACTTGGCAGTGTAACGCCGGGCTAGCATCATCGCTTAAAATTCTGTATTCCTGCTGCCAACGTCCAGTGCATCAAACCCGCACTCTTTAGGAAAGAGCCAAGCCGACGCAGCGGCAAGGGCGCGTCCGGCCATTCTCGGTGCCTGAAACCTTTGCATCAGCATTTCTTAGGCCGATAGAAGCTATACATAACCTTTACCAGTGGGCACGCCTCACTTGGCAGTGTAACGCCGCGCTAGCATCATCACTGAAAATTCTGCATTTATGACTTTAACGTCCAGTACATCAAAGGCGCACGCTTCCGGAAAGAAGCAAGGGGACGGAGCAGCAAGCGCGCGTCCGGCCGTTCGCTGTGCATGGAACCTTTGCATCACCATGTCTTGGGCCAATAGAGCCATAAATAAGCTTGACCGGCGGGGACGTCTAACCTGGCAGTGGAACGCCGGGCTAGCGTCATCGCTTAAAATTCTGTATTTCTGCAGCCAACGTCCAGTGCATCAAAGCCGCACTCTTCCGAAAAGAGCCTAGCCGACGCAGCGGCAAGGACGCGTCCGGTCGTTCCCTGTGCCTAGAACCTTTGCATCAGCACATCTTGGGCCGATAAAAGCTATAAATAACCTTTACCAGTGGGTACGCCTAACTTGGCAGTGAAACTCCGGGCTAGCATCATGGCGAAAAACTGTATTTCTGCAGCCAACGTCCAGTGCATCAAAGCCGCACTCTTCAGGAAAGAGCCAAGCCGACGCAGCGGCAAGGACGCGTCCGGTCGTTCCCTGTGCCTAGAACCTTTGCATCAGCACATCTTGGGCCGATAAAAGCTATAAATAACCTTTAACAGTCGGTACGCCTCACTTGGCAGTGTAACTCCGGGCTAGCATCATCGCTTAAAATTCTGTATTCCTGCTGCCAACGTCCAGTGCATCAAACCCGCACTCTTTAGGAAAGAGCCAAGCCGACGCAGCGGCAAGGGCGCGTCCGGTCGTTCCCTGTGCCTAGAACCTTTGCATCAGAATGTCTTGGGCCGAGTAAAGGTATAAATAACCTTTACCAGTGGGTACGCCTAACTTGGCAGTGTAACTCCGGGCTAGCATCATCGCTGAAAATTCTGTATTTCTGCAGCCAACGACCAGTACATCAAATCCGCACTCTTCAGGAAGGAGCCAAGCCAACGCAGCGGCAAGGGCGCGTCCAATCGTTCCATGTGCCTGGAACCTTTGCATCAGCATGTCTTGGACCGATAAAGCTATAAATAACCTTTACCAGTGGGTACGCCTCACTTGGCAGTGTAACTCGGGCTAGCATCATCGCTGAAAATTCTGTATTTCTCCAGCCAACATGCAGTGCATCAAAGCCGCACTCTTCCGGAAAGAGCCAAGCCGACGCAGCGGCAAGGGCGCGTCCGGCCACACTCTGTGCCTGGAACCTTTGCATCAGCATGTCTTGGGCCGATAGAAGCTATACATAACCTTTACCAGTGGGCACGCCTATCTTGGCAGTGTAACGCCGGGCTAGCATCATCGCTGAAAATTCTGTATTTCTGCAGCCAACGTCCAGTGCATCAAAGCCGCACGCCTCCGGAAAGAAACAAGCCGACGGAGCGGCAAGGGCGCGCCCGGGCGTTCGCTGTGCCTGGAACCTTTGCATCATCCTGTCTTGGGCCAATAGAGCCATAAATAACCTTGACCGGAGGGGACATGTTACCTGGCAGTGGAACGCCGGGCTAGCATCATCGCTGAAAATTCGGTATATCTACAGGCAACATCCAGTGCATCAAAGCCACACGCTTCCGGAAAGAAGCAAGCTGACGAAGCGGAAAGTGTGCGTCCGGCCATTCTCTGTGCCTGGAACCTTTGCATCAGCATGTCTTGGGCCAATAGAAGCTATAAATACCCTTTACCAGTGGGTACGCCTCACTTGGCAGTGCAACTCCGGGCTAGCATCATCGCTTAAAATTCTGTATTTCTGCAGCCAACGTCCAGTGCATCAAAGCCGCACTCTTCAGGAAAGAGCCAAGCCGACGCAGCGGCAAGGGCGCGTCCGGTCGTTCCATGTGCCTGGAACCTTTGCATCAGCATGTCTTGGACCGATAAAAGCTATAAATAACCTTTACGAGTGGGTACGCCTCACTTGGCAGTGTAACTCCGGGCTAGCATCATCGCTGAATATTCTGTATTTCTGCAGCCAACGTCCAGTGCATCAAAGCCGCAATCTTCCGGAAAGAGCCAAGCCGACGCAGCGGCAAGGGCGCGTCCGGTCGTTCCGTGTGCCTGGAACCTTTGCATCAGCATGTCTTGGGCCGATAAAAGCTATAAATTACCTTTACTAGTGGGTACGCCTCACTTGGCAGTGTAACTCCGGGCTAGCATCATCGCATAAAATTCTGTATTTCTGCAGCCAACGTCCAGTGCATCAAAGCCGCATTCTTCCGTAAAGAGCCAAGCCGACGCAGCGGCAAGGGCGCGTCCAGTCGTTCCCTGTGCCTAGAACCTTTGCATCAGCATGTCTTTTGCCGATAAAAGCTATAAATAACCTTTACCAGTGGGTACGCCTCACTTGGCAGTGTAACTCCGGGCTAGCATCATTGCTTAAAATTCTGTATTTCTGCAGCCAACGTCCAGTGCATCAAAGCCGCATTCTTCCGGAAAGAGCCAAGCCGAGGCAACGGCAAGGGCACGTCCAGTCGTTCACTGTGCCTAGAACCTTTGCATCAGCATGTCTTGGGCCGATAAAAGCTATAAATAACCTTTACCAGTGGGTACGCCTAACTTGGCAGTGTAACTCCGGGCTAGCATCATCGCTGAAAATTCTGTATTTTGCAGCCAACGTCCAGTGCATCAAACCCGCACTCTTCAGGAAAGAGCCAAGCCGACGCAGCGGCAAGGGCGCGTCCGGTCGTTCCCTGTGCCTAGAACCTTTGCATCAGCATGTCTTGGACCCATAAAAGCTATAAATAACCTTTACCAGTGGGTACGCCTCACTTGGCAGTGTATCTCGGGCTAGCATCATCGCTGAAAATTCTGTATTTCTCCAGCCAACATCCAGTGCATCAAAGCCGCACTCTTCCGGAAAGAGCCAAGCCGACGCAGCGGCAAGGGCGCGTCCGGTCGTTCCATGTGCCTGAAACATTTGCATCAGCATGTCTTGGGCCGATAAAAGCTATAAATAACCTTTACCAGTGGGTACGCCTCACTTGGCAGTGTAACTCCGGGCTAGCATCATTGCTGAAAATTCTGTATTTCTGCAGCCAACGTCCAGTGCATCAATGCCGCACTCTTCAGGAAAGAGCCAAGCCGACGCAGCGGCAAGGGCGCGTCCGGTCGTTCCATGTGCCTGGAACCTTTGCATCAGCATGTCTTGGACCGATAAAAGCTATAAATAAACTTTACTAGTGGGTACGTATCACTTGGCAGTGTACCTCCGGGCTAGCATCATCGCTTAAAATTCTGTATTTCTGCAGCCAACGTCCAGCGCATCAAAGCCGCATTCTTCCGGAAAGAGCCAAGCCGACGCAGCGGCAAGGGCGCGTCCAGTCGTGCCCTGTGCCTAGAACCTATGCATCAGCATGTCTTGGGCCGATAAAAGCTATAAATAACCTTTGCCAGTGGGTACGCCTCACTTGGCAGTGTAACTCCGGGCTAGCATCATCGCTGAAAATTCTGTATTTCTGCAGCCAACGTCCAGTGCATCAAAGCCGCACTCTTCCGGAAAGAGCCAAGCCGACGCAGCGGCAAGGGCGCGCCCGGTCGTTCCATGTGCCTGGAACATTTGCATCAGCATGTCTTGGGCCGATAGAAGCTATAAATAACCTTTACCAGTGGGTACACCTCACTTGGCAGTGCAACTCCGGGCTAGCATCATCGCTTAAAATTCTGTATTTCTGCAGCCAACGTCCAGTGCATCAAAGCCGCACTCTTCACGAAAGAGCCAAGCCGACGCAGCGGCAAGGGCGCGTCCGGTCGTTCCATGTGCCTGGAACCTTTGCATCAGCATGTCTTGGACCGATAAAAGCTATAAATAACCTTTACGAGTGGGTACGCCTCACTTGGCAGTGTAACTCCGGGCTAGCATCATCGCTGAATATTCTGTATTTCTGCAGCCAACGTCCAGTGCATCAAAGCCGCATTCTTCCGTAAAGAGCCAAGCCGACGCAGCGGCAAGGGCGCGTCCAGTCGTTCCCTGTGCCTAGAACCTTTGCATCAGCATGTCTTGGGCCGATAAAAGCTATAAATAACCTTTACCAGTGGGTACGCCTCACTTGGCAGTGTAACTCCGGGCTAGCATCATCGCTGAAAATTCTGTATTTCTGCAGCGAACGTCCAGTGCATCAAAGCCGCATTCTTCCGGAAAGAGCCAAGCCGACTCAGCGGCAAGGGCACGTCCAGTCGTTCCCTGTGCCTAGAACCTTTGCATCAGCATGTCTTGGGCCGATAAAAGCTATAAATAACCTTTACCAGTGGGTACGCCTAACTTGGCAGTGTAACTCCGGGCTAGCATCATCGCTGAAAATTCTGTATTTCTGCAGCCAACGTCCAGTGCATCAAAGCCGCACTCTTCAGGAAAGAGCCAAGCCGACGCCGCGGCAAGGGCGCGTCCGGTCGTTCCATGTGCCTGGAACCTTTGCATCAGCATGTCTTGGGCCGATAAAAGCTATAAATAACCTTTACCAGTGGGTACGCCTCACTTGACAGTGTATCTCCGAGCTAGCATCATCGCTTAAAATTCTGTATTTCTGCAGCCAACGTCCAGTGCTTCAAAGCCGCACTCTTCAGGAAAGAGCCAAGCCGACGCAGCGGCTAGGGCGCGTCCGGTCGTTCCATGTGCCTGGAACCTTTGCATCAGCATGTCTTGGACCGATAAAAGCTATAAATAACCTTTACCAGTGGGTACGCCTCACTTGGCAGTGTAACTCCGGGCTAGTATCATCGCTGAAAATTCTGTATTTCTGCAGCCAACGTCCAGTGCATAAAAGCCGCACTCTTCCGGAAAGAACCAAGCCGACGCAGCGGCAAGGGCGCGTCCGGTCGTTCCGTGTGCCTGGAAACTTTGCATCAGCATGTCTTGGGCCGATAAAAGCTATAAATAACCTTTACCAGTGGGTACGCCTCACTTGGCAGTGTAACTCCAGGCTTGCATCATCGCATAAAATTCTGTATTTCTGCAGCCAACGTCCAGTGCATCAAAGCCGCATTCTTCCGTAAAGAGCCAAGCCGACGCAGCGGCAAGGGCGCGTCCAGTCGTTCCCTGTGCCTAGAACCTTTGCATCAGCATGTCTTGGGCCGATAATAGCTATAAATAACCTTTACCAGTGGGTACGCCTCACTTGGCAGTGTAACTCGGGCTAGCATCATCGCTGAAAATTCTGTATTTCTCCAGCCAACATGCAGTGCATCAAAGCCGCACTCTTCCGGAAAGAGCCAAGCCGACGCAGCGGCAAGGGCGTGTCCGGTCGTTCCCTGTGCCTATAACCTTTGCATCAGCATGTCTTGGACCCATAAAAGCTATAAATAACCTTTACCAGTGGGTACGCCTCACTTGGCAGTGTATCTCGGGCTAGCATCATCGCTGAAAATTCTGTATTTCTCCGGCCAACATCCAGTGCATCAAAGCCGCACTCTTCCGGAAAGAGCCAAGCCGACGCAGCGGCAAGGGCGCGTCCGGTCGTTCCGTGTGCCTGGAAACTTTGCATCAGCATGTCTTGGGCCGATAAAAGATATAAATAACCTTTACCAGTGGGTACGCCTCACTTGGCAGTGTAACTCCGGGCTAGCATCATCGCTTAAAATTCTGTATTTCTGCAGCGAATGTCCAGTGCATCAAAGCCGCATTCTTCCGGAAAGAGCCAAGTCGACGCAGCGGCAAGGGCACGTCCAGTCGTTCCCTGTGCCTAGAACGTTTGCATCAGCATGTCTTGGGCCGATAAAAGCTATAAATAACCTTTACCAGTGGGTACGCCTAACTTGGCAGTGTAACTCTGGGCTAGCATCATCGCTGAAAATTCTGTATTTCTGCAGCCAACGTCCAGTGCATCAAAGCCGCACTCTTCAGGAAAGAGCCAAGCCGACGCAGCGGCAAGGGCGCGTCCGGTCGTTCCCTGTGCCTAGAACCTTTGCATCAGCATGTCTTGGACCCATAAAAGCTATAAATAACCTTTACCAGTGGGTACGCCTCACTTGGCAGTGTATCTCGGGCTAGCATCATCGCTGAAAATTCTGTATTTCTGCAGCGAACGTCCAGTGCATCAAAGCCGCATTCTTCCGGAAAGAGCCAAGCCGACGCAGCGGCAAGGGCACGTCCAGTCGTTCCCTGTGCCTAGAACCTTTGCATCAGCATGTCTTGGGCCGATAAAAGCTATAAATAACCTTTACCAGTGGGTACGCCTCACTTGGCAGTGTATCTCCGAGCTAGCATCATCGCTTAAAATTCTGTATTTCTGCAGCCAACGTCCAGTGCTTCAAAGCCGCACTCTTCAGGAAAGAGCCAAGCCGACGCAGCGGCTAGGGCGCGTCCGGTCGTTCCATGTGCCTGGAACCTTTGCATCAGCATGTCTTGGACCGATAAAAGCTATAAATAACCTTTACCAGTGGGTACGCCTCACTTGGCAGTGTAACTCCGGGCTAGCATCATCGCTGAAAATTCTGTATTTCTGCAGCCAACGTCCAGTGCATAAAAGCCGCACTCTTCCGGAAAGAACCAAGCCGACGCAGCGGCAAGGGCGCGTCCGGTCGTTCCGTGTGCCTGGAAACTTTGCATCAGCATGTCTTGGGCCGATAAAAGCTATAAATAACCTTTACCAGTGGGTACGCCTCACTTGGCAGTGTAACTCCAGGCTTGCATCATCGCATAAAATTCTGTATTTCTGCAGCCAACGTCCAGTGCATCAAAGCCGCATTCTTCCGTAAAAAGCCAAGCAGACGCAGCGGCAAGGGCGCGTCCAGTCGTTCCCTGTGCCTAGAACCTTTGCATCAGCATGTCTTGGGCCGATAATAGCTATAAATAACCTTTACCAGTGGGTACGCCTCACTTGGCAGTGTAACTCGGGCTAGCATCATCGCTGAAAATTCTGTATTTCTCCAGCCAACATGCAGTGCATCAAAGCCGCACTCTTCCGGAAAGAGCCAAGCCGACGCAGCGGCAAGGGCGTGTCCGGTCGTTCCCTGTGCCTAGAACCTTTGCATCAGCATGTCTTGGACCCATAAAAGCTATAAATAACCTTTACCAGTGGGTACGCCTCACTTGGCAGTGTAACTCCGGGCTAGCATCATCGCTTAAAATTCTGTATTTCTGGAGCCAACGTCCAGCGCATCAAAGCCGCATTCTTCCGGAAAGAGCCAAGCCGACGCAGCGGCAAGGGCGCGTCCGGTCGTTCCGTGTGCCTGGAACCTTTGCATCAGCATG
The DNA here is from genome assembly GCF_052857255.1 of Amblyomma americanum. Lineage (NCBI taxonomy): Eukaryota > Metazoa > Arthropoda > Arachnida > Ixodida > Ixodidae > Amblyomma > Amblyomma americanum. The sequence continues at coordinate 197,038,756 of NC_135498.1, forward strand.
TCTTGGACCGATAAAAGCTATAAATAACCTTTACCAGTGGGTACGCCTCACTTGGCAGTGTAACTCCGGGCTAGCATCATCGCTGAAAATTCTGTATTTCTGCAGCCAACGTCCAGTGCATCAATGCCGCGCTCTTCCGGAAAGAACCAAGCCGACGCAGCGGCAAGGGCGCGTCCGGTCGTTCCATGTGCCTGGAACCTTTGCATCAGCATGTTTTTGGGCCGATAAAAGCTATAAATAACATTTACCAGTGGGTACGCCTCACTTGGCAGTGTTACTCCGGGCTAGCATCATCGCTTAAAATTCTGTATTTCTGCAGCCAACGTCCAGTGCATCAAAGCCGCATTCTTCCGGAAAGAGCCAAGCCGACGCAGCGGCAAGGGCGCGTCCAGTCGTTCCCTGTGCCTAGAACCTTAGCATCAGCATGTCTTGGGCCGATAAAAGCTATAAATAACCTTTACCAGTGGGTACGCCTCACTTGGCAGTGTAACTCCGGGCTAGCATCATCGCTGAAAATTCTGTATTTCTGCAGCCACCGACCAGTACATCAAATCCGCACTCTTCAGGAAGGAGCCAAGCCGACGCAGCGGCAAGGGCGCGTCCGGTCGTTCCATGTGCCTGGAACCTTTGCATCAGCATGTCTTGGACCGATAAAAGCTATAAATAACCTTTACCAGTGGGTACGCCTCACTTGGCAGTGTAACTCGGGCTAGCATCATCGCTGAAAATTCTGTATTTCTCCAGCCAACATGCAGTGCATCAAAGCCGCACTCTTCCGGAAAGAGCCAAGCCGACGCAGCGGCAAGGGCGTGTCCGGTCGTTCCATGTGCCTGGAACCTTAGCATCAGCATGTCTTGGGCCGATAAAAGCTATAAATAAACTTTACCAGTGGGTACGCCTCACTTGGCAGTGTAACTCCGGGCTAGCATCATCGCTGAAAATTCTGTATTTCTGCAGCCAACGTCCAGTGCATCAAAGCCTCACTCTTCAGGAAAGAGCCAAGCCCACGCAGCGGCAAGGGCGCGTCCGGTCATTCCATGTGCCTGGAACCTTTGCATCAGCATGTCTTGGACCGATAAAAGCTATAAATAACCTTTACTAGTGGGTACGCCTCACTTGGCAGTGTAACTCCGGGCTAGCATCATCGCATAAAATTCTGTATTTCTGCAGCCAACGTCCAGTGCATCAAAGCCGCATTCTTCCGTAAAGAGCCAAGCCGACGCAGCGGCAAGGGCGCGTCCAGTCGTTCCCTGTGCCTAGAACCTTTGCATCAGCATGTCTTTTGCCGATAAAAGCTATATATAACCTTTACCAGTGGGTACGCCTCACTTGGCAGTGTAACTCCGGGCTAGCATCATCGCTGAAAATTCTGTATTTCTGCAGCCAACGTCCAGTGCATCAAAGCCTCACTCTTCAGGAAAGAGCCAAGCCCACGCAGCGGCAAGGGCGCGTCCGGTCATTCCATGTGCCTAGAACCTTTGCATCAGCATGTCTTGGACCCATAAAAGCTATAAATAACCTTTACCAGTGGGTACGCCTCACTTGGCAGTGTATCTCGGGCTAGCATCATCGCTGAAAATTCTGTATTTCTCCAGCCAACATCCAGTGCATCAAAGCCGCACTCTTCCGGAAAGAGCCAAGCCGACGCAGCGGCAAGGGCGCGTCCGGTCGTTCCATGTGCCTGAAACATTTGCATCAGCATGTCTTGGGCGATAAAAGCTATAAATAACCTTTACCAGTCGGTACGCCTCACTTGGCAGTGTAACTCCGGGCTAGCATCATTGCTGAAAATTCTGTATTTCTGCAGCCAACGTCCAGTGCATCAATGCCGCACTCTTCAGGAAAGAGCCAAGCCAACGCAGCGGCAAGGGCGCGTCCGGTCGTTCCATGTGCCTGGAACCTTTGCATCAGCATGTCTTGGACCGATAAAAGCTATAAATAACCTTTACTAGTGGGTACGCCTCACTTGGCAGTGTAACTCCGGGCTAGCATCATCGCTTAAAATTCTGTATTTCTGCAGCCAACGTCCAGCGCATCAAAGCCGCATTCTTCCGGAAAGAACCAAGCCGACGCAGCGGCAAGGGCGCGTCCGGTCGTTCCATGTGCCTGGAACCTTTGCATCAGCATGTCTTCGGTCGATAAAAGCTATAAATAACCTTTACTAGTGGGTACGCCTCACTTGGCAATGTAACTCCGGGCTAGCATCATCGCTTAAAATTCTGTATTTCTGCAGCCAACGTCCAGCGCATCAAAGCCGCATTCTTCCGTGAAGAGTCAAGCCGACGCAGCGGCAAGGGCGCGTCCAGTCGTGCCCTGTGTCTAGAACCTTTGCATCAGCATGTCTTGGGCCGAGAAAAGCTATAAATAACCTTTACCAGTGGGTACGCCTCACTTGGCAGTGTAACTCCGGGCTAGCATCATCGCTGAAAATTCTGTATTTCTGCAGCCAACGTCCAGTGCATCAAAGCCGCACTCTTCCGGAAAGAGCCAAGCCGACGCAGCGGCAAGGGCGCGTCCGGTCGTTCCATGTGCCTGGAACCTTTGCATCAGCATGTCTTGGGCCGATAAAAGCTATAAATAACCTTTGCCAGTGGGTTCCTCACTTGGCAGTGTAACTCCGGGCTAGCATCATCGCTGAAAATTCTGTATTTCTGCAGCCAACGTCCAGTGCACCAAAGCCGCACTCTTCCGGAAAGAGCCAAGCCGACGCAGCGGCAAGGGCGCGTCCGGTCGTTCCATGTGCCTGGAACCTTTGCATCAGCATGTCTTCGGTCGATAAAAGCTATAAATAACCTTTACTAGTGGGTACGCCTCACTTGGCAATGTAACTCCGGGCTAGCATCATCGCTTAAAATTCTGTATTTCTGCAGCCAACGTCCAGCGCATCAAAGCCGCATTCTTCCGTGAAGAGTCAAGCCGACGCAGCGGCAAGGGCGCGTCCAGTCGTGCCCTGTGTCTAGAACCTTTGCATCAGCATGTCTTGGGCCGAGAAAAGCTATAAATAACCTTTACCAGTGGGTACGCCTCACTTGGCAGTGTAACTCCGGGCTAGCATCATCGCTGAAAATTCTGTATTTCTGCAGCCAACGTCCAGTGCATCAAAGCCGCACTCTTCCGGAAAGAGCCAAGCCGACGCAGCGGCAAGGGCGCGTCCGGTCGTTCCATGTGCCTGGAACCTTTGCATCAGCATGTCTTGGGCCGATAAAAGCTATAAATAACCTTTACCAGTGGGTACACCTCACTTGGCAGTGCAACTCGGGGCTAGCATCATCGCTTAAAATTCTGTATTTCCGCAGCCAACGTCCAGTGCATCAAAGCCGCACTCTTCACGAAAGAGCCAAGCCGACGCAGCGGCAAGGGCGCGTCCGGTCGTTCCATGTGCCTGGAACCTTTGCATCAGCATGTCTTGGACTGATAAAAGCTATAAATAACCTTTACGAGTGGGTACGCCTCACCTGGCAGTGTAACTCCGGGCTAGCATCATCGCTGAATATTCTGTATTTCTGCAGCCAACGTCCAGTGCATCAAAGCCTCACTCTTCAGGAAAGAGCCAAGCCCACGCAGCGGCAAGGGCGCGTCCGGTCATTCCATGTGCCTGGAACCTTTGCATCAGCATGTCTTGGACCGATAAAAGCTATAAATAACCTTTACTAGTGGGTACGCCTCACTTGGCAGTGTAACTCCGGGCTAGCATCATCGCATAAAATTCTGTATTTCTGCAGCCAACGTCCAGTGCATCAAAGCCGCATTCTTCCGTAAAGAGCCAAGCCGACGCAGCGGCAAGGGCGCGTCCAGTCGTTCCCTGTGCCTAGAACCTTTGCATCAGCATGTCTTTTGCCGATAAAAGCTATATATAACCTTTACCAGTGGGTACGCCTCACTTGGCAGTGTAACTCCGGGCTAGCATCATCGCTTAAAATTCTGTATTTCTGCAGCGAACGTCCAGTGCATCAAAGCCGCATTCTTCCGGAAAGAGCCAAGCCGACGCAGCGGCAAGGGCACGTTCAGTCGTTCCCTGTGCCTAGAACCTTTGCATCAGCATGTCTTGGGCCGATAAAAGCTATAAATAACCTTTACCAGTGGGTACGCCTAACTTGGCAGTGTAACTCCGGGCTAGAATCATCGCTGAAAATTCTGTATTTCTGCAGCCAACGTCCAGTGCATCAAAGCCGCACTCTTCAGGAAAGAGCCAAGCCGACGCAGCGGCAAGGGCGCGTCCGGTCGTTCCATGTGCCTGGAACCTTTGCATCAGCATGTCTTGGGCCGATAAAAGCTATAAATAACCTTTACCAGTGGGTACGCCTCACTTGGCAGTGTATCTCCGAGCTAGCATCATCGCTTAAAATTCTGTATTTCTGCAGCCAACGTCCAGTGCTTCAAAGCCGCACTCTTCAGGAAAGAGCCAAGCCGACGCAGCGGCGATGGCGCGTCCGGTCGTTCCATGTGCCTGGAACCTTTGCATCAGCATGTCTTGGACCGATAAAAGCTATAAATAACCTTTACGAGTGGGTACGCCTCACTTGGCAGTGTAACTCCGGGCTAGCATCATCGCTGAATATTCTGTATTTCTGCAGCCAACGTCCAGTGCATCAATGCCGCACTCTTCAGGAAAGAGCCAAGCCGACGCAGCGGCAAGGGCGCGTCCGGTCGTTCCATGTGCCTGGAACCTTTGCATCAGCATGTCTTGGACCGATAAAAGCTATAAATAACCTTTACTAGTGGGTACGCCTCACTTGGCAGTGTAACTCCGGGCTAGCATCATCGCTGAAAATTCTGTATTTCTGCAGCCAACGTCCAGTGCACCAAAGCCGCACTCTTCCGGAAAGAGCCAAGCCGACGCAGCGGCAAGGGCGCGTCCGGTCGTTCCATGTGCCTGGAACCTTTGCATCAGCATGTCTTCGGTCGATAAAAGCTATAAATAACCTTTACTAGTGGGTACGCCTCACTTGGCAATGTAACTCCGGGCTAGCATCATCGCTTAAAATTCTGTATTTCTGCAGCCAACGTCCAGCGCATCAAAGCCGCATTCTTCCGTGAAGTCAAGCCGACGCAGCGGCAAGGGCGCGTCCAGTCGTGCCCTGTGTCTAGAACCTTTGCATCAGCATGTCTTGGGCCGAGAAAAGCTATAAATAACCTTTACCAGTGGGTACGCCTCACTTGGCAGTGTAACTCCGGGCTAGCATCATCGCTGAAAATTCTGTATTTCTGCAGCCAACGTCCAGTGCATCAAAGCCGCACTCTTCCGGAAAGAGCCAAGCCGACGCAGCGGCAAGGGCGCGTCCGGTCGTTCCATGTGCCTGGAACCTTTGCATCAGCATGTCTTGGGCCGATAAAAGCTATAAATAACCTTTGCCAGTGGGTTCCTCACTTGGCAGTGTAACTCCGGGCTAGCATCATCGCTGAAAATTCTGTATTTCTGCAGCCAACGTCCAGTGCACCAAAGCCGCACTCTTCCGGAAAGAGCCAAGCCGACGCAGCGGCAAGGGCGCGTCCGGTCGTTCCATGTGCCTGGAACCTTTGCATCAGCATGTCTTCGGTCGATAAAAGCTATAAATAACCTTTACTAGTGGGTACGCCTCACTTGGCAATGTAACTCCGGGCTAGCATCATCGCTTAAAATTCTGTATTTCTGCAGCCAACGTCCAGCGCATCAAAGCCGCATTCTTCCGTGAAGAGTCAAGCCGACGCAGCGGCAAGGGCGCGTCCAGTCGTGCCCTGTGTCTAGAACCTTTGCATCAGCATGTCGTGGGCCGAGAAAAGCTATAAATAACCTTTACCAGTGGGTACGCCTCACTTGGCAGTGTAACTCCGGGCTAGCATCATCGCTGAAAATTCTGTATTTCTGCAGCCAACGTCCAGTGCATCAAAGCCGCACTCTTCCGGAAAGAGCCAAGCCGACGCAGCGGCAAGGGCGCGTCCGGTCGTTCCATGTGCCTGGAACCTTTGCATCAGCATGTCTTGGGCCGATAAAAGCTATAAATAACCTTTACCAGTGGGTACACCTCACTTGGCAGTGCAACTCGGGGCTAGCATCATCGCTTAAAATTCTGTATTTCCGCAGCCAACGTCCAGTGCATCAAAGCCGCACTCTTCACGAAAGAGCCAAGCCGACGCAGCGGCAAGGGCGCGTCCGGTCGTTCCATGTGCCTGGAACCTTTGCATCAGCATGTCTTGGACTGATAAAAGCTATAAATAACCTTTACGAGTGGGTACGCCTCACTTGGCAGTGTAACTCCGGGCTAGCATCATCGCTGAATATTCTGTATTTCTGCAGCCAACGTCCAGTGCATCAAAGCCGCACTCTTCCGGAAAGAGCCAAGCCGACGCAGCGGCAAGGGCGCGTCCGGTCGTTCCGTGTGCCTGGAACCTTTGCATCAGCATGTCTTGGGCCGATAAAAGCTATAAATAACCTTTACCAGTGGGTACGCCTCACTTGGCAGTGTAACTCCGGCCTAGCATCATCGCATAAAATTCTGTATTTCTGCAGCCAACGTCCAGTGCATCAAAGCCGCATTCTTCCGTAAAGAGCCAAGCCGACGCAGCGGCAAGGGCGCGTCCAGTCGTTCCCTGTGCCTAGAACCTTTGCATCAGCATGTCTTGGGCCGATAAAAGCTATAAATAACCTTTACCAGTGGGTACGCCTAACTTGGCAGTGTAACTCCGGGCTAGAATCATCGCTGAAAATTCTGTATTTCTGCAGCCAACGTCCAGTGCATCAAAGCCGCACTCTTCAGGAAAGAGCCAAGCCGACGCAGCGGCAAGGGCGCGTCCGGTCGTTCCATGTGCCTGGAACCTTTGCATCAGCATGTCTTGGGCCGATAAAAGCTATAAATAACCTTTACCAGTGGGTACGCCTCACTTGGCAGTGTATCTCCGAGCTAGCATCATCGCTTAAAATTCTGTATTTCTGCAGCCAACGTCCAGTGCTTCAAAGCCGCACTCTTCAGGAAAGAGCCAAGCCGACGCAGCGGCGAGGGCGCGTCCGGTCGTTCCATGTGCCTGGAACCTTTGCATCAGCATGTCTTGGACCGATAAAAGCTATAAATAACCTTTACGAGTGGGTACGCCTCACTTGGCAGTGTAACTCCGGGCTAGCATCATCGCTGAATATTCTGTATTTCTGCAGCCAACGTCCAGTGCATCAAAGCCGCATTCTTCCGTAAAGAGCCAAGCCGACGCAGCGGCAAGGGCGCGTCCAGTCGTTCCCTGTGCCTAGAACCTTTGCATCAGCATGTCTTGGGCCGATAAAAGCTATAAATAACCTTTACCAGTGGGTACGCCTCACTTGGCAGTGTAACTCCGGGCTAGCATCATCGCTGAAAATTCTGTATTTCTGCAGCGAACGTCCAGTGCATCAAAGCCGCATTCTTCCGGAAAGAGCCAAGCCGACGCAGCGGCAAGGGCACGTCCAGTCGTTCCCTGTGCCTAGAACCTTTGCATCAGCATGTCTTGGGCCGATAAAAGCTATAAATAACCTTTACCAGTGGGTACGCCTAACTTGGCAGTGTAACTCCGGGCTAGCATCATCGCTGAAAATTCTGTATTTCTGCAGCCAACGTCCAGTGCATCAAAGCCGCACTCTTCAGGAAAGAGCCAAGCCGACGCAGCGGCAAGGGCGCGTCCGGTCGTTCCATGTGCCTGGAACCTTTGCATCAGCATGTCTTGGGCCGATAAAAGCTATAAATAACCTTTACCAGTGGGTACGCCTCACTTGACAGTGTATCTCCGAGCTAGCATCATCGCTTAAAATTCTGTATTTCTGCAGCCAACGTCCAGTGCTTCAAACCCGCACTCTTCAGGAAAGAGCCAAGCCGACGCAGCGGCTAGGGCGCGTCCGGTCGTTCCATGTGCCTGGAACCTTTGCATCAGCATGTCTTGGACCGATAAAAGCTATAAATAACCTTTACCAGTGGGTACGCCTCACTTGGCAGTGTAACTCAGGGCTAGCATCATCGCTGAAAATTCTGTATTTCTGCAGCCAACGTCCAGTGCATAAAAGCCGCACTCTTCCGGAAAGAACCAAGCCGACGCAGCGGCAAGGGCGCGTCCGGTCGTTCCGTGTGCCTGGAAACTTTGCATCAGCATGTCTTGGGCCGATAAAAGCTATAAATAACCTTTACCAGTGGGTACGCCTCACTTGGCAGTGTAACTCCAGGCTTGCATCATCGCATAAAATTCTGTATTTCTGCAGCCAACGTCCAGTGCATCAAAGCCGCATTCTTCCGTAAAGAGCCAAGCCGACGCAGCGGCAAGGGCGCGTCCAGTCGTTCCCTGTGCCTAGAACCTTTGCATCAGCATGTCTTGGGCCGATAATAGCTATAAATAACCTTTACCAGTGGGTACGCCTCACTTGGCAGTGTAACTCGGGCTAGCATCATCGCTGAAAATTCTGTATTTCTCCAGCCAACAAGCAGTGCATCAAAGCCGCACTCTTCCGGAAAGAGCCAAGCCGACGCAGCGGCAAGGGCGTGTCCGGTCGTTCCCTGTGCCTATAACCTTTGCATCAGCATGTCTTGGACCCATAAAAGCTATAAATAACCTTTACCAGTGGGTACGCCTCACTTGGCAGTGTATCTCGGGCTAGCATCATCGCTGAAAATTCTGTATTTCTCCAGCCAACATCCAGTGCATCAAAGCCGCACTCTTCCGGAAAGAGCCAAGCCGACGCAGCGGCAAGGGCGCGTCCGGTCGTTCCATGTGCCTGGAACCTTTGCATCAGCATGTCTTGGACTGATAAAAGCTATAAATAACCTTTACGAGTGGGTACGCCTCACTTGGCAGTGTAACTCCGGGCTAGCATCATCGCTGAATATTCTGTATTTCTGCAGCCAACGTCCAGTGCATCAAAGCCGCACTCTTCCGGAAAGAGCCAAGCCGACGCAGCGGCAAGGGCGCGTCCGGTCGTTCCGTGTGCCAGGAACCTTTGCATCAGCATGTCTTGGGCCGATAAAAGCTATAAATAACCTTTACCAGTGGGTACGCCTCACTTGGCAGTGTAACTCCGGCCTAGCATCATCGCATAAAATTCTGTATTTCTGCAGCCAACGTCCAGTGCATCAAAGCCGCATTCTTCCGTAAAGAGCCAAGCCGACGCAGCGGCAAGGGCGCGTCCAGTCGTTCCCTGTGCCTAGAACCTTTGCATCAGCATGTCTTGGGCCGATAAAAGCTATAAATAACCTTTACCAGTGGGTACGCCTCACTTGGCAGTGTAACTCCGGGCTAGCATCATCGCTTAAAATTCTGTATTTCTGCCGCGAACGTCCAGTGCATCAAAGCCGCATTCTTCCGGAAAGAGCCAAGCCGACGCAGCGGCAAGGGCACGTTCAGTCGTTCCCTGTGCCTAGAACCTTTGCATCAGCATGTCTTGGGCCGATAAAAGCTATAAATAACCTTTACCAGTGGGTACGCCTAACTTGGCAGTGTAACTCCGGGCTAGCATCATCGCTGAAAATTCTGTATTTCTGCAGCCAACGTCCAGTGCATCAAAGCCGCACTCTTCAGGAAAGAGCCAAGCCGACGCAGCGGCAAGGGCGCGTCCGGTCGTTCCATGTGCCTGGAACCTTTGTATCAGCATGTCTTGGGCCGATAAAAGCTATAAATAACCTTTACCAGTGGGTACGCCTCACTTGGCAGTGTATCTCCGAGCTAGCATCATCGCTTAAAATTCTGTATTTCTGCAGCCAACGTCCAGTGCTTCAAAGCCGCACTCTTCAGGAAAGAGCCAAGCCGACGCAGCGGCGAGGGCGCGTCCGGTCGTTCCATGTGCCTGGAACCTTTGCATCAGCATGCCTTGGACCGATAAAAGCTATAAATAACCTTTACCAGTGGGTACGCCTCACTTGGCAGTGTAACTCCGGGCTAGCATCATCGCATAAAATTCTGTATTTCTGCAGCCAACGTCCAGTGCATCAAAGCCGCATTCTTCCGTAAAGAGCCAAACCGACGCAGCGGCAAGGGCGCGTCCAGTCGTTCCCTGTGCCTAGAACCTTTGCATCAGCATGTCTTGGGCCGATAAAAGCTATAAATAACCTTTACCAGTGGGTACGCCTCACTTGGCAGTGTAACTCCGGGCTAGCATCATCGCTTAAAATTCTGTATTTCTGCAGCGAATGTCCAGTGCATCAAAGCCGCATTCTTCCGGAAAGAGCCAAGCCGACGCAGCGGCAAGGGCACGTCCAGTCGTTCCCTGTGGCTAGAACCTTTGCATCAGCATGTCTTGGGCCGATAAAAGCTATAAATAACCTTTACCAGTGGGTACGCCTAACTTGGCAGTGCAACTCCGGGCTAGCATCATCGCTTAAAATTCTGTATTTCTGCAGCCAACGTCCAGTGCATCAAAGCCGCACTCTTCACGAAAGAGCCAAGCCGACGCAGCGGCAAGGGCGCGTCCGGTCGTTCCATGTGCCTGGAACCTTTGCATGAGCATGTCTTGGACCGATAAAAGCTATAAATAACCTTTACGAGTGGGTACGCCTCACTTGGCAGTGTAACTCCGGGCTAGCATCATCGCTGAATATTCTGTATTTCTGCAGCCAACGTCCAGTGCATCAAAGCCGTATTCTTCCGTAAAGAGCCAAGCCGACGCAGCGGCAAGGGCGCGTCCAGTCGTTCCCTGTGCCTAGAACCTTTGCATCAGCATGTCTTGGGCCGATAAAAGCTATAAATAACCTTTACCAGTGGGTACGCCTCACTTGGCAGTGTAACTCCGGGCTAGCATCATCGCTGAAAATTCTGTATTTCTGCAGCGAACGTCCAGTGCATCAAAGCCGCATTCTTCCGGAAAGAGCCAAGCCGACGCAGCGGCAAGGGCACGTCCAGTCGTTCCCTGTGCCTAGAACCTTTGCATCAGCATGTCTTGGGCCGATAAAAGCTATAAATAACCTTTACCAGTGGGTACGCCTAACTTGGCAGTGTAACTCCGGGCTAGCATCATCGCTGAAAATTCTGTATTTCTGCAGCCAACGTCCAGTGCATCAAAGCCGCACTCTTCAGGAAAGAGCCAAGCCGACGCAGCGGCAAGGGCGCGTCCGGTCGTTCCATGTGCCTGGAACCTTTGCATCAGCATGTCTTGGGCCGATAAAAGCTATAAATAACCTTTACCAGTGGGTACGCCTCACTTGACAGTGTATCTCCGAGCTAGCATCATCGCTTAAAATTCTGTATTTCTGCAGCCAACGTCCAGTGCTTCAAAGCCGCACTCTTCAGGAAAGAGCCAAGCCGACGCAGCGGCTAGGGCGCGTCCGGTCGTTCCATGTGCCTGGAACCTTTGCATCAGCATGTCTTGGACCGATAAAAGCTATAAATAACCTTTACCAGTGGGTACGCCTCACTTGGCAGTGTAACTCCGGGCTAGCATCATCGCTGAAAATTCTGTATTTCTGCAGCCAACGTCCAGTGCATAAAAGCCGCACTCTTCCGGAAAGAACCAAGCCGACGCAGCGGCAAGGGCGCGTCCGGTCGTTCCGTGTGCCTGGAAACTTTGCATCAGCATGTCTTGGGCCGATAAAAGCTATAAATAACCTTTACCAGTGGGTACGCCTCACTTGGCAGTGTAACTCCAGGCTTGCATCATCGCATAAAATTCTGTATTTCTGCAGCCAACGTCCAGTGCATCAAAGCCGCATTCTTCCGTAAAGAGCCAAGCCGACGCAGCGGCAAGGGCGCGTCCAGTCGTTCCCTGTGCCTAGAACCTTTGCATCAGCATGTCTTGGGCCGATAATAGCTATAAATAACCTTTACCAGTGGGTACGCCTCACTTGGCAGTGTAACTCGGGCTAGCATCATCGCTGAAAATTCTGTATTTCTCCAGCCAACATGCAGTGCATCAAAGCCGCACTCTTCCGGAAAGAGCCAAGCCGACGCAGCGGCAAGGGCGTGTCCGGTCGTTCCCTGTGCCTATAACCTTTGCATCAGCATGTCTTGGACCCATAAAAGCTATAAATAACCTTTACCAGTGGGTACGCCTCACTTGGCAGTGTATCTCGGGCTAGCATCATCGCTGAAAATTCTGTATTTCTCCAGCCAACATCCAGTGCATCAAAGCCGCACTCTTCCGGAAAGAGCCAAGCCGACGCAGCGGCAAGGGCGCGTCCGGTCGTTCCGTGTGCCTGGAAACTTTGCATCAGCATGTCTTGGGCCGATAAAAGCTATAAATAACCTTTACCAGTGGGTACGCCTCACTTGGCAGTGTAACTCCGGGCTAGCATCATCGCTTAAAATTCTGTATTTCTGCAGCGAATGTCCAGTGCATCAAAGCCGCATTCTTCCGGAAAGAGCCAAGTCGACGCAGCGGCAAGGGCACGTCCAGTCGTTCCCTGTGCCTAGAACCTTTGCATCAGCATGTCTTGGGCCGATAAAAGCTATAAATAACCTTTACCAGTGGGTACGCCTAACTTGGCAGTGTAACTCTGGGCTAGCATCATCGCTGAAAATTCTGTATTTCTGCAGCCAACGTCCAGTGCATCAAAGCCGCACTCTTCAGGAAAGAGCCAAGCCGACGCAGCGGCAAGGGCGCGTCCGGTCGTTCCCTGTGTCTAGAACCTTTGCATCAGCATGTCTTGGACCCATAAAAGCTATAAATAACCTTTACCAGTGGGTACGCCTCACTTGGCAGTGTATCTCGGGCTAGCATCATCGCTGAAAATTCTGTATTTCTGCAGCGAACGTCCAGTGCATCAAAGCCGCATTCTTCCGGAAAGAGCCAAGCCGACGCAGCGGCAAGGGCACGTCCAGTCGTTCCCTGTGCCTAGAACCTTTGCATCAGCATGTCTTGGGCCGATAAAAGCTATAAATAACATTTACCAGTGGGTACGCCTAACTTGGCAGTGTAACTCCGGGCTAGCATCATCGCTGAAAATTCTGTATTTCTGCAGCCAACGTCCAGTGCATCAAAGCCGCACTCTTCAGGAAAGAGCCAAGCCGACGCAGCGGCAAGGGCGCGTCCGGTCGTTCCATGTGCCTGGAACCTTTGCATCAGCATGTCTTGGGCCGATAAAAGCTATAAATAACCTTTACCAGTGGGTACGCCTCACTTGGCAGTGTATCTCCGAGCTAGCATCATCGCTTAAAATTCTGTATTTCTGCAGCCAACGTCCAGTGCTTCAAAGCCGCACTCTTCAGGAAAGAGCCAAGCAGACGCAGCGGCTAGGGCGCGTCCGGTCGTTCCATGTGCCTGGAACCTTTGCATCAGCATGTCTTGGACCGATAAAAGCTATAAATAACCTTTACCAGTGGGTACGCCTCACTTGGCAGTGTAACTCCGGGCTAGCATCATCGCTGAAAATTCTGTATTTCTGCAGCCAACGTCCAGTGCATAAAAGCCGCACTCTTCCGGAAAGAACCAAGCCGACGCAGCGGCAAGGGCGCGTCCGGTCGTTCCGTGTGCCTGGAAACTTTGCATCAGCATGTCTTGGGCCGATAAAAGCTATAAATAACCTTTACCAGTGGGTACGCCTCACTTGGCAGTGTAACTCCAGGCTTGCATCATCGCATAAAATTCTGTATTTCTGCAGCCAACGTCCAGTGCATCAAAGCCGCATTCTTCCGTAAAAAGCCAAGCCGACGCAGCGGCAAGGGCGCGTCCAGTCGTTCCCTGTGCCTAGAACCTTTGCATCAGCATGTCTTGGGCCGATAATAGCTATAAATAACCTTTACCAGTGGGTACGCCTCACTTGGCAGTGTAACTCGGGCTAGCATCATCGCTGAAAATTCTGTATTTCTCCAGCCAACATGCAGTGCATCAAAGCCGCACTCTTCCGGAAAGAGCCAAGCCGACGCAGCGGCAAGGGCGTGTCCGGTCGTTCCCTGTGCCTAGAACCTTTGCATCAGCATGTCTTGGACCCATAAAAGCTATAAATAACCTTTACCAGTGGGTACGCCTCACTTGGCAGTGTATCTCGGGCTAGCATCATCGCTGAAAATTCTGTATTTCTGCAGCGAACGTCCAGTGCATCAAAGCCGCATTCTTCCGGAAAGAGCCAAGCCGACGCAGCGGCAAGGGCATGTCCAGTCGTTCCCTGTGCCTAGAACCTTTGCATCAGCATGTCTTGGGCCGATAAAAGCTATAAATAACATTTACCAGTGGGTACGCCTAACTTGGCAGTGTAACTCCGGGCTAGCATCATCGCTGAAAATTCTGTATTTCTGCAGCCAACGTCCAGTGCATCAAAGCCGCACTCTTCAGGAAAGAGCCAAGCCGACGCAGCGGCAAGGGCGCGTCCGGTCGTTCCATGTGCCTGGAACCTTTGCATCAGCATGTCTTGGGCCGATAAAAGCTATAAATAACCTTTACCAGTGGGTACGCCTCACTTGGCAGTGTATCTCCGAGCTAGCATCATCGCTTAAAATTCTGTATTTCTGCAGCCAACGTCCAGTGCTTCAAAGCCGCACTCTTCAGGAAAGAGCCAAGCAGACGCAGCGGCTAGGGCGCGTCCGGTCGTTCCATGTGCCTGGAACCTTTGCATCAGCATGTCTTGGACCGATAAAAGCTATAAATAACCTTTACCAGTGGGTACGCCTCACTTGGCAGTGTAACTCCGGGCTAGCATCATCGCTGAAAATTCTGTATTTCTGCAGCCAACGTCCAGTGCATAAAAGCCGCACTCTTCCGGAAAGAACCAAGCCGACGCAGCGGCAAGGGCGCGTCCGGTCGTTCCGTGTGCCTGGAAACTTTGCATCAGCATGTCTTGGGCCGATAAAAGCTATAAATAACCTTTACCAGTGGGTACGCCTCACTTGGCAGTGTAACTCCAGGCTTGCATCATCGCATAAAATTCTGTATTTCTGCAGCCAACGTCCAGTGCATCAAAGCCGCATTCTTCCGTAAAAAGCCAAGCCGACGCAGCGGCAAGGGCGCGTCCAGTCGTTCCCTGTGCCTAGAACCTTTGCATCAGCATGTCTTGGGCCGATAATAGCTATAAATAACCTTTACCAGTGGGTACGCCTCACTTGGCAGTGTAACTCGGGCTAGCATCATCGCTGAAAATTCTGTATTTCTCCAGCCAACATGCAGTGCATCAAAGCCGCACTCTTCCGGAAAGAGCCAAGCCGACGCAGCGGCAAGGGCGTGTCCGGTCGTTCCCTGTGCCTAGAACCTTTGCATCAGCATGTCTTGGACCCATAAAAGCTATAAATAACCTTTACCAGTGGGTACGCCTCACTTGGCAGTGTATCTCGGGCTAGCATCATCGCTGAAAATTCTGTATTTCTCCAGCCAACATCCAGTGCATCAAAGCCGCACTCTTCCGGAAAGAGCCAAGCCGACGCAGCGGCAAGGGTGCGTCCGGTCGTTCCATGTGCCTGGAACCTTTGCATCAGCATGTCTTGGACCGATAAAAGCTATAAATAACCTTTACTAGTGGGTACGCCTCACTTGGCAGTGTAACTCCGGGCTAGCATCATCGCTGAAAATTCTGTATTTCTGCAGCCAACGTCCAGTGCATCAAAGCCTCACTCTTCAGGAAAGAGCCAAGCCCACGCAGCGGCAAGGGCGCGTCCGGTCATTCCATTTGCCTGGAACCTTTGCATCAGCATGTCTTAGACCGATAAAAGCTATAAATAACCTTTACTAGTGGGTACGCCTCACTTGGCAGTGTAACTCCGGGCTAGCATCATCGCATAAAATTCTGTATTTCTGCAGCCAACGTCCAGTGCATCAAAGACGCATTCTTCCGTAAAGAGCCAAGCCGACGCAGCGGCAAGGGCGCGTCCAGTCGTTCCCTGTGCCTAGAACCTTTGCATCAGCATGTCTTTTGCCGATAAAAGCTATAAATAACCTTTACCAGTGGGTACGCCTCACTTGGCAGTGTAACTCCGGGCTAGCATCATCGCTTAAAATTCTGTATTTCTGCAGGCAACGTCCAGTGCATCAAAGCCGCATTCTTCCGGAAAGAGCCAAGCCGAGGCAACGGCAAGGGCACGTCCAGTCGTTCACTGTGCCTAGAACCTTTGCATCAGCATGTCTTGGGCCGATAAAAGCTATAAATAACCTTTACCAGTGGGTACGCCTAACTTGGCAGTGTAACTCCGGGCTAGCATCATCGCTGAAAATTCTGCATTTTGCAGCCAACGTCCAGTGCATCAAACCCGCACTCTTCAGGAAAGAGCCAAGCCGACGCAGCGGCAAGGGCGCGTCCGGTCGTTCCCTGTGCCTAGAACCTTTGCATCAGCATGTCTTGGACCCATAAAAGCTATAAATAACCTTTACCAGTGGGTACGCCTCACTTGGCAGTGTATCTCGGGCTAGCATCATCGCTGAAAATTCTGTATTTCTCCAGCCAACATCCAGTGCATCAAAGCCGCACTCTTCCGGAAAGAGCCAAGCCGACGCAGCGGCAAGGGCGCGTCCGGTCGTTCCATGTGCCTGAAACATTTGCATCAGCATGTCTTGGGCGATAAAAGCTATAAATAACCTTTACCAGTGGGTACGCCTCACTTGGCAGTGTAACTCCGGGCTAGCATCATTGCTGAAAATTCTGTGTTTCTGCAGCCAACGTCCAGTGCATCAATGCCGCACTCTTCAGGAAAGAGCCAAGCCGACGCAGCGGCAAGGGCGCGTCCGGTCGTTCCATGTGCCTGGAACCTTTGCATCAGCATGTCTTGGACCGATAAAAGCTATAAATAACCTTTACTAGTGGGTACGCCTCACTTGGCAGTGTAACTCCGGGCTAGCATCATCGCTTAAAATTCTGTATTTCTGCAGCCAACGTCCAGCGCATCAAAGCCGCATTCTTCCGGAAAGAGCCAAGCCGACGCAGCGGCAAGGGCGCGTCCAGTCGTTCCCTGTGCCTAGAACCTTAGCATCAGCATGTCTTGGGCCGATAAAAGCTATAAATAACCTTTACCAGTGGGTACGCCTCACTTGGCAGTGTAACTCCGGGATAGCATCATCGCTGAAAATTCTGTATTTCTGCAGCCAACGACCAGTACATCAAATCCGCACTCTTCAGGAAGGAGCCAAGCCGACGCAGCGGCAAGGGCGCGTCCGGTCGTTCCATGTGCCTGGAACCTTTGCATCAGCATGTCTTGGACCGATAAAAGCTATAAATAACCTTTACCAGTGGGTACGCCTCACTTGGCAGTGTAACTCGGGCTAGCATCATCGCTGAAAATTCTGTATTTCTCCAGCCAACATGCAGTGCATCAAAGCCGCACTCTTCCGGAAAGAGCCAAGCCGACGCAGCGGCAAGGGCGTGTCCGGTCGTTCCATGTGCCTGGAACCTTAGCATCAGCATGTCTTGGGCCGATAAAAGCTATAAATAACCTTTACCAGTGGGTACGCCTCACTTGGCAGTGTAACTCCGGGCTAGCATCATCGCTGAAAATTCTGTATTTCTGCAGCCAACGTCCAGTGCATCAAAGCCTCACTCTTCAGGAAAGAGCCAAGCCCACGCAGCGGCAAGGGCGCGTCCGGTCATTCCATGTGCCTGGAACCTTTGCATCAGCATGTCTTGGACCGATAAAAGCTATAAATAACCTTTACT
Source organism: Amblyomma americanum (assembly GCF_052857255.1). NCBI lineage: Eukaryota > Metazoa > Arthropoda > Arachnida > Ixodida > Ixodidae > Amblyomma > Amblyomma americanum. The sequence continues at coordinate 197,056,236 of NC_135498.1, forward strand.
AGTGGGTACGCCTCACTTGGCAGTGTAACTCCGGGCTAGCATCATCGCATAAAATTCTGTATTTCTGCAGCCAACGTCCAGTGCATCAAAGCCGCATTCTTCCGTAAAGAGCCAAGCCGACGCAGCGGCAAGGGCGCGTCCAGTCGTTCCCTGTGCCTAGAACCTTTGCATCAGCATGTCTTTTGCCGATAAAAGCTATAAATAACCTTTACCAGTGGGTACGCCTCACTTGGCAGTGTAACTCCGGGCTAGCATCATCGCTTAAAATTCTGTATTTCTGCAGCCAACGTCCAGTGCATCAAAGCCGCATTCTTCCGGAAAGAGCCAAGCCGAGGCAACGGCAAGGGCACGTCCAGTCGTTCACTGTGCCTAGAACCTTTGCATCAGCATGTCTTGGGCCGATAAAAGCTATAAATAACCTTTACCAGTGGGTACGCCTAACTTGGCAGTGTAACTCCGGGCTAGCATCATCGCTGAAAATTCTGCATTTTGCAGCCAACGTCCAGTGCATCAAACCCGCACTCTTCAGGAAAGAGCCAAGCCCACGCAGCGGCAAGGGCGCGTCCGGTCATTCCATGTGCCTGGAACCTTTGCATCAGCATGTCTTGGACCGATAAAAGCTATAAATAACCTTTACTAGTGGGTACGCCTCACTTGGCAGTGTAACTCCGGGCTAGCATCATCGCATAAAATTCTGTATTTCTGCAGCCAACGTCCAGTGCATCAAAGCCGCATTCTTCCGTAAAGAGCCAAGCCGACGCAGCGGCAAGGGCGCGTCCAGTCGTTCCCTGTGCCTAGAACCTTTGCATCAGCATGTCTTTTGCCGATAAAAGCTATAAATAACCTTTACCAGTGGGTACGCCTCACTTGGCAGTGTAACTCCGGGCTAGCATCATCGCTTAAAATTCTGTATTTCTGCAGCCAACGTCCAGCGCATCAAAGCCGCATTCTTCCGGAAAGAGCCAAGCCGACGCAGCGGCAAGGGCGCGTCCGGTCGTTCCATGTGCCTGGAACCTTTGCATCAGCATGTCTTGGACCGATAAAAGCTATAAATAACCTTTACCAGTGGGTACGCCTCACTTGGCAGTGTAACTCCGGGCTAGCATCATCGCTGAAAATTCTGTATTTCTGCAGCCAACGTCCAGTGCATCAATGCCGCGCTCTTCCGGAAAGAACCAAGCCGACGCAGCGGCAAGGGCGCGTCCGGTCGTTCCATGTGCCTGGAACCTTTGCATCAGCATGTTTTTGGGCCGATAAAAGCTATAAATAACATTTACCAGTGGGTACGCCTCACTTGGCAGTGTTACTCCGGGCTAGCATCATCGCTTAAAATTCTGTATTTCTGCAGCCAACGTCCAGTGCATCAAAGCCGCATTCTTCCGGAAAGAGCCAAGCCGACGCAGCGGCAAGGGCGCGTCCAGTCGTTCCCTGTGCCTAGAACCTTAGCATCAGCATGTCTTGGGCCGATAAAAGCTATAAATAACCTTTACCAGTGGGTACGCCTCACTTGGCAGTGTAACTCCGGGCTAGCATCATCGCTGAAAATTCTGTATTTCTGCAGCCAACGACCAGTACATCAAATCCGCACTCTTCAGGAAGGAGCCAAGCCGACGCAGCGGCAAGGGCGCGTCCGGTCGTTCCATGTGCCTGGAACCTTTGCATCAGCATGTCTTGGACCGATAAAAGCTATAAATAACCTTTACCAGTGGGTACGCCTCACTTGGCAGTGTAACTCGGGCTAGCATCATCGCTGAAAATTCTGTATTTCTCCAGCCAACATGCAGTGCATCAAAGCCGCACTCTTCCGGAAAGAGCCAAGCCGACGCAGCGGCAAGGGCGTGTCCGGTCGTTCCATGTGCCTGGAACCTTAGCATCAGCATGTCTTGGGCCGATAAAAGCTATAAATAACCTTTACCAGTGGGTACGCCTCACTTGGCAGTGTAACTCCGGGCTAGCATCATCGCTGAAAATTCTGTATTTCTGCAGCCAACGTCCAGTGCATCAAAGCCTCACTCTTCAGGAAAGAGCCAAGCCCACGCAGCGGCAAGGGCGCGTCCGGTCATTCCATGTGCCTGGAACCTTTGCATCAGCATGTCTTGGACCGATAAAAGCTATAAATAACCTTTACTAGTGGGTACGCCTCACTTGGCAGTGTAACTCCGGGCTAGCATCATCGCATAAAATTCTGTATTTCTGCAGCCAACGTCCAGTGCATCAAAGCCGCATTCTTCCGTAAAGAGCCAAGCCGACGCAGCGGCAAGGGCGCGTCCAGTCGTTCCCTGTGCCTAGAACCTTTGCATCAGCATGTCTTTTGCCGATAAAAGCTATAAATAACCTTTACCAGTGGGTACGCCTCACTTGGCAGTGTAACTCCGGGCTAGCATCATCGCTTAAAATTCTGTATTTCTGCAGCCAACGTCCAGTGCATCAAAGCCGCATTCTTCCGGAAAGAGCCAAGCCGAGGCAACGGCAAGGGCACGTCCAGTCGTTCACTGTGCCTAGAACCTTTGCATCAGCATGTCTTGGGCCGATAAAAGCTATAAATAACCTTTACCAGTGGGTACGCCTAACTTGGCAGTGTAACTCCGGGCTAGCATCATCGCTGAAAATTCTGCATTTTGCAGCCAACGTCCAGTGCATCAAACCCGCACTCTTCAGGAAAGAGCCAAGCCGACGCAGCGGCAAGGGCGCGTCCGGTCGTTCCCTGTGCCTAGAACCTTTGCATCAGCATGTCTTGGACCCATAAAAGCTATAAATAACCTTTACCAGTGGGTACGCCTCACTTGGCAGTGTATCTCGGGCTAGCATCATCGCTGAAAATTCTGTATTTCTCCAGCCAACATCCAGTGCATCAAAGCCGCACTCTTCCGGAAAGAGCCAAGCCGACGCAGCGGCAAGGGCGCGTCCGGTCGTTCCATGTGCCTGAAACATTTGCATCAGCATGTCTTGGGCGATAAAAGCTATAAATAACCTTTACCAGTGAATACGCCTCACTTGGCAGTGTAACTCCGGGCTAGCATCATTGCTGAAAATTCTGTGTTTCTGCAGCCAACGTCCAGTGCATCAATGCCGCACTCTTCAGGAAAGAGCCAAGCCGACGCAGCGGCAAGGGCGCGTCCGGTCGTTCCATGTGCCTGGAACCTTTGCATCAGCATGTCTTGGACCGATAAAAGCTATAAATAACCTTTACTAGTGGGTACGCCTCACTTGGCAGTGTAACTCCGGGCTAGCATCATCGCTTAAAATTCTGTATTTCTGCAGCCAACGTCCAGCGCATCAAAGCCGCATTCTTCCGAAAAGAGCCAAGCCGACGCAGCGGCAAGGGCGCGTCCAGTCGTTCCCTGTGCCTAGAACCTTAGCATCAGCATGTCTTGGGCCGATAAAAGCTATAAATAACCTTTACCAGTGGGTACGCCTCACTTGGCAGTGTAACTCCGGGCTAGCATCATCGCTGAAAATTCTGTATTTCTGCAGCCAACGACCAGTACATCAAATCCGCACTCTTCAGGAAGGAGCCAAGCCGACGCAGCGGCAAGGGCGCGTCCGGTCGTTCCATGTGCCTGGAACCTTTGCATCAGCATGTCTTGGACCGATAAAAGCTATAAATAACCTTTACCAGTGGGTACGCCTCACTTGGCAGTGTAACTCGGGCTAGCATCATCGCTGAAAATTCTGTATTTCTCCAGCCAACATGCAGTGCATCAAAGCCGCACTCTTCCGGAAAGAGCCAAGCCGACGCAGCGGCAAGGGCGTGTCCGGTCGTTCCATGTGCCTGGAACCTTAGCATCAGCATGTCTTGGGCCGATAAAAGCTATAAATAACCTTTACCAGTGGGTACGCCTCACTTGGCAGTGTAACTCCGGGCTAGCATCATCGCTGAAAATTCTGTATTTCTGCAGCCAACGTCCAGTGCATCAAAGCCTCACTCTTCAGGAAAGAGCCAAGCCCACGCAGCGGCAAGGGCGCGTCCGGTCATTCCATGTGCCTGGAACCTTTGCATCAGCATGTCTTGGACCGATAAAAGCTATAAATAACCTTTACTAGTGGGTACGCCTCACTTGGCAGTGTAACTCCGGGCTAGCATCATCGCATAAAATTCTGTATTTCTGCAGCCAACGTCCAGTGCATCAAAGCCGCATTCTTCCGTAAAGAGCCAAGCCGACGCAGCGGCAAGGGCGCGTCCAGTCGTTCCCTGTGCCTAGAACCTTTGCATCAGCATGTCTTTTGCCGATAAAAGCTATAAATAACCTTTACCAGTGGGTACGCCTCACTTGGCAGTGTAACTCCGGGCTAGCATCATCGCTTAAAATTCTGTATTTCTGCAGCCAACGTCCAGTGCATCAAAGCCGCATTCTTCCGGAAAGAGCCAAGCCGAGGCAACGGCAAGGGCACGTCCAGTCGTTCACTGTGCCTAGAACCTTTGCATCAGCATGTCTTGGGCCGATAAAAGCTATAAATAACCTTTACCAGTGGGTACGCCTAACTTGGCAGTGTAACTCCGGGCTAGCATCATCGCTGAAAATTCTGCATTTTGCAGCCAACGTCCAGTGCATCAAACCCGCACTCTTCAGGAAAGAGCCAAGCCGACGCAGCGGCAAGGGCGCGTCCGGTCGTTCCCTGTGCCTAGAACCTTTGCATCAGCATGTCTTGGACCCATAAAAGCTATAAATAACCTTTACCAGTGGGTACGCCTCACTTGGCAGTGTATCTCGGGCTAGCATCATCGCTGAAAATTCTGTATTTCTCCAGCCAACATCCAGTGCATCAAAGCCGCACTCTTCCGGAAAGAGCCAAGCCGACGCAGCGGCAAGGGCGCGTCCGGTCGTTCCATGTGCCTGAAACATTTGCATCAGCATGTCTTGGGCGATAAAAGCTATAAATAACCTTTACCAGTGGGTACGCCTCACTTGGCAGTGTAACTCCGGGCTAGCATCATTGCTGAAAATTCTGTGTTTCTGCAGCCAACGTCCAGTGCATCAATGCCGCACTCTTCAGGAAAGAGCCAAGCCGACGCAGCGGCAAGGGCGCGTCCGGTCGTTCCATGTGCCTGGAACCTTTGCATCAGCATGTCTTGGACCGATAAAAGCTATAAATAACCTTTACTAGTGGGTACGCCTCACTTGGCAGTGTAACTCCGGGCTAGCATCATCGCTTAAAATTCTGTATTTCTGCAGCCAACGTCCAGCGCATCAAAGCCGCATTCTTCCGGAAAGAGCCAAGCCGACGCAGCGGCAAGGGCGCGTCCAGTCGTGCCCTGTGCCTAGAACCTATGCATCAGCATGTCTTGGGCCGATAAAAGCTATAAATAACCTTTGCCAGTGGGTTCCTCACTTGGCAGTGTAACTCCGGGCTAGCATCATCGCTGAAAATTCTGTATTTCTGCAGCCAACGTCCAGTGCATCAAAGCCGCACTCTTCCGGAAAGAGCCAAGCCGACGCAGCGGCAAGGGCGCGTCCGGTCGTTCCATGTGCCTGGAACCTTTGCATCAGCATGTCTTGGGCCGATAAAAGCTATAAATAACCTTTACCAGTGGGTACACCTCACTTGGCAGTGCAACTCGGGGCTAGCATCATCGCTTAAAATTCTGTATTTCCGCAGCCAACGTCCAGTGCATCAAAGCCGCACTCTTCACGAAAGAGCCAAGCCGACGCAGCGGCAAGGGCGCGTCCGGTCGTTCCATGTGCCTGGAACCTTTGCATCAGCATGTCTTGGACTGATAAAAGCTATAAATAACCTTTACGAGTGGGTACGCCTCACTTGGCAGTGTAACTCCGGGCTAGCATCATCGCTGAATATTCTGTATTTCTGCAGCCAACGTCCAGTGCATCAAAGCCGCACTCTTCCGGAAAGAGCCAAGCCGACGCAGCGGCAAGGGCGCGTCCGGTCGTTCCGTGTGCCTGGAACCTTTGCATCAGCATGTCTTGGGCCGATAAAAGCTATAAATAACCTTTACCAGTGGGTACGCCTCACTTGGCAGTGTAACTCCGGCCTAGCATCATCGCATAAAATTCTGTATTTCTGCAGCCAACGTCCAGTGCATCAAAGCCGCATTCTTCCGTAAAGAGCCAAGCCGACGCAGCGGCAAGGGCGCGTCCAGTCGTTCCCTGTGCCTTGAACCTTTGCATCAGCATGTCTTGGGCCGATAAAAGCTATAAATAACCTTTACCAGTGGGTACGCCTCACTTGGCAGTGTAACTCCGGGCTAGCATCATCGCTTAAAATTCTGTATTTCTGCAGCGAACGTCCAGTGCATCAAAGCCGCATTCTTCCGGAAAGAGCCAAGCCGACGCAGCGGCAAGGGCACGTTCAGTCGTTCCCTGTGCCTAGAACCTTTGCATCAGCATGTCTTGGGCCGATAAAAGCTATAAATAACCTTTACCAGTGGGTACGCCTAACTTGGCAGTGTAACTCCGGGCTAGCATCATCGCTGAAAATTCTGTATTTCTGCAGCCAACGTCCAGTGCATCAAAGCCGCACTCTTCAGGAAAGAGCCAAGCCGACGCAGCGGCAAGGGCGCGTCCGGTCGTTCCATGTGCCTGGAACCTTTGCATCAGCATGTCTTGCGCCGATAAAAGCTATAAATAACCTTTACCAGTGGGTACGCCTCACTTGGCAGTGTATCTCCGAGCTAGCATCATCGCTTAAAATTCTGTATTTCTGCAGCCAACGTCCAGTGCTTCAAAGCCGCACTCTTCAGGAAAGAGCCAAGCCGACGCAGCGGCGAGGGCGCGTCCGGTCGTTCCATGTGCCTGGAACCTTTGCATCAGCATGTCTTGGACCGATAAAAGCTATAAATAACCTTTACCAGTGGGTACGCCTCACTTGGCAGTGTAACTCCGGGCTAGCATCATCGCATAAAATTCTGTATTTCTGCAGCCAACGTCCAGTGCATCAAAGCCGCATTCTTCCGTAAAGAGCCAAACCGACGCAGCGGCAAGGGCGCGTCCAGTCGTTCCCTGTGCCTAGAACCTTTGCATCAGCATGTCTTGGGCCGATAAAAGCTATAAATAACCTTTACCAGTGGGTACGCCTCACTTGGCAGTGTAACTCCGGGCTAGCATCATCGCTTAAAATTCTGTATTTCTGCAGCGAATGTCCAGTGCATCAAAGCCGCATTCTTCCGGAAAGAGCCAAGCCGACGCAGCGGCAAGGGCACGTCCAGTCGTTCCCTGTGGCTAGAACCTTTGCATCAGCATGTCTTGGGCCGATAAAAGCTATAAATAACCTTTACCAGTGGGTACGCCTAACTTGGCAGTGTAACTCTGGGCTAGCATCATCGCTGAAAATTCTGTATTTCTGCAGCCAACGTCCAGTGCATCAAAGCCGCACTCTTCAGGAAAGAGCCAAGCCGACGCAGCGGCAAGGGCGCGTCCGGTCGTTCCCTGTGCCTAGAACCTTTGCATCAGCATGTCTTGGACCCATAAAAGCTATAAATAACCTTTACCAGTGGGTACGCCTCACTTGGCAGTGTATCTCGGGCTAGCATCATCGCTGAAAATTCTGTATTTCTCCAGCCAACATCCAGTGCATCAAAGCCGCACTCTTCCGGAAAGAGCCAAGCCGACGCAGCGGCAAGGGCGCGTCCGGTCGTTCCATGTGCCTGAAACCTTTGCATCAGCATGTCTTGGGCCGATAAAAGCTATAAATAACCTTTACCAGTGGGTACGCCTCACTTGGCAGTGTAACTCTGGGCTAGCATCATTGCTGAAAATTCTGTATTTCTGCAGCCAACATCCAGTGCATCAATGCCGCACTCTTCAGGAAAGAGCCAAGCCGACGCAGCGGCAAGGGTGCGTCCGGTCGTTCCATGTGCCTGGAACCTTTGCATCAGCATGTCTTGGACCGATAAAAGCTATAGATAACCTTTACTAGTGGGTACGCCTCACTTGGCAGTGTAACTCCGGGCTAGCATCATCGCTTAAAATTCTGTATTTCTGCAGCCAACGTCCAGCGCATCAAAGCCGCATTCTTCCGGAAAGAGCCAAGCCGACGCAGCGGCAAGGGCGCGTCCGGTCGTTCCATGTGCCTGGAACCTTTGCATCAGCATGTCTTGGACCGATAAAAGCTCTAAATAACCTTTACCAGTGGGTACGCCTCACTTGGCAGTGTAACTCCGGGCTAGCATCATCGCTGAAAATTCTGTATTTCTGCAGCCAACGTCCAGTGCATCAATGCCGTACTCTTCCGGAAAGAACCAAGCCGACGCAGCGGCAAGGGCGCGTCCGGTCGTTCCATGTGCCTGGAACCTTTGCATCAGCATGTCTTGGGCCGATAAAAGGTATAAATAACATTTACCAGTGGGTACGCCTCACTTGGCAGTGTTACTCCGGGCTAGCATCATCGCTTAAAATTCTGTATTTCTGCAGCCAACGTCCAGTGCATCAAAGCCGCATTCTTCCGGAAAGAGCCAAGCCGATGCAGCGGCAAGGGCGCGTCCGGTCGTTCCATGTGCCTGGAACCTTTGCATCAGCATGTCTTGGACCGATAAAAGCTATAAATAACCTTTACCAGTGGGTACGCCTCACTTGGCAGTGTAACTCGGGCTAGCATCATCGCTGAAAATTCTGTATTTCTCCAGCCAACATGCAGTGCATCAAAGCCGCACTCTTACGGAAAGAGCCAAGCCGACGCAGCGGCAAGGGCGCGTCCGGTCGTTCCATGTGCCTGGAACCTTTGCATCAGCATGTCTTGGACCGATAAAAGCTATAAATAACCTTTACCAGTGGGTACGCCTCACTTGGCAGTGTAACTCCGGGCTAGCATCATCGCTGAAAATTCTGTATTTCTGCAGCCAACGTCCAGTGCATCAATGCCGCACTCTTCCGGAAAGAACCAAGCCGACGCAGCGGCAAGGGCGCGTCCGGTCGTTCCATGTGCCTGGAACCTTTGCATCAGCATGTCTTGGGCCGATAAAAGGTATAAATAACATTTACCAGTGGGTACGCCTCACTTGGCAGTGTTACTCCGGGCTAGCATCATCGCTTAAAATTCTGTATTTCTGCAGCCAACGTCCAGTGCATCAAAGCCGCATTCTTCCGGAAAGAGCCAAGCCGACGCAGCGGCAAGGGCGCGTCCAGTCGTTCCCTGTGCCTAGAACCTTAGCATCAGCATGTCTTGGGCCGATAAAAGCTATAAATAACCTTTACCAGTGGGTACGCCTCACTTGGCAGTGTAACTCCGGGCTAGCATCATCGCTGAAAATTCTGTATTTCGGCAGCCAACGACCAGTACATCAAATCCGCACTCTTCAGGAAGGAGCCAAGCCGATGCAGCGGCAAGGGCGCGTCCGGTCGTTCCATGTGCCTGGAACCTTTGCATCAGCATGTCTTGGACCGATAAAAGCTATAAATAACCTTTACCAGTGGGTACGCCTCACTTGGCAGTGTAACTCGGGCTAGCATCATCGCTGAAAATTCTGTATTTCTCCAGCCAACATGCAGTGCATCAAAGCCGCACTCTTCTGGAAAGAGCCAAGCCGACGCAACGGCAAGGGCGCGTCCGGCCATTCTCGGTGCCTGAAACCTTTGCATCAGCATTTCTTAGGCTGATAGAAGCTATACATAACATTTACCAGTGGGCACGCCTCACTTGGCAGTGTAACGCCGCGCTAGCATCATCGCTGAAAATTCTGCATTTATGACTTTAACGTCCAGTACATCAAAGGCGCACGCTTCCGGAAAGAAGCAAGGGGACGGAGCAGCAAGCGCGCGTCCGGCCGTTCGCTGTGCATGGAACCTTTGCATCACCATGTCTTGGGCCAATAGAGCCATAAATAAGCTTGACCGGCGGGGACGTCTTACCTGGCAGTGGAACGCCGGGCTAGCGTCATCGCTTAAAATTCTGTATTTCTGCAGCCAACGTCCAGTGCATCAAAGCCGCACTCTTCCGAAAAGAGCCTAGCCGACGCAGCGGCAAGGGCGCGTCCGGTCGTTCCCTGTGCCTAGAACCTTTGCATCAGCATGTCTTGGGCCGATAAAAGCTATAAATAACCTTTACCAGTGGGTACGCCTCACTTGGCAGTGTAACTCCGGGCTAGCATCATCGCTTAAAATTCTGTATTTCTGCAGCGAATGTCCAGTGCATCAAAGCCGCATTCTTCCGGAAAGAGCCAAGCCGACGCAGCGGCAAGGGCACGTCCAGTCGTTCCCTGTGGCTAGAACCTTTGCATCAGCATGTCTTGGGCCGATAAAAGCTATAAATAACCTTTACCAGTGGGTACGCCTAACTTGGCAGTGTAACTCTGGGCTAGCATCATCGCTGAAAATTCTGTATTTCTGCAGCCAACGTCCAGTGCATCAAAGCCGCACTCTTCAGGAAAGAGCCAAGCCGACGCAGCGGCAAGGGCGCGTCCGGTCGTTCCCTGTGCCTAGAACCTTTGCATCAGCATGTCTTGGACCCATAAAAGCTATAAATAACCTTTACCAGTGGGTACGCCTCACTTGGCAGTGTATCTCGGGCTAGCATCATCGCTGAAAATTCTGTATTTCTCCAGCCAACATCCAGTGCATCAAAGCCGCACTCTTCCGGAAAGAGCCAAGCCGACGCAGCGGCAAGGGCGCGTCCGGTCGTTCCATGTGCCTGAAACCTTTGCATCAGCATGTCTTGGGCCGATAAAAGCTATAAATAACCTTTACCAGTGGGTACGCCTCACTTGGCAGTGTAACTCTGGGCTAGCATCATTGCTGAAAATTCTGTATTTCTGCAGCCAACATCCAGTGCATCAATGCCGCACTCTTCAGGAAAGAGCCAAGCCGACGCAGCGGCAAGGGTGCGTCCGGTCGTTCCATGTGCCTGGAACCTTTGCATCAGCATGTCTTGGACCGATAAAAGCTATAGATAACCTTTACTAGTGGGTACGCCTCACTTGGCAGTGTAACTCCGGGCTAGCATCATCGCTTAAAATTCTGTATTTCTGCAGCCAACGTCCAGCGCATCAAAGCCGCATTCTTCCGGAAAGAGCCAAGCCGACGCAGCGGCAAGGGCGCGTCCGGTCGTTCCATGTGCCTGGAACCTTTGCATCAGCATGTCTTGGACCGATAAAAGCTCTAAATAACCTTTACCAGTGGGTACGCCTCACTTGGCAGTGTAACTCCGGGCTAGCATCATCGCTGAAAATTCTGTATTTCTGCAGCCAACGTCCAGTGCATCAATGCCGTACTCTTCCGGAAAGAACCAAGCCGACGCAGCGGCAAGGGCGCGTCCGGTCGTTCCATGTGCCTGGAACCTTTGCATCAGCATGTCTTGGGCCGATAAAAGGTATAAATAACATTTACCAGTGGGTACGCCTCACTTGGCAGTGTTACTCCGGGCTAGCATCATCGCTTAAAATTCTGTATTTCTGCAGCCAACGTCCAGTGCATCAAAGCCGCATTCTTCCGGAAAGAGCCAAGCCGATGCAGCGGCAAGGGCGCGTCCGGTCGTTCCATGTGCCTGGAACCTTTGCATCAGCATGTCTTGGACCGATAAAAGCTATAAATAACCTTTACCAGTGGGTACGCCTCACTTGGCAGTGTAACTCGGGCTAGCATCATCGCTGAAAATTCTGTATTTCTCCAGCCAACATGCAGTGCATCAAAGCCGCACTCTTACGGAAAGAGCCAAGCCGACGCAGCGGCAAGGGCGCGTCCGGTCGTTCCATGTGCCTGGAACCTTTGCATCAGCATGTCTTGGACCGATAAAAGCTATAAATAACCTTTACCAGTGGGTACGCCTCACTTGGCAGTGTAACTCCGGGCTAGCATCATCGCTGAAAATTCTGTATTTCTGCAGCCAACGTCCAGTGCATCAATGCCGCACTCTTCCGGAAAGAACCAAGCCGACGCAGCGGCAAGGGCGCGTCCGGTCGTTCCATGTGCCTGGAACCTTTGCATCAGCATGTCTTGGGCCGATAAAAGGTATAAATAACATTTACCAGTGGGTACGCCTCACTTGGCAGTGTTACTCCGGCCTAGCATCATCGCTTAAAATTCTGTATTTCTGCAGCCAACGTCCAGTGCATCAAAGCCGCATTCTTCCGGAAAGAGCCAAGCCGACGCAGCGGCAAGGGCGCGTCCAGTCGTTCCCTGTGCCTAGAACCTTAGCATCAGCATGTCTTGGGCCGATAAAAGCTATAAATAACCTTTACCAGTGGGTACGCCTCACTTGGCAGTGTAACTCCGGGCTAGCATCATCGCTGAAAATTCTGTATTTCGGCAGCCAACGACCAGTACATCAAATCCGCACTCTTCAGGAAGGAGCCAAGCCGATGCAGCGGCAAGGGCGCGTCCGGTCGTTCCATGTGCCTGGAACCTTTGCATCAGCATGTCTTGGACCGATAAAAGCTATAAATAACCTTTACCAGTGGGTACGCCTCACTTGGCAGTGTAACTCGGGCTAGCATCATCGCTGAAAATTCTGTATTTCTCCAGCCAACATGCAGTGCATCAAAGCCGCACTCTTCTGGAAAGAGCCAAGCCGACGCAACGGCAAGGGCGCGTCCGGCCATTCTCGGTGCCTGAAACCTTTGCATCAGCATTTCTTAGGCCGATAGAAGCTATACATAACATTTACCAGTGGGCACGCCTCACTTGGCAGTGTAACGCCGCGCTAGCATCATCGCTGAAAATTCTGCATTTATGACTTTAACGTCCAGTACATCAAAGGCGCACGCTTCCGGAAAGAAGCAAGGGGACGGAGCAGCAAGCGCGCGTCCGGCCGTTCGCTGTGCATGGAACCTTTGCATCACCATGTCTTGGGCCAATAGAGCCATAAATAAGCTTGACCGGCGGGGACGTCTTACCTGGCAGTGGAACGCCGGGCTAGCGTCATCGCTTAAAATTCTGTATTTCTGCAGCCAACGTCCAGTGCATCAAAGCCGCACTCTTCCGAAAAGAGCCTAGCCGACGCAGCGGCAAGGGCGCGTCCGGTCGTTCCCTGTGCCTAGAACCTTTGCATCAGCACATCTTGGGCCGATAAAAGCTATAAATAACCTTTACCAGTGGGTACGCCTAACTTGGCAGTGAAACTCCGGGCTAGCATCATCGCTAAAAACTGTATTTCTGCAGCCAACGTCCAGTGCATCAAAGCCGCACTCTTCAGGAAAGAGCCAAGCCGACGCAGCGGCAAGGGCGCGTCCGGTCGTTTCCTGTGCCTAGAACCTTTGCATCAGCATGTCTTGGGCCGATAAAAGCTATAAATAACCTTTACCAGTGGGTACGCCTAACTTGGCAGTGTAACTCCGGGCTAGCATCATCGCTGAAAATTCTGTATTTCTGCAGCCAACGTCCAGTGCATCAAAGCCGCACTCTTCAGGAAAGAGCCAAGCCGACGCAGCGGCAAGGGCGCGTCTGGTCGTTCCATGTGCCTGGAACCTTTGCATCAGCATGTCTTGGACCGATAAAAGCTATAAATAACCTTTACGAGTGGGTACGCCTCACTTGGCAGTGTAACTCCGGGCTAGCATCATCGCTGAATATTCTGTATTTCTGCAGCCAACGTCCAGTGCATCAAAGCCGCACTCTTCCGGAAAGAGCCAAGCCGACGCAGCGGCAAGGGCGCGTCCGGTCGTTCCGTGTGCCTGGAACCTTTGCATCAGCATGTCTTGGGCCGATAAAAGCTATAAATAACCTTTACCAGTGGGTACTCCTCACTTGGCAGTGTAACTCCGGGCTAGCATCATCGCTTAAAATTCTGTATTTCTGCAGCCAACGTCCAGCGCATCAAAGCCGCATTCTTCCGGAAAGAGCCAAGCCGACGCAGCGGCAAGGGCGCGTCCAGTCGTGCCCTGTGCCTAGAACCTATGCATCAGCATGTCTTGGGCCGATAAAAGCTATAAATAACCTTTGCCAGTGGGTACGCCTCACTTGGCAGTGTAACTCCGGGCTAGCATCATCGCTGAAAATTCTGTATTTCTGTAGCCAACGTCCAGTGCACCAAAGCCGCACTCTTCCGGAAAGAGCCAAGACGACGCAGCGGCAAGGGCGCGTCCGGTCGTTCCATGTGCCTGGAACCTTTGCATCAGCATGTCTTGGGCCGATAAAAGCTATAAATAACCTTTACCAGTGGGTACGCCTCACTTGGCAGTGTATCTCCGAGCTAGCATCATCGCTTAAAATTCTGTATTTCTGCAGCCAACGTCCAGTGCTTCAAAGCCGCACTCTTCAGGAAAGAGCCAAGCCGACGCAGCGGCGAGGGCGCGTCCGGTCGTTCCATGTGCCTGGAACCTTTGCATCAGCATGTCTTGGACCGATAAAAGCTATAAATAACCTTTACCAGTGGGTACGCCTCACTTGGCAGTGTAACTCCGGGCTAGCATCATCGCTGAAAATTCTGTATTTCTGCAGCCAACGTCCAGTGCATAAAAGCCGCACTCTTCCGGAAAGAACCAAGCCGACGCAGCGGCAAGGGCGCGTCCGGTCGTTCCATGTGCCTGGAACCTTTGCATCAGCATTTCTTAGGCCGATAGAAGCTATACATAACCTTTACCAGTGGGCACGCCTCACTTGGCAGTGTAACGCCGCGCTAGCATCATCGCTGAAAATTCTGCATTTATGACTTTAACGTCCAGTACATCAAAGGCGCACGCTTCCGGAAAGAAGCAAGGGGACGGAGCAGCAAGCGCGCGTCCGGCCGTTCGCTGTGCATGGAACCTTTGCATCACCATGTCTTGGGCCAATAGAGCCATAAATAAGCTTGACCGGAGGGGACGTCTTACCTGGCAGTGGAACGCCGGGCTAGCGTCATCGCTTAAAATTCTGTATTTCTGCAGCCAACGTCCAGTGCATCAAAGCCACACTCTTCCGAAAAGAGCCTAGCCGACGCAGCGGCAAGGGCGCGTCCGGTCGTTCCCTGTGCCTAGAACCTTTGCATCAGCACATCTTGGGCCGATAAAAGCTATAAATAACCTTTACCAGTGGGTACGCCTAACTTGGCAGTGAAACTCCGGGCTAGCATCATCGCTAAAAACTGTATTTCTGCAGCCAACGTCCAGTGCATCAAAGCCGCACTCTTCAGGAAAGAGCCAAGCCGACGCAGCGGCAAGGGCGCGTCCGGTCGTTTCCTGTGCCTAGAACCTTTGCATCAGCATGTCTTGGGCCGATAAAAGCTATAAATAACCTTTACCAGTGGGTACGCCTAACTTGGCAGTGTAACTCCGGGCTAGCATCATCGCTGAAAATTCTGTATTTCTGCAGCCAACGTCCAGTGCATCAAAGCCGCACTCTTCAGGAAAGAGCCAAGCCGACGCAGCGGCAAGGGCGCGTCCGGTCGTTCCATGTGCCTGGAACCTTTGCATCAGCATGTCTTGGACCGATAAAAGCTATAAATAACCTTTACGAGTGGGTACGCCTCACTTGGCAGTGTAACTCCGGGCTAGCATCATCGCTGAATATTCTGTATTTCTGCAGCCAACGTCCAGTGCATCAAAGCCGCACTCTTCCGGAAAGAGCCAAGCCGACGCAGCAGCAAGGGCGCGTCCGGTCGTTCCGTGTGCCTGGAACCTTTGCATCAGCATGTCTTGGGCCGATAAAAGCTATAAATAACCTTTACCAGGGGGTACGCCTCACTTGGCAGTGTAACTCCGGGCTAGCATCATCGCATAAAATTCTGTATTTCTGCAGCCAACGTCCAGTGCATCAAAGCCGCATTCTTCCGTAAAGAGCCAAGCCGACGCAGCGGCAAGGGCGCGTCCAGTCGTTCCCTGTGCCTAGAACCTTTGCATCAGCATGTCTTGGGCCGATAAAAGCTATAAATAACCTTTACCAGTGGGTACGCCTCACTTGGCAGTGTAACTCCGGGCTAGCATCATCGCTTAAAATTCTGTATTTCTGCAGCCAACGTCCAGCGCATCAAAGCCGCATTCTTCCGGAAAGAGCCAAGCCGACGCAGCGGCAAGGGCGCGTCCAGTCGTGCCCTGTGCCTAGAACCTATGCATCAGCATGTCTTGGGCCGATAAAAGCTATAAATAACCTTTGCCAGTGGGTACGCCTCACTTGGCAGTGTAACTCCGGGCTAGCATCATCGCTGAAAATTCTGTATTTCTGCAGCCAACGTCCAGTGCACCAAAGCCGCACTCTTCCGGAAAGAGCCAAGACGACGCAGCGGCAAGGGCGCGTCCGGTCGTTCCATGTGCCTGGAACCTTTGCATCAGCATGTCTTGGGCCGATAAAAGCTATAAATAACCTTTACCAGTGGGTACGCCTCACTTGGCAGTGTATCTCCGAGCTAGCATCATCGCTTAAAATTCTGTATTTCTGCAGCCAACGTCCAGTGCTTCAAAGCCGCACTCTTCAGGAAAGAGCCAAGCCGACGCAGCGGCGAGGGCGCGTCCGGTCGTTCCATGTGCCTGGAACCTTTGCATCAGCATGTCTTGGACCGATAAAAGCTATAAATAACCTTTACCAGTGGGTACGCCTCACTTGGCAGTGTAACTCCGGGCTAGCATCATCGCTGAAAATTCTGTATTTCTGCAGCCAACGTCCAGTGCATCAAAGCCGCACTCTTCAGGAAAGAGCCAAGCCGACGCAGCGGCAAGGGCGCGTCGGGTCGTTCCATGTGCCTGGAACCTTTGCATCAGCATGTCTTGGACCGATAAAAGCTATAAATAACCTTTACGAGTGGGTACACCTCACTTGGCAGTGTAACTCCGGGTTAGCATCATCGCTGAATATTCTGTATTTCTGCAGCCAACGTCCAGTGCAGCAAAGCCGCACTCTTCCGGAAAGAGCCAAGCCGACGCAGCGGCAAGGGCGCGTCCGGTCGTTCCGTGTGCCTGGAACCTTTGCATCAGCATGTCTTGGGCCGATAAAAGCTATAAATAACCTTTACCAGTGGGTACGCCTCACTTGGCAGTGTAACTCCGGCCTAGCATCATCGCATAAAATTCTGTATTTCTGCAGCCAACGTCCAGTGCATCAAAGCCGCATTCTTCCGTAAAGAGCCAAGCCGACGCAGCGGCAAGGGCGCGTCCAGTCGTTCCCTGTGCCTTGAACCTTTGCATCAGCATGTCTTGGGCCGATAAAAGCTATAAATAACCTTTACCAGTGGGTACGCCTCACTTGGCAGTGTAACTCCGGGCTAGCATCATCGCTTAAAATTCTGTATTTCTGCAGCGAACGTCCAGTGCATCAAAGCCGCATTCTTCCGGAAAGAGCCAAGCCGACGCAGCGGCAAGGGCACGTTCAGTCGTTCCCTGTGCCTAGAACCTTTGCATCAGCATGTCTTGGGCCGATAAAAGCTATAAATAACCTTTACCAGTGGGTACGCCTAACTTGGCAGTGTAACTCCGGGCTAGCATCATCGCTGAAAATTCTGTATTTCTGCAGCCAACGTCCAGTGCATCAAAGCCGCACTCTTCAGGAAAGAGCCAAGCCGACGCAGCGGCAAGGGCGCGTCCGGTCGTTCCATGTGCCTGGAACCTTTGCATCAGCATGTCTTGCGCCGATAAAAGCTATAAATAACCTTTACCAGTGGGTACGCCTCACTTGGCAGTGTATCTCCGAGCTAGCATCATCGCTTAAAATTCTGTATTTCTGCAGCCAACGTCCAGTGCTTCAAAGCCGCACTCTTCAGGAAAGAGCCAAGCCGACGCAGCGGCGAGGGCGCGTCCGGTCGTTCCATGTGCCTGGAACCTTTGCATCAGCATGTCTTGGACCGATAATAGCTATAAATAACCTTTACCAGTGGGTACGCCTCACTTGGCAGTGTAACTCCGGGCTAGCATCATCGCATAAAATTCTGTATTTCTGCAGCCAACGTCCAGTGCATCAAAGCCGCATTCTTCCGTAAAGAGCCAAACCGACGCAGCGGCAAGGGCGCGTCCAGTCGTTCCCTGTGCCTAGAACCTTTGCATCAGCATGTCTTGGGCCGATAAAAGCTATAAATAACCTTTACCAGTGGGTACGCCTCACTTGGCAGTGTAACTCCGGGCTAGCATCATCGCTTAAAATTCTGTATTTCTGCAGCGAATGTCCAGTGCATCAAAGCCGCATTCTTCCGGAAAGAGCCAAGCCGACGCAGCGGCAAGGGCACGTCCAGTCGTTCCCTGTGGCTAGAACCTTTGCATCAGCATGTCTTGGGCCGATAAAAGCTATAAATAACCTTTACCAGTGGGTACGCCTAACTTGGCAGTGTAACTCTGGGCTAGCATCATCGCTGAAAATTCTGTATTTCTGCAGCCAACGTCCAGTGCATCAAAGCCGCACTCTTCAGGAAAGAGCCAAGCCGACGCAGCGGCAAGGGCACGTCCGGTCGTTCCCTGTGCCTAGAACCTTTGCATCAGCATGTCTTGGACCCATAAAAGCTATAAATAACCTTTACCAGTGGGTACGCCTCACTTGGCAGTGTATCTCGGGCTAGCATCATCGCTGAAAATTCTGTATTTCTCCAGCCAACATCCAGTGCATCAAAGCCGCACTCTTCCGGAAAGAGCCAAGCCGACGCAGCGGCAAGGGCGCGTCCGGTCGTTCCATGTGCCTGAAACCTTTGCATCAGCATGTCTTGGGCCGATAAAAGCTATAAATAACCTTTACCAGTGGGTACGCCTCACTTGGCAGTGTAACTCTGGGCTAGCATCATTGCTGAAAATTCTGTATTTCTGCAGCCAACATCCAGTGCATCAATGCCGCACTCTTCAGGAAAGAGCCAAGCCGACGCAGCGGCAAGGGTGCGTCCGGTCGTTCCATGTGCCTGGAACCTTTGCATCAGCATGTCTTGGACCGATAAAAGCTATAGATAACCTTTACTAGTGGGTACGCCTCACTTGGCAGTGTAACTCCGGGCTAGCATCATCGCTTAAAATTCTGTATTTCTGCAGCCAACGTCCAGCGCATCAAAGCCGCATTCTTCCGGAAAGAGCCAAGCCGACGCAGCGGCAAGGGCGCGTCCGGTCGTTTCCTGTGCCTAGAACCTTTGCATCAGCATGTCTTGGGCCGATAAAAGCTATAAATAACCTTTACCAGTGGGTACGCCTAACTTGGCAGTGTAACTCCGGGCTAGCATCATCGCTGAAAATTCTGTATTTCTGCAGCCAACGTCCAGTGCATCAAAGCCGCACTCTTCAGGAAAGAGCCAAGCCGACGCAGCGGCAAGGGCGCGTCTGGTCGTTCCATGTGCCTGGAACCTTTGCATCAGCATGTCTTGGACCAATAAAAGCTATAAATAACCTTTACGAGTGGGTACGCCTCACTTGGCAGTGTAACTCCGGGCTAGCATCATCGCTGAATATTCTGTATTTCTGCAGCCAACGTCCAGTGCATCAAAGCCGCACTCTTCCGGAAAGAGCCAAGCCGACGCAGCGGCAAGGGCGCGTCCGGTCGTTCCGTGTGCCTGGAACCTTTGCATCAGCATGTCTTGGGCCGATAAAAGCTATAAATAACCTTTACCAGTGGGTACTCCTCACTTGGCAGTGTAACTCCGGGCTAGCATCATCGCTTAAAATTCTGTATTTCTGCAGCCAACGTCCAGCGCATCAAAGCCGCATTCTTCCGGAAAGAGCCAAGCCGACGCAGCGGCAAGGGCGCGTCCAGTCGTGCCCTGTGCCTAGAACCTATGCATCAGCATGTCTTGGGCCGATAAAAGCTATAAATAACCTTTGCCAGTGGGTACGCCTCACTTGGCAGTGTAACTCCGGGCTAGCATCATCGCTGAAAATTCTGTATTTCTGTAGCCAACGTCCAGTGCACCAAAGCCGCACTCTTCCGGAAAGAGCCAAGACGACGCAGCGGCAAGGGCGCGTCCGGTCGTTCCATGTGCCTGGAACCTTTGCATCAGCATGTCTTGGGCCGATAAAAGCTATAAATAACCTTTACCAGTGGGTACGCCTCACTTGGCAGTGTATCTCCGAGCTAGCATCATCGCTTAAAATTCTGTATTTCTGCAGCCAACGTCCAGTGCTTCAAAGCCGCACTCTTCAGGAAAGAGCCAAGCCGACGCAGCGGCGAGGGCGCGTCCGGTCGTTCCATGTGCCTGGAACCTTTGCATCAGCATGTCTTGGACCGATAAAAGCTATAAATAACCTTTACCAGTGGGTACGCCTCACTTGGCAGTGTAACTCCGGGCTAGCATCATCGCTGAAAATTCTGTATTTCTGCAGCCAACGTCCAGTGCATAAAAGCCGCACTCTTCCGGAAAGAACCAAGCCGACGCAGCGGCAAGGGCGCGTCCGGTCGTTCCATGTGCCTGGAACCTTTGCATCAGCATTTCTTAGGCCGATAGAAGCTATACATAACCTTTACCAGTGGGCACGCCTCACTTGGCAGTGTAACGCCGCGCTAGCATCATCGCTGAAAATTCTGCATTTATGACTTTAACGTCCAGTACATCAAAGGCGCACGCTTCCGGAAAGAAGCAAGGGGACGGAGCAGCAAGCGCGCGTCCGGCCGTTCGCTGTGCATGGAACCTTTGCATCACCATGTCTTGGGCCAATAGAGCCATAAATAAGCTTGACCGGAGGGGACGTCTTACCTGGCAGTGGAACGCCGGGCTAGCGTCATCGCTTAAAATTCTGTATTTCTGCAGCCAACGTCCAGTGCATCAAAGCCGCACTCTTCCGAAAAGAGCCTAGCCGACGCAGCGGCAAGGGCGCGTCCGGTCGTTCCCTGTGCCTAGAACCTTTGCATCAGCACATCTTGGGCCGATAAAAGCTATAAATAACCTTTACCAGTGGGTACGCCTAACTTGGCAGTGAAACTCCGGGCTAGCATCATCGCTAAAAACTGTATTTCTGCAGCCAACGTCCAGTGCATCAAAGCCGCACTCTTCAGGAAAGAGCCAAGCCGACGCAGCGGCAAGGGCGCGTCCGGTCGTTTCCTGTGCCTAGAACCTTTGCATCAGCATGTCTTGGGCCGATAAAAGCTATAAATAACCTTTACCAGTGGGTACGCCTAACTTGGCAGTGTAACTCCGGGCTAGCATCATCGCTGAAAATTCTGTATTTCTGCAGCCAACGTCCAGTGCATCAAAGCCGCACTCTTCAGGAAAGAGCCAAGCCGACGCAGCGGCAAGGGCGCGTCCGGTCGTTCCATGTGCCTGGAACCTTTGCATCAGCATGTCTTGGACCGATAAAAGCTATAAATAACCTTTACGAGTGGGTACGCCTCACTTGGCAGTGTAACTCCGGGCTAGCATCATCGCTGAATATTCTGTATTTCTGCAGCCAACGTCCAGTGCATCAAAGCCGCACTCTTCCGGAAAGAGCCAAGCCGACGCAGCAGCAAGGGCGCGTCCGGTCGTTCCGTGTGCCTGGAACCTTTGCATCAGCATGTCTTGGGCCGATAAAAGCTATAAATAACCTTTACCAGGGGGTACGCCTCACTTGGCAGTGTAACTCCGGGCTAGCATCATCGCATAAAATTCTGTATTTCTGCAGCCAACGTCCAGTGCATCAAAGCCGCATTCTTCCGTAAAGAGCCAAGCCGACGCAGCGGCAAGGGCGCGTCCAGTCGTTCCCTGTGCCTAGAACCTTTGCATCAGCATGTCTTGGGCCGATAAAAGCTATAAATAACCTTTACCAGTGGGTACGCCTCACTTGGCAGTGTAACTCCGGGCTAGCATCATCGCTTAAAATTCTGTATTTCTGCAGCCAACGTCCAGCGCATCAAAGCCGCATTCTTCCGGAAAGAGCCAAGCCGACGCAGCGGCAAGGGCGCGTCCAGTCGTGCCCTGTGCCTAGAACCTATGCATCAGCATGTCTTGGGCCGATAAAAGCTATAAATAACCTTTGCCAGTGGGTACGCCTCACTTGGCAGTGTAACTCCGGGCTAGCATCATCGCTGAAAATTCTGTATTTCTGCAGCCAACGTCCAGTGCACCAAAGCCGCACTCTTCCGGAAAGAGCCAAGACGACGCAGCGGCAAGGGCGCGTCCGGTCGTTCCATGTGCCTGGAACCTTTGCATCAGCATGTCTTGGGCCGATAAAAGCTATAAATAACCTTTACCAGTGGGTACGCCTCACTTGGCAGTGTATCTCCGAGCTAGCATCATCGCTTAAAATTCTGTATTTCTGCAGCCAACGTCCAGTGCTTCAAAGCCGCACTCTTCAGGAAAGAGCCAAGCCGACGCAGCGGCGAGGGCGCGTCCGGTCGTTCCATGTGCCTGGAACCTTTGCATCAGCATGTCTTGGACCGATAAAAGCTATAAATAACCTTTACCAGTGGGTACGCCTCACTTGGCAGTGTAACTCCGGGCTAGCATCATCGCTGAAAATTCTGTATTTCTGCAGCCAACGTCCAGTGCATCAAAGCCGCACTCTTCAGGAAAGAGCCAATCCGACGCAGCGGCAAGGGCGCGTCGGGTCGTTCCATGTGCCTGGAACCTTTGCATCAGCATGTCTTGGACCGATAAAAGCTATAAATAACCTTTACGAGTGGGTACACCTCACTTGGCAGTGTAACTCCGGGTTAGCATCATCGCTGAATATTCTGTATTTCTGCAGCCAACGTCCAGTGCATCAAAGCCGCACTCTTCCGGAAAGAGCCAAGCCGACGCAGCAGCAAGGGCGCGTCCGGTCGTTCCGTGTGCCTGGAACCTTTGCATCAGCATGTCTTGGGCCGATAAAAGCTATAAATAACCTTTACCAGTGGGTACGCCTCACTTGGCAGTGTAACTCCGGGCTAGCATCATCGCATAAAATTCTGTATTTCTGCAGCCAACGTCCAGTGCATCAAAGCCGCATTCTTCCGTAAAGAGCCAAGCCGACGCAGCGGCAAGGGCGCGTCCAGTCGTTCCCTGTGCCTAGAACCTTTGCATCAGCATGTCTTGGGCCGATAAAAGCTATAAATAACCTTTACCAGTGGGTACGCCTCACTTGGCAGTGTAACTCCGGGCTAGCATCATCGCTTAAAATTCTGTATTTCTGCAGCCAACGTCCAGCGCATCAAAGCCGCATTCTTCCGGAAAGAGCCAAGCCGACGCAGCGGCAAGGGCGCGTCCAGTCGTGCCCTGTGCCTAGAACCTATGCATCAGCATGTCTTGGGCCGATAAAAGCTATAAATAACCTTTACCAGTGGGTACGCCTCACTTGGCAGTGTAACTCCGGGCTAGCATCATCGCTGAAAATTCTGTATTTCTGCAGCCAACGTCCAGTGCATCAAAGCCGCACTCTTCAGGAAAGAGCCAAGCCGACGCAGCGGCAAGGGCGCGTCCGGTCGTTCCATGTGCCTGGAACCTTTGCATCAGCATGTCTTTGACCGATAAAAGCTATAAATAAACTTTACTAGTGGGTACGCCTCACTTGGCAGTGTAACTCCGGGCTAGCATCATCGCTTAAAATTCTGCATTTCTGCAGCCAACGTCCAGTGCATCAAAGCCGCACTCTTCAGGAAAGAGCCAAGCCGACGCAGCGGCAAGGGCGCGTCCGGTCGTTCCATGTGCCTGGAACCTTTGCATCAGCATGTCTTGGACCGATAAAAGCTATAAATAACCTTTACGAGTGGGTACGCCTCACTTGGCAGTGTAACTCCGGGCTAGCATCATCGCTGAAATTTCTGTATTTCTCCAGCCAACGTCCAGTACATCAAATCCGCACTCTTCCGGAAAGAGCCAAGCCGACGTAGCGGCAAGGGCGCGTCCCGCCATTCTCTATGCCTGGAACCTTTGCATCAGCATGTCTTGGGCCGATAAAAGCTATAAATAACCTTTAACAGTCGGTACGGCACACTTGGCAGTGTAACTCCGGGCTAGCATTATCGCTCAAAATTCTGTATTCCTGCTGCCAACGTCCAGTGCATCAAACCCGCACTCTTTAGGAAAGAGCCAAGCCGACGCAGCGGCAAGGGCGCGTCCGGTCGTTCCCTGTGCCTAGAACCTTTGCATCAGCATGTCTTGGGCCGATAAAAGGTATAAATAACCTTTACCAGTGGGTACGCCACACTTGGCAGTGTAACTCCGGGCTAGCATCATCGCATAAAATTCTGTATTTCTGCAGCCAACGTCCAGTGCATCAAAGCCGCACTCTTCCGGAAAGAGCCAAGCCGACGCAGCGGCAAGGGCGCGTCCAGTCATTCCATGTGCCTGGAACCTTTGCATCAGCATGTCTTTGACCGATAAAAGCTATAAATAACCTTTACTAGTGGGTACGCCTCTCTTGGCAGTGTAACTCCGGGCTAGCATCATCGCTTAAAATTCTATATTTCTGCAGCCAACGTCCAGTGCATCAAAGCCGCATTCTTCCGGAAAGAGCCAAGCCGACGCAGCGGCAAGGGCGGGTCCGGTCGTTCCATGTGCCTGGAACCTTTGCATCAGCATGTCTTGGACCGATAAAAGCTATAAATAACCTTTACGAGTGGGTACGCCTCACTTGGCAGTGTAACTCCGGGCTAGCATCATCGCTGAAAATTCTGTATTTCTGCAGCCAACGTCCAGTGCACCAAAGCCGCACTCTTCCGGAAAGAGCCAAGACGACGCAGCGGCAAGGGCGCGTCCGGTCGTTCCATGTGCCTGGAACCTTTGCATCAGCATGTCTTGGGCCGATGAAAGCTATAAATGACCTTTACCAGTGGGTACGCCTCACTTGGCAGTGTATCTCCGAGCTAGCATCATCGCTTAAAATTCTGTATTTCTGCAGCCAACGTCCAGTGCTTCAAAGCCGCACTCTTCAGGAAAGAGCCAAGCCGACGCAGCGGCGAGGGCGCGTCCGGTCATTCCATGTGCCTGGAACCTTTGCATCAGCATGTCTTGGACCGATAAAAGCTATAAATAACCTTTACCAGTGGGTACGCCTCACTTGGCAGTGTAACTCGGGCTAGCATCATCGCTGAAAATTCTGTATTTCTCCAGCCAACATGCAGTGCATCAAAGCCGCACTCTTCCGGAAAGAGCCAAGCCGACGCAGCGGCAAGGGCGCGTCCGGTCATTCCATGTGCCTGGAACCTTTGCATCAGCATGTCTTGGACCGATAAAAGCTATAAATAACCTGTACTAGTGGGTACGCCTCACTTTGCAGTGCAACGCCGGGCTAGCATCATCACTGAAAATTCTGTATTTCTGCAGCCAACGTCCAGTGCATCAAAGCCGCACTCTTCTGGAAAGAGCCAAGCCGACGCAGCGGCGAGGGCGCGTCCGGCCATTTTCGGTGCCTGAAACCTTTGCATCAGCATTTCTTAGGCCGATAGAAGCTATACATAACCTTTACCAGTGGGCACGCCTCACTTGGCAGTGTAACGCCGCGCTAGCATCATCGCTGAAAATTCTGCATTTATGACTTTAACGTCCAGTACATCAAAGGCGCACGCTTCCGGAAAGAAGCAAGGGGACGGAGCAGCAAGCGCACGTCCGGCCGTTCGCTGTGCATGGAACCTTTGCATCACCATGTCTTGGGCCAATAGAGCCATAAATAAGCTTGACCGGCGGGGACGTCTTACCTGGCAGTGGAACGCCGGGCTAGCGTCATCGTTTAAAATTCTGTATTTCTGCAGCCAACGTCCAGTGCATCAAAGCCGCACTCTTCCGAAAAGAGCCTAGCCGACGCAGCGGCAAGGGCGCGTCCGGTTGTTCCCTGTGCCTAGAACCTTTGCATCAGCATGTCTTGGGCCGATAAAAGCTATAAATAACCTTTACCAGTGGTTACGCCTAACTTGGCAGTGTAACTCCGGGCTAGCATCATCGCTGAAAATTCTGTATTTCTGCAGCCAACGTCCAGTACATCAAAGCCGCACTCTTCCGGAAAGAGCCAAGCCGACGTAGCGGCAAGGGCGCGTCCCGCCATTCTCTATGCCTAGAACCTTTGCATCAGCATGTCTTGGACCGATAAAAGCTACAAATAACCTTTACGAGTGGGTACGCCTCGCTTGGCAGTGTAACTCCGGGCTAGCATTATCGCTTAAAATTCTGTATTCCTGCTGCCAACGTCCAGTGCATCAAACCCGCACTCTTTAGGAAAGAGCCAAGCCGACGCAGCGGCAAGGGCGCGTCCGGTCGTTCCCTCTGCCTAGAACCATTGCATCAGAATGTCTTGGGCCGAGTAAAGGTATAAATAACCTTTACCAGTGGGTACGCCTAACTTGGCAGTGGAACTCCGGGCTAGCATCATCGCTGAAAATTCTGTATTTCTTCAGCCAACGACCAGTACATCAAATCCGCACTCTTCATGAAGGAGCCAAGCCGACGCAGCGGCAAGGGCGCGTCCGGTCGTTCCATGTGCCTGGAACCTTTGCATCAGCATGTCTTTGACCGATAAAAGCTATAAACTTTACTAGTGGGTACGCCTCACTTGGCAGTGTAACTCCGGGCTAGCATCATCGCTTAAAATTCTGTATTTCTGCAGCCAACGTCCAGCGCATCAAAGCCGCATTCTTCCGTGAAGAGTCAAGCCGACGCAGCGGCAAGGGCGCGTCCAGTCCTGCCCTGTGTCTAGAACCTTTGCATCAGCATGTCTTGGGCCGAGAAAAGCTATAAATAACCTTTACCAGTGGGTACGCCTCACTTGGCAGTGTAACTCCGGGCTAGCATCATCGCTGAAAATTCTGTATTTCTGCAGCCAACGTCCAGTGCATCAAAGCCGCACTCTTCCGGAAAGAGCCAAGCCGACGCAGCGGCAAGGGCGCGTCCGGTCGTTCCATGTGCCTGGAACCTTTGCATCAGCATGTCTTGGGCCGATAAAAGCTATAAATAACCTTTACCAGTGGGTACGCCTCACTTGGCAGTGCAACTCCGGGCTAGCATCATCGCTTAAAATTCTGCATTTCTGCAGCCAACGTCCAGTGCATCAAAGCCGCACTCTTCAGGAAAGAGCCAAGCCGACGCAGCGGCAAGGGCGCGTCCGGTCGTTCCATGTGCCTGGAACCTTTGCATCAGCATGTCTTGGACCGATAAAAGCTATAAATAACCTTTACGAGTGGGTACGCCTCACTTGGCAGTGTAACTCCGGGCTAGCATCATCGCTGAAATTTCTGTATTTCTCCAGCCAACGTCCAGTACATCAAAGCCGCACTCTTCCGGAAAGAGCCAAGCCGACGTAGCGCAAGGGCGCGTCCCGCCATTCTCTATGCCTGGAACCTTTGCATCAGCATGTCTTGGGCCGATAAAAGCTATAAATAACCTTTAACAGTCGGTACGCCTCACTTGGCAGTGTAACTCCGGGCTAGCATTATCGCTTAAAATTCTGTATTCCTGCTGCCAACGTCCAGTGCATCAAACCCGCACTCTTTAGGAAAGAGCCAAGCCGACGCAGCGGCAAGGGCGCGTCCGGTCGTTCCCTGTGCCTAGAACCTTTGCATCAGAATGTCTTGGACCGATAAAAGCTATAAATAACCTTTACCAGTGGGTACGCCTCACTTGGCAGTGTAACTCAGGCTAGCATCATCGCTGAAATTTCTGTATTTCTCCAGCCAACATGCAGTGCATCAAAGCCGCACTCTTCCGGAAAGAGCCAAGCCGACGCAGCGGCAAGGGCGCGTCCAGTCATTCCATGTGCCTGGAACCTTTGCATCAGCATGTCTTTGACCGATAAAAGCTATAAATAACCTTTACTAGAGGGTACGCCTCACTTGGCAGTGTAACTCCGGGCTAGCATCATCGCTTAAAATTCTGTATTTCTGCAGCCAGCGTCCAGCGCATCAAAGCCGCATTCTTCCGTGAAGAGTCAAGCCGACGCAGCGGCAAGGGCGCGTCCAGTCGTGCCCTGTGTCTAGAACCTTTGCATCAGCATGTCTTGGGCCGAGAAAAGCTATAAATAACCTTTACCAGTGGGTACGCCTCACTTGGCAGTGTAACTCCGGGCTAGCATCATCGCTGAAAATTCTGTATTTCTGCAGCCAACGTCCAGTGCATCAAAGCCGCACTCTTCCGGAAAGAGCCAAGCCGACGCAGCGGCAAGGGCGGGTCCGGTCGTTCCATGTGCCTGGAACCTTTGCATCAGCATGTCTTGGACCGATAAAAGCTATAAATAACCTTTACGAGTGGGTACGCCTCACTTGGCAGTGTAACTCCGGGCTAGCATCATCGCTGAATATTCTGTATTTCTGCAGCCAACGTCCAGTGCATCAAAGCCGCACTCTTCCGGAAAGAGCCAAGCCGACGCAGCGGCAAGGGCGCGTCCGGTCGTTCCGTGTGCCTGGAACCTTTGCATCAGCATGTCTTGGGCCGATAAAAGCTATAAATAACCTTTACCAGTGGGTACGCCTCACTTGGCAGTGTAACTCCGGGCTAGCATCATCGCATAAAATTCTGTATTTCTGCAGCCAACGTCCAGTGCATCAAAGCCGCATTTTTCCGTAAAGAGCCAAGCCGACGCAGCGGCAAGGGCGCGTCCAGTGGTTCCCTGTGCCTAGAACCTTTGCATCAGCATGCCTTGGGCCGATAAAAGCTATAAATAACCTTTACCAGTGGGTACGCCTCTCTTGGCAGTGTAACTCCGGGCTAGCATCATCGCTTAAAATTCTGTATTTCTGCAGCCAACGTCCAGTGCATCAAAGCCGCATCCTTCCGGAAAGAGCCAAGCCGACGCAGCGGCAAGGGCACGTCCAGTCGTTCCCTGTGCCTAGAACCTTTGCATTAGCATGTCTTGGGCCGATAAAAGCTATAAATAACCTTTACCAGTGGGTACGCCTAACTTGGCAGTGTAACTCCGGGCTAGCATCATCGCTGAAAATTCTGTATTTCTGCAGCCAACGTCCAGTGCATCAAAGCCGCACTCTTCAGGAAAGAGCCAAGCCGACGCAGCGGCAAGGGCGCGTCCGGTCGTTCCCTGTGCCTAGAACCTTTGCATCAGCATGTCTTGGACCCATAAAAGCTATAAATAACCTTTACCAGTGGGTACGCCTCACTTGGCAGTGTATCTCGGGCTAGCATCATCACTGAAAATTCTGTATTTCTCCAGCCAACATCCAGTGCATCAAAGCCGCACTCTTCCGGAAAGAGCCAAGCCGACGCGGCGGCAAGGGCGCGTCCGGTCGTTCCATGTGCCTGAAACCTTTGCATCAGCATGTCTTGGGCCGATAAAAGCTATAAATAACCTTTACCAGTGGGTACGCCTCACTTGGCAGTGTAACTCCGGGCTAGCATCATTGCTGAAAATTCTGTATTTCTGCAGCCAACGTCCAGTGCATCAATGCCGCACTCTTCAGGAAAGAGCCAAGCCGACGCAGCGGCAAGGGCGCGTCCGGTCGTTCCATGTGCCTGGAACCTTTGCATCAGCATGTCTTGGACCGATAAAAGCTATAAATAACCTTTACTAGTGAGTAAGCCTCACTTGGCAGTGTAACTCCGGGCTAGCATCATCGCTTAAAATTCTGTATTTCTGCAGCCAGCGTCCAGTGCATAAAAGCCGCACTCTTCCGGAAAGAACCAAGCCGACGCAGCGGCAAGGGCGCGTCCGGTCGTTCCATGTGCCTGGAACCTTTGCATCAGCATGTCTTGGGCCGATAAAAGCTATAAATAACATTTACCAGTGGGTTCGCCTCACTTGGCAGTGTTACTCCGGGCTAGCATCATCGCTTAAAATTCTGTATTTCTGCAGCCAACGTCCAGTGCATCAAAGCCGCATTCTTCCGGAAAGAGCCAGGCCGACGCAGCGGCAAGGGCGCGTCCAGTCGTTCCCTGTGCCTAGAACCTTAGCATCAGCATGTCTTGGGCCGATAAAAGCTATAAATAACCTTTACCAGTGGGTACGCCTCACTTGGCAGTGTAACTCCGGGCTAGCATCATCGCTGAAAATTCTGTATTTCTGCAGCCAACGTCCAGTGCATCAAAGCCGCACTCTTCCGGAAAGAGCCAAGCCGACGCAGCGGCAAGGGCGCGTCCGGTCGTTCCATGAGCCTGGAACCTTTGCATCAGCATGGCTTGGACCGATAAAAGGTATAAAT
The DNA here is from genome assembly GCF_052857255.1 of Amblyomma americanum. Taxonomy (NCBI): domain Eukaryota; kingdom Metazoa; phylum Arthropoda; class Arachnida; order Ixodida; family Ixodidae; genus Amblyomma; species Amblyomma americanum. The sequence goes on from NC_135498.1 coordinate 197,086,010, forward strand.
AACCTTTACCAGTGGGTACGCCTCACTTGGCAGTGTAACTCCGGGCTAGCATCATCGCTGAAAATTCTGTATTTCTGCAGCCAACGTCCAGTGCATCAAAGCCGCACTCTTCAGGAAAGAGCCAAGCCGACGCAGCGGCAAGGGCGCGTCCGGTCATTCCATGTGACTGGAACCTTTGCATCAGCATGTCTTGGACCGATAAAAGCTATAAATAACCTTTACTAGTGGGTACGCCTCATTTGGCAGTGTAACTCCGGGCTAGCATCATCGCTTAAAATTCTGTATTTCTGCAGCCAACGTACAGCGCATCAAAGCCGCATTCTTCCGGAAAGAGCCAAGCCGACGCAGCGGCAAGGGCGCGTCCAGTCGTGCCCTGTGCCTAGAACCTTTGCATCAGGATGTCTTGGGCCGAGAAAAGCTATAAATAACCTTTACCAGTGGGTACGCCTCACTTGGCAGTGTAACTCCGGGCTAGCATCATCGCTTAAAATTCTGTATTTCTGCAGCCAACGTCCAGTGCATCAAAGCCGCACTCCTCAGGAAAGAGCCAAGCCGACGCAGCGGCAAGGGCGCGTCCGGTCGTTCCATGTGCCTGGAACCTTTGCATCAGCATGTCTTGGGCCGATAAAAGCTATAAATAACCTTTACCAGTGGGTACGCCTCACTTGGCAGTGTAACTCCGGGATAGCATCATCGCTTAAAATTCTGTATTTCTGCAGCCAACGTCCAGTGCATCAAAGCCGCATTCTTCCAGAAAGAGCCAAGCGACGCAACGGCAAGGGCGCGTCCAATCGTTCCCTGTGCCTAGAACCTTTGCATAAGCATGTCTTGGGCCGATAAAAGCTAGAAATAACCTTTACCAGTGGGTACGCCTCACTTGGCAGTGTAACTCCGGGCTAGCGTCATCGCTAAAAATTCTGTATTTCTGCAGCCAACGTCCAGTGCATCAAAGCCGCACTCTTCCGGAAAGAGCCAAGCCGACGCAGCGGCAAGGGCGCGTCCGGTCGTTCCCTGTGCCTAGAACCTTTGCATCATCATGTCTTGGGCCGATAAAAGCTATAAATAACCTTTACCAGTGGGTACACCTCACTTGGCAGTGTAACTCCGGGCTAGCATCATCGCTGAAAATTCTGTATTTCTGCAGCCAACATCCAGTGCATCAAAGCCGCACTCTTCCGGAAAGAGGCAAGCCGACGCAGCGGCAAGGGCGCGTCCGGTCGTTCCCTGTGCCTAGAACCTTTGCATCAGCATGTCTTGGGCCGACAAAAGCTATAAATAACATTTACCAGTGGGTACGCCTCACATGGCAGTGTAACTCCGGGCTAGTATCATCGTTGAAAATTCTGTATTTCTGCAGCCAACGTCCAGTGCATCAAAGCCGCACTCTTCCGGAAAGAGCCCAGCCGACGCAGCGGCAAGGGCGCGTCCGGTTGTTCCATGTGCCTGGAACCTTTGCATCAGCATGTCTTGGACCGATAAAAGCTATAAATAACCTTTACCAGTGGGTACGCCTCACTTGGCAGTGTAACTCCGGGCTAGCATCATCGCTTAAAGTTCTGTATTTCTGCAGCCAACGTCCAGTGCATCAAAGCCGCACTCTTCCGGAAAGAGCCAAGCCGACGCAGCGGCAAGGGCGCGTCCGGTCGTTCCATGTGCCTGGAACCTTTGCATCAGCATGTCTTGGACCGATAAAAGCTATAAATAACCTTTACCAGTGGGTACGCCTCACTTGGCAGTGTAACTCCGGGCTAGCATCATCGCTTAAAATTCTGTATTTCTGCAGCGAACGTCCAGTGCATCAAAGCCGCACTCTTCCGGAAAGAGCCAAGCCGAAGCAGCGGCAAGGGCGCGTCCGGTCGTTCCCTGTGCCTAGAACCTTTGCATCAGCATGTCTTGGGCCGATAAAAGCTATAAATAACCTTTACCAGTGGGTACGCCTAACTTGGCAGTGTAACTCCGGGCTAGCATCATCGCTGAAAATTCTGTATTTCTGCAGCCAACGTCCAGTGCATCAAAGCCGCACTCTTCAGGAAAGAGCCAAGCCGACGCAGCGGCAAGGGCGCGTCCGGTCGTTCCCTGTGCCTAGAACCTTTGCATCAGCATGTCTTGGGCCGAAAAAAGCTATAAATAACCTTTACCAGTGGGTACGCCTAACTTGGCAGTGTAACTCCGGGCTAGCATCATCGCTGAAAATTGTGTATTTCTGCAGCCAACGTTCAGTACATCAAAGCCGCACTCTTCCGGAAAGAGCCAAGCCGACGTAGCGGCAAGGGCGCGTCCCGCCATTCTCTGTGCCTTGAACCTTTGCATCAGCATGTCTTGGGCCAATAGAAGCTATAAAAACCCTTTACCAGTCGGTACGCCTCCCTTGGCAGTGTAACTCCGGGCTAGCATCATCGCTTAAATTCTGTATTTCTGCAGCCAACGTCCAGTGCATCAAAGCCGCATTCTTCCGGAAAGAGCCAAGCCGACGCAGCGGCAAGGGCGCGTCCAGTCGTTCCCTGTGCCTAGAACCTTTGCATCAGCATGCCTTGGGCCGATAAAAGCTATAAATAACCTTTACCAGTGGGTACGCCTCACTTGGCAGTGTAACTCCGGGCTATCATCATCGCTGAAAATTCTGTATTTCTGCAGCCAACGTCCAGTGCATCAAAGCCGCACTCTTCCGAAAGAGCCAAGCCGACGCAGCGGCAAGGGCGCGTCCAGTCGTTCCCTGTGCCTAGAACCTTTGCATCAGCATGCCTTGGGCCGATAAAAGCTATAAATAACCTTTACCAGTGGGTACGCCTCCCTTGGCAGTGTAACTCCGGGCTATCATCATCGCTGAAAATTCTGTATTTCTGCAGCCAACGTCCAGTGCATCAAAGCCGCACTCTTCCGGAAAGAGCCAAGCCGACGCAGCGGCAAGAGCGCGTCCGGTCGTTCCCTGTGCCTAGAACCTTTGCATCAGCATGTCTTGGGCCGATAAAAGCTATAAATAACATTTACCAGTGGGTACACCTCACTTGGCAGTGTAACTCCGGGATAGCATCATCGCTGAAAATTCTGTATTTCTGCAGTCAACGTCCAGTGCATCAAAGCCGCACTCTTCCGGAAAGAAACAAGCCGACGCAGCGGGCAAGGGCGCGTCCGGTCGTTCCATGTGCCAGGAACCTTTGCATCAGCATGTCTTGGACCAATAAAAGCTATAAATAACCTTTACCAGTGGGTACGCCTCACTTGGCAGTGTAACTCCGGGCTAAGATCATCGCTTAAAATTCTGTATTTCTGCAGCCAACGTCCAGTGCATCAAAGCCTCACTCTTCCGGAAAGAGCCAAGCCGACGTAGCGGCAAGGGCGCGTCCGGTCGTTCCCTGTGGCTAGAACCTTTGCATCAGCATGTCGTGGGCCGATAAAAGCTATAAATAACCTTTACCAGTGGGTACGCCTAACTTGGCAGTGTAACTCCGGGCTAGCATCATCGCTGAAAATTCTGTATTTCTGCAGCCAACGTCCAGTGCATCAAAGCCGCACTCTTCCGGAAAGAGCCAAGCCGACGTAGCGGCAAGGGCGCGTCCGGTCGTTCCCTGTGCCTAGAACCTTTGCGTCAGCATGTCGTGGGCCGATAAAAGCTATAAATAACCTTTAGCAGTGGGTACGCCTAACTTGGCAGTGTAACTCAGGGCTAGCATCATCTCTGAAAATTCTGTATTTCTGCAGCCAACGTGCAGTGCATCAAAGCCGCAGTCTTCCGGAAAGAGCCAAGCCGACGCAGCGGCAAGGGCGCGTCCGGTCGTTCCATGTGCCAGGAACCTTTGCATCAGCAATGTCTTGGACCGATAAAAGCTATAAATAACCTTTACCAGTGGGTACGCCTCACTTGGCAGTGTAACTCCGGGCTAAGATCATCGCTGAAAATTCTGTATTTCTGCAGCCAACGTCCAGTGCATCAAAGCCGCACTCTTCCGGAAAGAGCCAAGCCGACGCAGCGGCAAGGGCGCGTCCGGTCGTTCCATGTGCCCAGGAACCTTTGCATCAGCATGTCTTGGACCGATAAAAGCTATAAATAACCTTTACCAGTGGGTACGCCTCACTTGGCAGTGTAACTCCGGGCTAAGATCATCGCTTAAAATTCTGTATTTCTTCAGCCAACGTCCAGTGCATCAAAGCCTCACTCTTCCGGAAAGAGCCAAGCCGACGTAGCGGCAAGGGCGCGTCCGGTCGTTCCCTTTGCCTAGAACCTTTGCATCAGCATGTCGTGGGCCGATAAAAGCTATAAATAACCTTTACCAGTGGGTACGCCTAACTTGGCAGTGTAACTCCGGGCTAGCATCATCGCCGAAAATTCTGCATTTCTGCAGCCAACGTCTAGTGCATCAAAGCCGCACTCTTCCGGAAAGAGCCAAGCCGACGGAGCGGCTAGGGCGCGTCCCGCCATTCTCTCTGCCTGGAACCTTTGCATCAGCATGTCTTGGGCCGATAAAAGCTATAACTAACTTTTACCAGTGGGTAGGCCTCACTTTGCAGTGCAACGCCGGGCTAGCATCATCGCTGAAAATTCTGAATTTCTGCAGCCAACGTCCTGTGCATCAATGCCGCATGCCACCGGAAAGAAACAAGCCGGCGGAGCGGCAAGGGCGCGTCCCGCCATTCTCTGAGCCTGAAACCTTTGCATCAGCATTTCTTAGGCCGATAGGAGCTATACATAACCTTTAGCAGTGGGCACGCCTCACTTGGCAGTGTAAAGCCGGGCTGGCAGCATCGCTGAAAATTCTGGATTTCTGCAGCCAACGTCCAGTGTATCAAAGCCGCACTCTTCCGGAAAGAGCCAAGCCGACGGAGCGGAAAGTGCGCGTCCGGCCGTTCGCTCTGCCTGGAACCTTTGCATTAGCATGTCTTGGCCGATAGAAGCTATAAATAACCTTTACCAGTGGGTACGCCTCACTTGGCAGTGCAACGCCAGGCTAGCTTCATTGCTGAAAATTCTGTATTTCTGCCTTTAACGTCCAGTACATCAAACCCACACGCTTCCGGAAAGAAGCAAGCCGACGGAGTGGCAAGGGCGCGTCTGGCCGTTCGCTGTGCTTGGAACCTTTGCATCAGCACGTCATTGGCTGTTAGAAGCCATAAACTTTACCAGCGGGAACCTCCCACTTGGCAGTAAAACGCCGGACTAGCACCATCGCTGAAATTTCCGTATTTCGACAGCCAACGTCCAGCACATCAAAGTCGCATGCTTCCTGAAAGAGGCAAGCCGACGGAGCGGAAAGTGCGCGTCCGGCCGTTCGCTCTGCCTGGAACCTTTGCATTAGCATGTCTTGGCCGATACAAGCTGTACATAACCTTTACCAGCGGGCACGCCTCACTTGGCAGTGTAACGCCGCGCTAGCATCATCGCTGAAAATTCTGTATTTATGACTTTAACGTCCAGTACATCAAAGCCGCACGCTTCCGGAAAGAGGCAAGGTGACGGAGCGGCAAGCGCGCGTCCGGCCGTTCGCTGTGCATGGAACCTTTGCATCAGCATGTCTTGGGCCAATAGAGCCATAAATAAGCTTGACCGGCGGGGACGTCTTACGTGGCAGTGGAACGCCGGGCTAGCGGCATCGCGGAGAATTCTGTATTTCTGCAGCCAACGTCCAGTGCATCAAAGCCGCACTCTTCTGGAAAGAGCCAAGCCGACTCAGCGGCAAGGGCGCGTCCGGCCATTCTCTGTGCCTGGAACCTTTGCGTCAGCATGTCTTGGGCCAATAGAAGCTATAAATAACCTTTACCAGTCGATACGCCTCCCTTGGCAGTGTAACTCCGGGCCAGCATCATCGCTGAAAATTCTGTATTTCTGCAGCCAACGTCCAGTGCATCAAAGCCGCACTCTTCCGGAAAGAGCCAAGCCGACGCAGCGGCAAGGGCGCGTCCCACCATTCTCTGTGCCTGGAACCTTTGCATCAGCATGTCTTCGGCCGACAAAAGCTATAAATAACCTTTACGAGTGGGTAGGCCTCACTTTGCAGTGCAACGCCGGGCTAGCATCATCGCTGAAAATTCTGTATTTCTGCAGCCAACGTCCAGTGTATCAAAGCCGCACTCTTCCGGAAAGAGCCAAGCCGACGGAGCGGAAAGTGCGCGTCCGGCCGTTCGCTCTGCCTGGAACCTTTGCATTAGCATGTCTTGGCCGATAGAAGCTATAAATAACCTTTACCAGTGGGTACGCCTCACTTGGCAGTGCAACGCCAGGCTAGCATCATTGCTGAAAATTCTGTATTTCTGCCTTTAACGTCCAGTACATCAAACCCGCACGCTTCCGGAAAGAAGCAAGCCGACGGAGTGGCAAGGGCGCGTCTGGCCGTTCGCTGTGCTTGGAACCTTTGCATCAGCACGTCATTGGCTGTTAGAAGCCATAAACTTTACCAGCGGGAACCTCTCACTTGGCAGTAAAACGCCGGACTAGCACCATCGCTGAAATTTCCGTATTTCGACAGCCAACGTCCAGCACATCAAAGTCGCATGCTTCCTGAAAGTGGCAAGCCGACGGAGCGGCAAGTGCGAGTCCGGCCGTTCGCTGTGCCTGAAACCTTTGTTTCTTAGGCCGATACAAGCTATACATAACCTTTACCAGTGGGCACGCCTCGCTTGGCAGTGTAACGCCGCGCTAGCATCATCGCTGAAAATTCTGTATTTATGACTTTAACGTCCAGTACATCAAAGCCGCACGCTTCCGGAAAGAAGCAAGGTGACGGAGCGGCAAGCGCGCGTCCGGCCGTTCGCTGTGCATGGAACCTTTGCATCAGCATGTCTTGGGCCAATAGAGCCATAAATAAGCTTGACCGGCGGGGACGTCTTACGTGGCAGTGGAACGCCGGGCTAGCGGCATCGCGGAGAATTCTGTATTTCTGCAGCCAACGTCCAGTGCATCAAAGCCGCACTCTTCTGGAAAGAGCCAAGCCGACTCAGCGGCAAGGGCGCGTCCGGCCATTCTCTGTGCCTGGAACCTTTGCATCAGCATGTCTTGGGCCAATAGAAGCTATAAATAACCTTTACCTGTGGGTAGGCCTCACTTGGCAGTGTAACTCCGGGCTAGCATTATCGCTGAAAATTCTGTATTTCTGCAGCCGACGTCCTGTGCATCAAAGCCCCACGCCTCCGGAAAGAAACAAGCCGGCGGAGCAGCAAGGGCGCGTCACGCCATTCTCTGTGCCTGGAACCTTTGCATCAGCATGCCTTGGGCCGATAAAAGCTATAAATAACCTTTAACAGTCGGTACGCCTCACTTGGCAGTGTAACTCCGGGCTAGCATCATCGCTTAAAATTCTGTATTTCTGCAGCCAACGTCCAGTGCATCAAAGCCGCACTCTTCCGGAAAGAGCCAAGCCGACGCAGCTGCAAGGGCGCGTCTGGTCGTTCCATGTACCTGGAACCTTTGCATCAGCATGTCTTGGGCCGATAAAAGCTATAAATAACCTTTACCAGTGGGTACGCCTAGCTTGGAAGTGTAACTCCGGGCTAGCATGATCGCTGAAAATTTTGTATTTCTGCAGCCAACGTCCAGTGCATCAAAGCCGCACTCTTCCGGAAAGAGCCAAGCCGACGGAGCGGCAAGGGCGCGTCCCGCCATTCTCTGTGCCTGGAACCTTTTCATCAGCATGTCTTGGGCCGATAAAAGCTATAAATACCCTTTACCAGTGGGTAGGCCTCACTTTGCAGTGTAACTCCGGGCCAGCATCATCGCTGAAAATTCTGTATTTCTGCAGCCAACGTCCAGTGCATCAAAGCCGCACGCCTCCGAAAAGAAACAAGCCGACGGAGCGGCAAGGGCGCGCCCGGGCGTTCGCTGTGCCTGGAACCTTTGCATCGTAATGTCTTGGGCCAATAGAGCCATAAATAACCTTGACCGGAGGGGACATGTTACCTGGCAGTGGTACGCCGGGCTAGCATCATCGCTGAAAATTCGGTATATCTACAGGCAACATTCAGTGCATCAAAGCCACACGCTTCCGGAAAGAAGCAAGCTGACGAAGCGGAAAGTGTGCGTCCGGCCATTCTCTGTGCCTGGAACCTTTGCATCAGCATGTCTTGGGCCAATAGAAGCCATAAATACCCTTTACCAGTGGGTACGCCTCACCTGGCAGTGTAACTCCGGGCTAGCATCATCGCTGAAAATTCTGTATTTCTGCAGCCAACGTCCAGTGCATCAAAGCCGAACTCTTCCGGAAAGAGCCAAGCCGACGCAGCGGCAAGGGCGCGTCCGGCCACTCTCTGTGCCTGGAACCTTTGCATCAGCATGTCTTGGGCCAATAGAAGCTATAAATAACCTTTACCAGTCGGTACGCCTCACTTGGCAGTGTAACTCCGGGCCAGCATCATCGCTGAAAATTCTGTATTTCTGCAGCCAACGTCCAGTGCATCAAAGCCGCACTCTTCCGGAAAGAGCAAAGCCGACGCAGCGGCAAGGGCGCGTCCGGCCATTCTCTGTGCCTGGAACCTTTGCGTCAGCATGTCTTGGGCCGATAAAAGCAATAAATAACCTTTACCAGTGGGTACGCCTCACTTGGCAGTGTAACTCCGGGCTAGTATCATCGCTGAAAATTCTGTATTTCTACAGCCAACGTCCAGTGCATCAAAGCAGCACTCTTCCGGAAAGAGCCAAGCCGACGCAGCGGCAAGGGCGCGTCCCGCCATTCTCTGTGCCTGGAACCTTTGCATCAGCATGTCTTGGGCCAATAGAAGCTATAAATAACCTTTACCTGTGGGTAGGCCTCACTTTGCAGTGCAACGCCGGGCTAGCATTATCGCTGAAAATTCTGTATTTCTGCAGCCGACGTCCTGTGCATCAAAGCCCCACGCCTCCGGAAAGAAACAAGCCGGCGGAGCAGCAAGGGCGCGTCACGCCATTCTCTGTGCCTGGAACCTTTGCATCAGCATGTCTTGGGCCGATAAAAGCTATAAATAACCTTTAACAGTCGGTACGCCTCACTTGGCAGTGTAACTCCGGGCTAGCATCATCGCTTAAAATTCTGTATTTCTGCAGCCAACGTCCAGTGCATCAAAGCCGCACTCTTCCGGAAAGAGCCAAGCCGTTGCAGCTGCAAGGGCGCGTCTGGTCGTTCCATGTACCTGGAACCTTTGCATCAGCATGTCTTGGGCCGATAAAAGCTATAAATAACCTTTACCAGTGGGTACGCCTAGCTTGGAAGTGTAACTCCGGGCTAGCATGATCGCTGAAAATTTTGTATTTCTGCAGCCAACGTCCAGTGCATCAAAGCCGCACTCTTCCGGAAAGAGCCAAGCCGACGGAGCGGCAAGGGCGCGTCCCGCCATTCTCTGTGCCTGGAACCTTTTCATCAGCATGCCTTGGCCCGATAAAAGCTATAAATACCCTTTACCAGTGGGTAGGCCTCACTTTGCAGTGCAACGCCGGGTTAGCATCATCGCTGAAAATTCTGTATTTCTGCAGCCAACGTCCAGTGCATCAAAGCCGCACTCTTCCGGAAAGAGCCAAGCCGACGCAGCGGCAAGGGCGCGTCCGGCCATTCTCTGTGCCTGGAACCTTTGCATCAGCAAGTCTTGGGCCAATAGAAGCTATAAATAACCTTTACCAGTCGGTACGCCTCACTTGGCAGTGTAACTCCGGGCCAGCATCATCGCTGAAAATTCTGTATTTCTGCAGCCAACGTCCAGTGCATCAAAGCCGCACGCCTCCGGAAAGAAGCAAGCCGACGGAGCGGCAAGGGCGCGCCCGGGCGTTCGCTGTGCCTGGAACCTTTGCATCGTCATGTCTTGGGCCAATAGAGCCATAAATAACCTTGACCGGAGGGGACATGTTACCTGGCAGTGGAACGCCGGGCTAGCATCATCGCTGAAAATTCGGTATATCTACAGGCAACATCCAGTGCATCAAAGCCACACGCTTCCGGAAAGAAGCAAGCTGACCAAGCGGAAAGTGTGCGTCCGGCCATTCTCTGTGCCTGGAACCTTTGCATCAGCATGTCTTGAGCCAATAGAAGCCATAAATACCCTTTACCAGTGGGTACGCCTCACCTGGCAGTGTAACTCCGGGCTAGCATCATCGCTGAAAATTCTGTATTTCTGCAGCCAACGTCCAGTGCATCAAAGCCGAACTCTTCCGGAAAGAGCCAAGCCGACGCAGCGGCAAGGGCGCGTCCGGCCACTCTCTGTGCCTGGAACCTTTGCATCAGCATGTCTTGGGCCGATAAAAGCTATAAATAACCTTTGCCAGTGGGTACGCCTAACTTGGGAGTGTTATTCCGGGCTAGCATCATTGCTGAAAATTATGTATTTCTGCTGCCAACGTCCAGTGCATCAAAGCCGCACACTTCCGGAAAGAGCCAAGCCGACGCAGCGGCAAGGGCGCGTCCGGTCGTTCCCTGTGCCTAGAACCTTTGCATCAGCATGTCTTGGGCCGATAAAAGCTATAAATAACCTTTACCAGTGGGTACGCCTAACTTGGCAGTGTTACTCCGGGCGAGCATCATCGCTGAAAATTCTGTATTTCTGCAGCCAACGTCCAGTGCATAAAAGCCGCACTCTTCCGGAAAGAGCCAAGCCGACGCAGCGGCAAGGGTGCGTCCGGTCGTTCCCTGTGCCTAGAACCTATGCATCAGCATGTCTTGGGCCAATAAAAGCTATAAATAACCTTTACCAGTGGGTACGCCTAACGTGGCAGTGTTACTCCGGGCTAGCATCATCGCTGAAAATTCTGTATTTCTGCAGCCATCGTCCAGTGCATCAAAGCCGCACTCTTCCGGAAAGAGCCAAGCCGACGCAGCGGCAAGGGCGCGTCCGGCCATTCTCTGTGCCTGGAACCTTAGCATCAGCATGTCTTGGGCCGATAAAAGCTATAAATAACCTTTACCAGTGTCTACGCCTCACTTGGCAGTGTAACTCCGGGCTAGCATAATCGCTGAAAATTCTGTATTTCTGCAGCCAACGTCCTGTGCATCAAAGCCCCACGCCTCCGGAAAGAAACAAGCCGGCGGAGCGGCAAGGGTGCGTCCCGCAATTCTCTGAGCCTGGAACCTTTGCATCAGCATGTCTTCGGCCGATAAAAGCTATAAATAACCTTTACCAGTGGGTAGGCCTCAGTTTGCAGTGCAACGTCGGGCTAGCATCATCGCTGAAAATTCTGTATTTCTGCAGCCAACGTCCAGTGCCTCAAAGCCGCACTCTTCTGGAAAGAGCCAAGCCGACGCAGCGGCAAGGGCGCGTCCGCCCATTCTCGGTGCCTGAAACCTTTGCATCAGCATTTCTTAGGCCGATAGAAGCTATACATAACCTTTAACAGTGGGCACGCCTCACTTGGCAGTGTAGCGCCGCGCTAGCATCATCGCTGAAAATTCTGTATTTATGACTTTAACGTCCAGTACATCAAAGCCGCACGCTTCCGGAAAGAAGCAAGGTGACGGAGCGGGAAGCTCGCGTCAGGCCGCTCGCTGTGCACGGAACCTTTGCATCAGCGTGTCTTGGGCCAATAGAGCCATAAATAAGCTTGACCGGCGGGGACGTCTTACCTGGCAGTGAAACGCCGGGCTAGCGTCATCGCTGAAAATTCTCTATTTCTGAAGCCAACGTCCAGTGCATCAAAGCCGCACTCTTCTGGAAAGAGCCAAGCCGACGCAGCGGCAAGGGCGCGTCCGGCCATTCTCTGTGCCTGGAAACTTTGCATCAGCATGTCTTGGGCCGATAAAAGCTATAAATAACCTTTACCAGTGGGTACGCCTCACTTGGAAGTGTAACTCCAGGCTATTTTCATAGCTGAAAATTCTGTATTTCTGCAACCAACGTCCAGTGCATAAAAGCCGCACTCTTCCGGAAAGAGCCAAGCCGACGCTACGGCAAGGGCGCGTCCGGTCGTTCCATGTGCCTGGAACCTTTGCATCAGCATGTCTTGGGCCGATAAAAGCTATAAATAACCTTTATCAGTGGGTACGCCTCACTTGGCAGTGTAACTCCGGGCTAGCATCATCGCTGAAAATTCTGTATTTCTGCAGCCAACGTCCAGTGCATCAAAGCCGCACTCTTCAGGAAAGAGCCAAGCCGATGCAGCGGCAAGGGCGCGTCCGGTCGTTCCATGTGCCTGGAGCCTTTGCATCAGCATGTCTTGGACCGATAAAAGCTATAAATAACCTTTACCAGTGGGTACGCCTCACTTGGCAGTGTAACTCGGGCTAGCATCATCGCTGAAAATTCTGTATTTCTCCAGCCAACGTCCAGTGCATCAAAGCCGCACTCTTCCGGAAAGAGCCAAGCCGACGCAGCGGCAAGGGCGCGTCCGGTCGTTCCATGTGCCTGGAACCTTTGCATCAGCATGTCTTGGGCCGATAAAAGCTATAAATAACCTTTACCAGTGGGTACGCCTCACTCGGCAGTGTAACTCCGGGCTAGCATCATAGCTGAAAATTCTGTATTTCTGCAGCCAACGTCCAGTGCATAAAAGCCGCACTCTTCCGGAAAGAGCCAAGCCGACGCAACGGCAAGGGCGCGTCCGGTCGTTCCATGTGCCTGGAACCTTTGCATCAGCATGTCTTGGGCCGATAAAAGCTATAAATAACCCTTACCAGTGGGTACGCCTCACTTGGCAGTGGAACTCCGGGCTAGCATCATCGCTTAAAATTCTGCATTTCTGCCTTTAACGTCCATTACATCAAACCCGCACGCTTCCGGAAAGAAGCAAGCCGACGGAGTGGCAAGGGCGCGTCCGGTCGTTCCCTGTGCCTAGAACCTTTGCATCAGCATGTCTTGGGCCGATAAAAGCTATAAATAACCTTTACCAGTGGGTACGCCTAACATGGCAGTGTAACTCCGGGCTAGCATCATCGCTGAAAATTCTGTATTTCTGCAGCCAACGTCCAGTGCATCAAAGCCGCACTCTTCTGGAAAGAGCCAAGCCGACGCAGCGGCAAGGGCGCGTCCGCCCATTCTCGGTGCCTGAAACCTTTGCATCAGCATTTCTTACGCCGATAGAAGCTATACATAACCTTTACCAGTTGGCACGCCTCACTTGGCAGTGTAACGCCGCGCTAGCATCATCGCTGAAAATTCTGTATTTATGACTTTAACGTCCAGTACATCAAAGCCGCACGCTTCCGGAAAGAAGCAAGGTGACGGAGCGGGAAGCTCGCGTCAGGCCGTTCGCTGTGCACGGAACCTTTGCATCAGCGTGTCTTGGGCCAATAGAGCCATAAATAAGCTTGACCGGCGGGGACGTCTTACCTGGCAGTGAAACGCCGGGCTAGCGTCATCGCTGAAAATTCTCTAATTCTGAAGCCAACGTCCAGTGCATCAAAGCCGCACTCTTCCGGAAAAAGCCAAGCCGACGCAGCGGCAAGGGCGCGTCCGGCCATTCTCTGTGCCTGGAAACTTTGCATCAGCATGTCTTGGGCCGATAAAAGCTATAAATAACCTTAACCAGTGGGTACGCCTCACTTGGCAGTGCAACTCCGGGCTAGCATCATCGCTGAAAATTCTGTATTTCTGCAGCCAACGTCCAGTGCATAAAAGCCGCACTCTTCCGGAAAGAGCCAAGCCGACGCAACGGCAAGGGCGCGTCCGGTCGTTCCATGTGCCTGGAACCTTTGCATCAGCATGTCTTGGGCCGATAAAAGCTATAAATAACCTTTATCAGTGGGTACGCCTCACTTGGCAGTGTAACTCCGGGCTAGCATCATCGCTGAAAATTCTGTATTTCTGCAGCCAACGTCCAGTGCATCAAAGCCGCACTCTTCAGGAAAGAGCCAAGCCGATGCAGCGGCAAGGGCGCGTCCGGTCGTTCCATGTGCCTGGAACCTTTGCATCAGCATGTCTTGGACCGATAAAAGCTATAAATAACCTTTACCAGTGGGTACGCCTCACTTGGCAGTGTAACTCGGGCTAGCATCATCGCTGAAAATTCTGTAATTCTGCAGCCAACGTCCAGTGCATCAAAGCAGCACTCTTCCGGAAAGAGCAAGCCGACGCTGCGGCAAGGGCGCGTCCCGCCAATCTCTGTCCCTGAAACCTTTGCATCAGCATGTCTTGGGCCAATAGAAGCTATAAATAACCTTTACCTGTGGGTAGGCCTCACTTTGCAGTTTAACGCCGCGCTAGCATCATCGCTAAAAATTCTGTATTTATGACTTTAACGTCCAGTACATCAAATCCGCACGCTTCCGGAAAGAAGCAAGGTGACGGAGCGGCAAGCGCGCGTCCGGCCGTTCGCTGTGCATGGAACCTTTGCATCAGCATGTCTTGGGCCAATAGAGCCATAAATAAGCTTGACCGGCGGGGACGTCTTACCTGGAAGTGGAACGCCGGGCTAGCGTCATCGCGAAAAATTCTGTATTTCTGAAGCCAACGTCCAGTGCATCAAAGCCGCACTCTTCTGGAAAGAGCCAAGCCAACGCAGCGGCAAGGGCGCGTCCGGTCGTTCCATGTGCCTGGAACCTTTGCATCAGCATGTCTTGGGCCGATAAAAGCTATAAATAACCCTTACCAGTGGGTACGCCTCACTTGGCAGTGGAACTCCGGGCTAGCATCATCGCTTAAAATTCTGCATTTCTGCCTTTAACGTCCATTACATCAAACCCGCACGCTTCCGGAAAGAAGCAAGCCGACGGAGTGGCAAGGGCGCGTCCGGTCGTTCCCTGTGCCTAGAACCTTTGCATCAGCATGTCTTGGGCCGATAAAAGCTATAAATAACCTTTACCAGTGGGTACGCCTAACATGGCAGTGTAACTCCGGGCTAGCATCATCGCTGAAAATTCTGTATTTCTGCAGCCAACGTCCAGTGCATCAAAGCCGCACTCTTCTGGAAAGAGCCAAGCCGACGCAGCGGCAAGGGCGCGTCCGCCCATTCTCGGTGCCTGAAACCTTTGCATCAGCATTTCTTAGGCCGATAGAAGCTATACATAACCTTTACCAGTTGGCACGCCTCACTTGGCAGTGTAACGCCGCGCTAGCATCATCGCTGAAAATTCTGTATTTATGACTTTAACGTCCAGTACATCAAAGCCGCACGCTTCCGGAAAGAAGCAAGGTGACGGAGCGGGAAGCTCGCGTCAGGCTGTTCGCTGTGCACGGAACCTTTGCATCAGCATGTCTTGGGCCAATAGAGCCATAAATAAGCTTGACCGGCGGGGACGTCTTACCTGGCAGTGAAACGCCGGGCTAGCGTCATCGCTGAAAATTCTCTAATTCTGAAGCCAACGTCCAGTGCATCAAAGCCGCACTCTTCCGGAAAAAGCCAAGCCGACGCAGCGGCAAGGGCGCGTCCGGCCATTCTCTGTGCCTGGAAACTTTGCATCAGCATGTCTTGGGCCGATAAAAGCTATAAATAACCTTAACCAGTGGGTACGCCTCACTTGGCAGTGCAACTCCGGGCTAGCATCATCGCTGAAAATTCTGTATTTCTGCAGCCAACGTCCAGTGCATCAAAGCCGCACTCTTCAGGAAAGAGCCAAGCCGATGCAGCGGCAAGGGCGCGTCCGCCCATTCTCGGTGCCTGAAACCTTTGCATCAGCATTTCTTAGGCCGATAGAAGCTATACATAACCTTTACCAGTTGGCACGCCTCACTTGGCAGTGTAACGCCGCGCTAGCATCATCGCTGAAAATTCTGTATTTCTGCAGCCAACGTCCAGTGCATCAAAGCCGCACTCTTCTGGAAAGAGCCAAGCCGACGCAGCGGCAAGGGCGCGTCCGCCCATTCTCGGTGCCTGAAACCTTTGCATCAGCATTTCTTAGGCCGATAGAAGCTATACATAACCTTTACCAGTTGGCACGCCTAACATGGCAGTGTAACTCCGGGCTAGCATCATCGCTGAAAATTCTGTATTTCTGCAGCCAACGTCCAGTGCATCAAAGCCGCACTCTTCTGGAAAGAGCCAAGCCGACGCAGCGGCAAGGGCGCGTCCGCCCATTCTCGGTGCCTGAAACCTTTGCATCAGCATTTCTTAGGCCGATAGAAGCTATACATAACCTTTACCAGTTGGCACGCCTCACTTGGCAGTGTAACGCCGCGCTAGCATCATCGCTGAAAATTCTGTATTTATGACTTTAACGTCCAGTACATCAAAGCCGCACGCTTCCGGAAAGAAGCAAGGTGACGGAGCGGGAAGCTCGCGTCAGGCCGTTCGCTGTGCACGGAACCTTTGCATCAGCATGTCTTGGGCCAATAGAGCCATAAATAAGCTTGACCGGCGGGGACGTCTTACCTGGCAGTGAAACGCCGGGCTAGCGTCATCGCTGAAAATTCTCTAATTCTGAAGCCAACGTCCAGTGCATCAAAGCCGCACTCTTCCGGAAAAAGCCAAGCCGACGCAGCGGCAAGGGCGCGTCCGGCCATTCTCTGTGCCTGGAAACTTTGCATCAGCATGTCTTGGGCCGATAAAAGCTATAAATAACCTTAACCAGTGGGTACGCCTCACTTGGCAGTGCAACTCCGGGCTAGCATCATCGCTGAAAATTCTGTATTTCTGCAGCCAACGTCCAGTGCATCAAAGCCGCACTCTTCAGGAAAGAGCCAAGCCGATGCAGCGGCAAGGGCGCGTCCGGTCGTTCCATGTGCCTGGAACCTTTGCATCAGCATGTCTTGGACCGATAAAAGCTATAAATAACCTTTACCAGTGGGTACGCCTCACTTGGCAGTGTAACTCGGGCTAGCATCATCGCTGAAAATTCTGTATTTCTCCAGCCAACGTCCAGTGCATCAAAGCCGCACTCTTCCGGAAAGAGCCAAGCCGACGCAGCGGCAAGGGCGCGTCCGGTCGTTCCATGTGCCTGTAACCTTTGCATCAGCATGTCTTGGGCCGATAAAAGCTATAAATAACCTTTACCAGTGGGTACGCCTCACTTGGCAGTGTAACTCCGGGCTAGCATCATAGCTGAAAATTCTGTATTTCTGCAGCCAACGTCCAGTGCATAACAGCCGCACTCTTCCGGAAAGAGCCAAGCCGACGCAACGGCAAGGGCGCGTCCGGTCGTTCCATGTGCCTGGAACCTTTGCATCAGCATGTCTTGGGCCTATAAAAGCTATAAATAACCTTTACCAGTGGGTACGCCTCACTTGGCAGTGTAACTCCGGGCTAGCATCATCGCTGAAAATTCTGTATTTCTGCAGCCAACGTCCAGTGCATCAAAGCAGCACTCTTCCGGAAAGAGCAAGCCGACGCTGCGGCAAGGGCGCGTCCCGCCAATCTCTGTCCCTGAAACCTTTGCATCAGCATGTCTTGGGCCAATAGAAGCTATAAATAACCTTTACCTGTGGGTAGACCTCACTTTGCAGTGTAACGCCGCGCTAGCATCATCGCTAAAAATTCTGTATTTATGACTTTAACGTCCAGTACATCAAATCCGCACGCTTCCGGAAAGAAGCAAGGTGACGGAGCGGCAAGCGCGCGTCCGGCCGTTCGCTGTGCATGGAACCTTTGCATCAGCATGTCTTGGGCCAATAGAGCCATAAATAAGCTTGACCGGCGGGGACGTCTTACCTGGAAGTGGAACGCCGGGCTAGCGTCATCGCGAAAAATTCTGTATTTCTGAAGCCAACGTCCAGTGCATCAAAGCCGCACTCTTCTGGAAAGAGCCAAGCCAACGCAGCGGCAAGGGCGCGTCCGGCCATTCTCTGTGCCTGGAACCTTTGCATCAGCATGTCTCTGGCCAATAGAAGCTATAAATAACTTTTACCAGTCGGTACGCCTCCCTTGGCAGTGTAACTCTGGGCTAGCATCATCGCTGAAAATTCTTTATTTCTGCAGCCAACGTCCAGTGCATCAAAGCCGCACTCTTCCGGAAAGAGCCAAGCCGACGCAGCGGCAAGGGCGCGTCCGGTCGTTCCATGTACCTGGAACCTTTGCATCAACATGTCTTGGGCCGATAAAAGCTATAAATAACCTTAACCAGTGGGTACGCCTCACTTGGCAGTGTAACTCGGGCTAGCATCATCGCTGAAAATTCTGTATTTCTCCAGCCAACATCCAGTGCATCAAAGCCGCACTCTTCCGGAAAGACCCAAGCCGACGCAGCGGCAAGGGCGCGTCCGGTCGTTCCATGTGCCTGGAACCTTTGCATCAGCATGTCTTGGGCCGATAAAAGCTATAAATAACCCTTGCCAGTGGGTACGCCTCACTTGGCAGTGTAACTCCGGGCTAGCATCATCGCTGAAAATTCTGTATTTCTCCAGCCAACATTCAGTGCATCAAAGCCGCACTCTTCCGGAAAGAGCCAAGCCGACGCAGCGGCAAGGGCGCGTCCGGTCGTTCCATGTGCCTGGAACCTTTGCATCAGTATGTCTTGGGCCGATAAAAGCTATAAATAACCTTTACCAGTGGGTACGCCTCACTTGGCAGTGTAACTCCGGGCTAGCATCATCGCTGAAAATTCTGTATTTCTGCAGCCAACGTCCAGTGCATCAAAGCCGCACTCGTCAGGAAAGAGCCAAACCGACGCAGCGGCAAGGGCGCGTGCGGTCGTTCCATGTACCTGGAACCTCTGCATCAACATGTCTTGGGCCGATAAAAGCTATAAATAACCTTTGCCAGTGGGTACGCCTCACTTGGCAGTGTAACTCCGGGCTAGCATCATCGCTGAAAATTCTGTATTTCTGCAGCCAACGTCCAGTGCACCAGAGCCGTACTCTTCCGGAAAGAGCCAAGCCGACGCAGCGGCAAGGGCGCGTCCGGTCGTTCCATGTGCCTGGAACCTTTGCATCAGCATGTCTTGGGCCGATAAAAGCTATAAATAACCTTTACCAGTGGGTACGCCTCACTTGGCAGTGTATCTCCGGGCTAGCATCATCGCTTAAAATTCTGTATTTCTGCAGCCAACGTCCAGTGCATCAAAGCCGCACTTTTCAGGAAAGAGCCAAGCCGACGCAGCGGCAAGGGCGCGTCCGGTCGTTCCATGTACCTGGAACCTCTGCATCAACATGTCTTGGGCCGATAAAAGCTATAAATAACCTTAACCAGTGGGTACGCCTCACTTGGCAGTGTAACTCGGGCTAGCATCATCGCTGAAAATTCTGTATTTCTCCAGCCAACATCCAGTGCATCAAAGCCGCACTCTTCCGGAAAGAGCCAAGCCGACGCAGCGGCAAGGGCGCGTCCGGTCGTTCCATGTGCCTGGAACCTTTGCATCAGTATGTCTCGGGCCGATAAAAGCTATAAATAACCTTTACCAGTGGGTACGCCTCACTTGGCAGTGTAACTCCGGGCTAGCATCATCGCTGAAAATTTTGTATTTCTGCAGCCAACGTCCAGTGCATCAAAGCCGCACTCCTCAGGAAAGAGCCAAGCCGACGCAGCGGCAAGGGCGCGTCCCGCCAATCTCTGTCCCTGGAACCTTTGCATCAGCATGTCTTGGGCCAATAGAAGCTATAAATAACCTTTACCTGTGGGTACGCCTCACTTGGCAGTGTATCTCCGGGCTAGCATCATCGCTTAAAATTCTGTATTTCTGCAGCCAACGTCCAGTGCATCAAAGCCGCACTTTTCAGGAAAGAGCCAAGCCGACGCAGCGGCAAGGGCGCGTCCGGTCGTTCCATGTACCTGGAACCTCTGCATCAACATGTCTTGGGCCGATAAAAGCTATAAATAACCTTAACCAGTGGGTACGCCTCACTTGGTAGTGTAACTCGGGCTAGCATCATCGCTGAAAATTCCGTATTTCTCCAGCCAACATCCAGTGCATCAAAGCCGCACTCTTCCGGAAAGAGCCAAGCCGAAGCAGCGGCAAGGGCGCGTCCGGTCGTTCAATGTGCCTGGAACCTTTGCATCAGTATGTCTTGGGCCGATAAAAGCTATAAATAACCTTTACCAGTGGGTACGCCTCACTTGGCAGTGTAACTCCGGGCTAGCATCATCGCTGAAAATTCTGTATTTCTGCAGCCAACGTCCAGTGCATCAAAGCCGCACTCCTCAGGAAAGAGCCAAGCCGACGCAGCGGCAAGGGCGCGTCCGGTCGTTCCATGTGCCTGGAACCTTTCCATCAGCATGTCTTGGACCGATAAAAGCTATAAATAACCTTTACTAGTGGGTACGCCTCACTTGGCAGTGTAACTCCGGTCTAGCATCATCGCTTAAAATTCTGTATTTCTTCAGCCAACGTCCAGCGCATCAAAACCGCATTCTTCCGGAAAGAGCCAAGCCGACGCAGCGGCAAGGGCGCGTCCAGTCGTGCCCTGTGCCTAGAACCTTTGCATCAGCATGTCTTGGGCCGATAAAAGCTTTAAATAACCTTTGCCAGTGGATACGATTCACTTGGCAGTGTATCTCCGGGCTAGCATCATCGCTTAAAATTCTGTATTTCTGCAGCCAACGTCCTGTGCAATCAAAGCCGCACGCCTCCGGAAAGAAACAAGCCGGCGGAGCGGCAAGGGCGCGTCCCGCCATTCTCTGAGACTGGAACCTTTGTATCAGCATGTCTTGGGCCGATAAAAGCTATATATAACCTTAACCAGTGGGTAGGCCTCACTTTGCAGTGTAACGCCGCGCTAGCATCATCGCTGAAAATTCTGTATTTATGACTTTAACGTCCAGTACATCAAATCCGCACGCTTCCGGAAAGAAGCAAGGTGACGGAGCGGCAAGCGCGCGTCCGGCCGTTCGCTGTGCATGGAACCTTTGCATCAGCATGTCTTGGGCCAATAGAGCCATAAATAAGCTTGACCGGCGGGGACGTCTTACCTGGCAGTGGAACGCCGGGCTAGCGTCATCGCGGAAAATTCTGTATTTCTAAAGCCAACGTCCAGTGCATCAAAGCCGCACTCTTCTGGAAAGAGCCAAGCCAACGCCGCGGCAAGGGCGCGTCCGGCCATTCTCTGTGCCTGGAACCTTTTGCATCAGCATGTCTCTGGCCAATAGAAGCTATAAATAACTTTTACCTGTCGGTACGCCTCCCTTGGCAGTGTAACTCTGGGCTAGCATCATCGCTGAAAATTCTGTATTTCTGCAGCCAACGTCCAGTGCACCAAAGCCGTACTCTTCCGGAAAGAGCCAAGCCGACGCAGCGGCAAGGGCGCGTCCGGTCGTTCCATGTGCCTGGAACCTTTGCATCAGCATGTCTTGGGCCGATAAAAGCTATAAATAACCTTTACCAGTGGGTACGCCTCACTTGGCAGTGTATCTCCGGGCTAGCATCATCGCTTAAAATTCTGTATTTCTGCAGCCAACGTCCAGTGCATCAAAGCCGCACTTTTCAGGAAAGAGCCAAGCCGACGCAGCGGCAAGGGCGCGTCCGGTCGTTCCATGTACCTGGAACCTCTGCATCAACATGTCTTGGGCCGATAAAAGCTATAAATAACCTTAACCATTGGGTACGCCTCACTTGGCAGTGTAACTCGGGCTAGCATCATCGCTGAAAATTCTGTATTTCTCCAGCCAACATTCAGTGCATCAAAGCCGCACTCTTCCGGAAAGAGCCAAGCCGACGCAGCGGCAAGGGCGCGTCCGGTCGTTCCATGTGCCTGGAACCTTTGCATCAGTATGTCTTGGGCCGATAAAAGCTATAAATAACCTTTACCAGTAGGTACGCCTCACTTGGCAGTGTAACTCCGGGCTAGCATCATCGCTGAAAATTCTGTATGTCTGCAGCCAACGTCCAGTGCATCAAAGCCGCACTCCTCAGGAAAGAGCCAAGCCGACGCAGCGGCAAGGGCGCGTCCGGTCGTTCCATGTACCTGGAACCTCTGCATCAACATGTCTTGGGCCGATAAAAGCTATAAATAACCTTTGCCAGTGGGTACGCCTCACTTGGCAGTGTAACTCCTGGCTAGCATCATCGCTGAAAATTCTGTATTTCTGCAGCCAACGTCCAGTGCACCAAAGCCGTACTCTTCCGGAAAGAGCCAAGCCGACGGAGCGGCAAGGGCGCGTCCGGTGGTTCCATGTGCCTGGAACCTTTGCATCAGCATGTCTTGGGCCGATAAAAGCTATAAATAACCTTTACCAGTGGGTACGCCTCACTTGGCAGTGTATCTCCGGGCTAGCATCATCGCTTCAAATTCTGTATTTCTGCAGCCAACGTCCAGTGCATCAAAGCCGCACTTTTCAGGAAAGAGCCAAGCCGACGCAGCGGCAAGGGCGCGTCCGGTCGTTCCATGTACCTGGAACCTCTGCATCAACATGTCTTGGGCCGATAAAAGCTATAAATAACCTTAACCAGTGGGTACGCCTCACTTGGCAGTGTAACTCGGGCTAGCATCATCGCTGAAAATTCCGTATTTCTCCAGCCAACATCCAGTGCATCAAAGCCGCACTCTTCCGGAAAGAGCCAAGCCGAAGCAGCGGCAAGGGCGCGTCCGGTCGTTCAATGTGCCTGGAACCTTTGCATCAGTATGTCTTGGGCCGATAAAAGCTATAAATAACCTTTACCAGTGGGTACGCCTCACTTGGCAGTGTAACTCCGGGCTAGCATCATCGCTGAAAATTCTGTATTTCTGCAGCCAACGTCCAGTGCATCAAAGCCGCACTCCTCAGGAAAGAGCCAAGCCGACGCAGCGGCAAGGGCGCGTCCGGTCGTTCCATGTGCCTGGAACCTTTCCATCAGCATGTCTTGGACCGATAAAAGCTATAAATAACCTTTACTAGTGGGTACGCCTCACTTGGCAGTGTAACTCCGGTCTAGCATCATCGCTTAAAATTCTGTATTTCTTCAGCCAACGTCCAGCGCATCAAAACCGCATTCTTCCGGAAAGAGCCAAGCCGACGCAGCGCAAGGGCGCGTCCAGTCGTGCCCTGTGCCTAGAACCTTTGCATCAGCATGTCTTGGGCCGATAAAAGCTTTAAATAACCTTTGCCAGTGGGTACGCCTCACTTGGCAGTGTAACTCCGGGCTAGCATCATCGCTGAAAATTCTGTATTTCTGCAGCCAACGTCCAGTGCACCAAAGCCGTACTCTTCCGGAAAGAGCCAAGCCGACGCAGCGGCAAGGGCGCGTCCGGTCGTTCCATGTGCCTGGAACCTTTGCATCAGCATGTCTTGGGCCGATAAAAGCTATAAATAACCTTTACCAGTGGGTACGCCTCACTTGGCAGCGTAACTCCGGGCTAGCATCATCGCTTAAAATTCTGTATTTCTGCAGCCAACGTCCAGTGCATCAAAGCCGCACTTTTCAGGAAAGAGCCAAACCGACGCAGCGGCGAGGGCGCGTCCGGTCGTTCCATGTGCCTGGAACCTTTGCATCAGCATGTCTTGGACCGATAAAAGCTATAAATAACCTTTACCAGTGGATACGCCTCACTTGGCAGTGTAACTCCGCGCTAGCATCATCGCTGAAAATTCTGTATTTCTGCAGCCAACGTCCAGTGCATCAAAGCCGCACTCTTCCGGAAAGAGCCAAGCTGACGCAGCGGCAAGGGCACGTCCGGTCGTTCCATGTGCCTGGAACCTTTGCATTAGCATGTCTTGGACCGATAAAAGCTATATATAACCTTTACCAGTGGGTACGCCTCACTTGGCAGTGTAACTCCGGGCTAGCATCATCGCTTAAAATTCTGTATTTCTGCAGCCAACGTCTAGTGCATCAAAGCCGCACTCATCCGGAAAGAGCCAAGCCGACGCAGCGGCAAGGGCGCGTCCGGTCGTTCCCTGTGCCTAAAACCTTTGCATCAGCATGTCTTGGGCCGATAAAAGCTATAAATAACCTTTACCAGTGGATACGCCTAACTTGGCAGTGTAACTCCGGGCTAGCATCACCGCTGAAAATTCTGTATTTCTGCAGCCAACGTCCAGTGCATCAAAGCCGCACTCTTCAGGAAAGAGCCAAGCCGACGCAGCGGCAAGGGCGCGTCCGGTCGATCCCTGTGCCTAGAACCATTGCATCAGCATGTCTTGGGATTGATACAAGCTATAAATAACCTTTACCAGTGGGTAGGCCTCACTTTGCAGTGCAACGCTGGGCTAGCATCATCGCTGAAAATTCTGTATTTCTGCAGCCAACGTCCAGTGCATCAAAGCCGCACTCTTCTGGAAAGAGCCAAGCCGACGCAGCGGCAAGGGCGCGTCCGGCCATTCTCGGTGCCTGAAACCTTTGCTTCAGCATTTTTTAGGCCGATAGAAGCTATACATAACCTTTACTAGTGGGCACGCCTCACTTGGCAGTGTAACGCCGCGCTAGCATCATCGCTTAAAATTCTGTATTTCTGCAGCCAACATCCAGTGCATCAAAGCCGCACTTTTCAGGAAAGAGCCAAGCCGACGCAGCGGCGAGGGCGCGTCCGGTCGTTCCATGTGCCTGGAACCTTTGCATCAGCATGTCTTGGGCCGATAAAAGCTATAAATAACATTTACTAGTGGGTACGCCTCACTTCGCAGCGTAACTCCGGGCTAGCATCATCGCTTAAAATTCTGTATTTCTGCAGCCAACGTCCAGTGCATCAAAGCCGCACTCTTCAGAAAAGAGCCCAGCCAACGCAGCGGCAAGGGAGCGTCCGGTCGTTCCATGTGCCTGGAACATTTGCATCAGCATGTCTTGGACCGATAAAAGCTATAAATAACCTTTACCAGTGGATACGCCTCACTTGGCAGTGTAACTCCGGGCTAGCATCATCGCTGAAAATTCTGTATTTCTGCAGGCAACGTCCAGTGCATCAAAGCCGCACTCTTCCGGAAAGAGCCAAGCTGACGCAGCGGCAAGGGCACGTCCGGTCGTTCCATGTGCCTGGAACCTTTGCATTAGCATGTCTTGGACCGATAAAAGCTATATATAACTTTTACCAGTGGGTACGCCTCACTTGGCAGTGTAACTCCGGGCTAGCATCATCGCTTAAAATTCTGTATTTCTGCAGCCAACGTCTAGTGCATCAAAGCCGCACTCTTCCGGAAAGAGCCAAGCCGACGCAGCGGCAAGGGCGCGTCCGGTCGTTCCCTGTGCCTAGAACCTTTGCATCAGCATGTCTTGGGCCGATAAAAGCTATAAATAACCTTTACCAGTGGGTACGCCAAACCTGGCAGTGTAACTCCGGGCTAGCATCACCGCTGAAAATTCTGTATTTCTGCAGCCAACGTCCAGTGCATCAAAGCCGCACTCTTCAGGAAAGAGCCAAGCCGACGCAGCGGCAAGGGCGCGTCCGGTCGATCCCTGTGCCTAGAACCATTGCATCAGCATGTCTTGGGATGATAAAAGCTATAAATAACCTTTACCAGTGGGTAGGCCTCACTTTGCAGTGCAACGCCGGGCTAGTATCATCGCTGAAAATTCTTTTTTTCTGCAGCCAACGTCCAGTGCATCAAAGCCGCACTCTTCTGGAAAGAGCCAAGCCGACGCAGCGGCAAGGGCGCGTCCGGCCATTCTCGGTGCCTGAAACCTTTGCTTCAGCATTTTTTAGGCCGATAGAAGCTATACATAACCTTTACCAGTGGGCACGCCTCACTTGGCAGTGTAACGCCGCGCTAGCATCATCGCTGAAAATTCTGTATTTATGATTTTAACGTCCAGTACATCAAAGCCGCACGCTTCCGGAAAGAAGCAAGGTGACGGAGCGGCAAGCGCGCGTCCGGCCGTTCGCTGTGCATAGAACCTTTGCATCAGCATGTCTTGGGCCAATAGAGCCATAAATAAGCTTGACCGGCGGGGACGTCTTACCTGGCAGTGGAACGCCGGGCTAGCGTCATCGCTGAAAATTCTGTGTTTCTGAAGCCAACGTCCAGTGCATCAAAGCCGCACTCTTCTGGAAAGAGCCAAGCCGACGCAGCGGCAAGGGCGCGTCCGGCCATTCTCTGTGCCTGGAACCTTTGCATCAGCATGTCTTGGGCGAATAGAAGCTATAAATAACCTTTACCAGTCGGTACGCCTCCCATGGCAGTGTAACTCCGGGCTAGCATCATCGCTAAAAATTCTGTATTTCTGCAGCCAACGTCCAGTGCATCAAAGCCGCACACTTCCGGAAAGAGCCAAGCCGACGCAGCGGCAAGGGCGCGTCCGGTCGTTCCCTGTGCCTAGATCCTTTGCATCAGCATGTCTTGGGCCGATAAAAGCTATAAATAACCTTTACCAGTGGGTACGCCTAACTTGGAAGTGTAATTCCGGGGTAGCATCATCGCTGAAAATTCTGTATTTCTGCAGCCAACGTCCAGTGCATCAAAGTCGCACTCTTCCGGAAAGAGCCAAGCTGACGCAGCGGCAAGGGCACGTCCGGTCGTTCCATGTGCCTGGAACCTTTGCATTAGCATGTCTTGGACCGATAAAAGCTATATATAACTTTTACCAGTGGGTACGCCTCACTTGGCAGTGTAACTCCGGGCTAGCATCATCGCTTAAAATTCTGTATTTCTGCAGCCAACGTCTAGTGCATCAAAGCCGCACTCTTCCGGAAAGAGCCAAGCCGACGCAGCGGCAAGGGCGCGTCCGGTCGTTCCCTGTGCCTAGAACCTTTGCATCAGCATGTCTTGGGCCGATAAAAGCTATAAATAACCTTTACCAGTGGGTAGGCCTCACTTTGCAGTGTAACGCCGCGCTAGCATCATCGCTGAAAATTCTGTATTTATGACTTTAACGTCCAGTACATCAAATCCGCACGCTTCCGGAAAGAAGCAAGGTGACGGAGCGGCAAGCGCGCGTCCGGCCGTTCGCTGTGCATGGAACCTTTGCATCAGCATGTCTTGGGCCAATAGAGCCATAAATAAGCTTGACCGGCGGGGACGTCTTACCTGGCAGTGGAACGCCGGGCTAGCGTCATCGCGGAAAATTCTGTATTTCTGAAGCCAACGTCCAGTGCATCAAAGCCGCACTCTTCTGGAAAGAGCCAAGCCAACGCCGCGGCAAGGGCGCGTCCGGCCATTCTCTGTGCCTGGAACCTTTGCATCAGCATGTCTCTGGCCAATAGAAGCTATAAATAACTTTTACCAGTCGGTACGCCTCCCTTGGCAGTGTAACTCTGGGCTAGCATCATCGCTGAAAATTCTGTATTTCTGCAGCCAACGTCCAGTGCATCAAAGCCGCACTCTTCCGGAAAGAGCCAAGCTGACGCAGCGGCAAGGGCGCGTCCGGTCGTTCCATGTACCTGGAACCTTTGCATCAACATGTCTTGGGCCGATAAAAGCTATAAATAACCTTAACCAGTGGGTACGCCTCACTTGGCAGTGTAACTCGGGCTAGCATCATCGCTGAAAATTCTGTATTTCTCCAGCCAACATCCAGTGCATCAAAGCCGCACTCTTCCGGAAAGAGCCAAGCAGACGCAGCGGCAAGGGCGCATCCGGTCGTTCCATGTGCCTGGAACCTTTGCATCAGTATGTCTTGGGCCGATAAAAGCTATAAATAACCTTTACCAGTGGGTACGCCTGACTTGGCAGTGTAACTCCGGGCTAGCATCAT
Source organism: Amblyomma americanum (assembly GCF_052857255.1). NCBI lineage: Eukaryota > Metazoa > Arthropoda > Arachnida > Ixodida > Ixodidae > Amblyomma > Amblyomma americanum. The sequence goes on from NC_135498.1 coordinate 197,113,288, forward strand.
CGCTGAAAATTCTGTATTTCTGCAGCCAACGTCCAGTGCATCAAAGCCGCACTCTTCAGGAAAGAGCCAAGCCGACGCAGCGGCAAGGGCGCGTCCGGTCGTTCCATGTGCCTGGAACCTTTACATCAGCATGTCTTGGACCGATAAAAGCTATAAATAACCTTTACTAGTGGGTACGCCTCACTTGGCAGTGTAACTCCGGGCTAGCATCATCGCCTAAAATTTTGTATTTCTTCAGCCAACGTCCAGCGCATCAAAGCCGCATTATTCCGGAAAGAGCCAAGCCGACGCAGCGGCAAGGGCGCGTCCGGTCGTTCCCTGTGCCTATAACCTTTGCATCAGCATGTCTTGGGCCGATAAAAGCTATAAATAACCTTTACCCGTGGGTACGCCTAACATGGCAGTGTATCTCCGGGCTAGCATCATCGCTAAAAATTCTGTATTTCTGCAGCCAACCTCCAGTGCATCAAAGCCGCACACTTCCGGAAAGAGCCAAGCCGACGCAGCGGCAAGGGCGCGTCCGGTCGTTCCCTGTGCCTAGATCCTTTGCATCAGCATGTCTTGGGCCGATAAAAGCTATAAATAACCTTTACCAGTGGGTACGCCTAACTTGGAAGTGTAATTCCGGGGTAGCATCATCGCTGAAAATTCTGTATTTCTGCAACCAACGTCCAGTGCATCAAAGCCGCACTCTGCCGGAAAGAGCCAAGCCGACGGAGCGGCAAGGGCGCGTCCCGCCATTCTCTGTGCCAGGAACCTTTGCATCAGCATGTCTTGGGCCTATAGAAGCTATAAATAACCTTTACCAGTGGGTAGGCCTCACTTTGCAGTGCAACGCCGGGCTAGCATCATCGCTGAAAATTCTGTATTTCTGCAGCCAACGTCCAGTGCATCAAAGCCGCACTTTTCAGGAAAGAGCCAAGCCGACGCAGCGGCGAGGGCGCGTCCGGTCGTTCCATGTGCCTGGAACCTTTGCATCAGCATGTCTTGGGCCGATAAAAGCTATAAATAACCTTTACCAGTGGGTACGCCTCACTTGGCAGCGTAACTCCGGGCTAGCATCATCGCTTAAAATTCTGTATTTCTGCAGCCAACGTCCAGTGCATCAAAGCCGCACTCTTCAGGAAAGAGCCAAGCCAACGCAGCGGCAAGGGCGCGTCCGGTCGTCCCATGTGCCTGGAACCTTTGCATCAGCATGTCTTGGACCGATAAAAGCTATAAATAACCTTTACCAGTGGATACGCCTCACTTGGCAGTGTAACTCCGGGCTAGCATCATCGCTGAAAATTCTGTATTTCTGCAGCCAACGTCCAGTGCATCAAAGCCGCACTCTTCCGGAAAGAGCCAAGCTGACGCAGCGGCAAGGGCACGTCCGGTCGTTCCATGTGCCTGGAACCTTTGCATTAGCATGTCTTGGACCGATAAAAGCTATATATAACCTTTACCAGTGGGTACGCCTCACTTGGCAGTGTAACTCCGGGCTAGCATCATCGCTTAAAATTCTGTATTTCTGCAGCAACGTCTAGTGCATCAAAGCCGCACTCTTCCGGAAAGAGCCAAGCCGACGCAGCGGCAAGGGAGCGTCCGGTCGTTCCCTGTGCCTAGAACCTTTGCATCAGCATGTCCTGGGCCGATAAAAGCTATAAATAACCTTTACCAGTGGGTACGCCTAACTTGGCAGTGTAACTCCAGGCTAGCATCACCGCTGAAAATTCTGTATTTCTGCAGCCAACGTCCAGTGCATCAAAGCCGCACTCTTCAGGAAAGAGCCAAGCCGACGCAGCGGCAAGGGCGCGTCCGATCGATCCCTGTGCCTAGAACCATTGCATCAGCATGTCTTGGGATGATAAAAGCTATAAATAACCTTTACCAGTGGGTAGGCCTCACTTTGCAGTGCAACGCCGGGCTAGCATCATCGCTGAAAATTTTGTATTTCTGCAGCCAACGTCCAGTGCATCAAAGCCGCACTCTTCTGGAAAGAGCCAAGCCGACGCAGCGGCAAGGGCGCGTCCGGCCATTCTCGGTGCCTGAAACCTTTGCTTCAGCATTTTTTAGGCCGATAGAAGCTATACATAACCTTTACCAGTGGGCACGCCTCACTTGGCAGTGTAACGCCGCGCTAGCATCATCGCTTAAAATTCTGTATTTCTGCAGCCAACATCCAGTGCATCAAAGCCGCACTTTTCAGGAAAGAGCCAAGCCGACGCAGCGGCGAGGGGGCGTCCGGTCGTTCCATGTGCCTGGAACCTTTGCATCAGCATGTCTTGGGCCGATAAAAGCTATAAATAGCCTTTACTAGTGGGTACGCCACACTTCGCAGCGTAACTCCGGGCTAGCATCATCGCTTAAAATTCTGTATTTCTGCAGCCAACGTCCAGTGCATCAAAGCCACACTCTGCAGGAAAGAGCCAAGCCAACGCAGCGGCAAGGGAGCGTCCGGTCGTTCCATGTGCCTGGAACCTTTGCATCAGCATGTCTTGGACCGATAAAAGCTATAAATAACCTTTACCAGTGGATACGCCTCACTTGGCAGCTTAACTCCGGGCTAGCATCATCGCTGAAAATTCTGTATTTCTGCAGCCAACATCCAGTGCATCAAAGCCGCACTTTTCAGGAAAGAGCCAAGCCGACGCAGCGGCGAGGGCGCGTCCGGTAGTTCCATGTGCCTGGAACCTTTGCATCAGCATGTCTTGGGCCGATAAAAGCTATAAATAGCCTTTACTAGTGGGTACGCCACACTTCGCAGCGTAACTCCGGGCTAGCATCATCGCTTAAAATTCTGTATTTCTGCAGCCAACGTCCAGTGCATCAAAGCCGCACTCTTCAGGAAAGAGCCAAGCCGACGCAGCGGCGAGGGCGCGTCCGGTCGTTCCATGTGCCTGGAACCTTTGCATCAGCATGTCTTGGGCCGATAAAAGCTATAAATAGCCTTTACTAGTGGGTACGCCACACTTCGCAGCGTAACTCCGGGCTAGCATCATGGCTGAAAATTCTGTATTTCTGCAGCCAACGTCCAGTGCATCAAAGCCGCACTCTTCCGGAAAGAGCCAAGCTGACGCAGCGGCAAGGGCACGTCCGGTCGTTCCATGTACCTGGAACCTTTGCATTAGCATGTCTTGGACCGATAAAAGCTATATATAACTTTACCAGTGGGTACGCCTCACTTGGCAGTGTAACTCCGGGCTAGCATCATCGCTTAAAATTCTGTATTTCTGCAGCCAACGTCTAGTGCATCAAAGCCGCACTCTTCCGGAAAGAGCCAAGCCGACGCAGCGGCAAGGGCGCGTCCGGTCGTTCCCTGTGCCTAGAACCTTTGCATCAGCATGTCTTGGGCCAATAAAAGCTATAAATAACCTTTACCAGTGGGTACGCCTAACTTGGCAGTGCAACTCCGGGCTAGCATCACCGCTGAAAATTCTCTATTTCTGCAGCCAACGTCCAGTGCATCAAAGCCGCACTCTTCTGGAAAGAGCCAAGCCGACGCAGCGGCAAGGGCGCGTCCGGCCATTCTCGGTGCCTGAAACCTTTGCTTCAGCATTTTTTAGGCCGATACATAACCTTTACCAGTGGGCACGCCTCACTTGGCAGTGTAACGCCGCGCTAGCATCATCGCTGAAAATTCTGTATTTATGACTTTAACGTCCAGTACATCAAAGCCGCACGCTTCCGGAAAGAAGCAAGGTGACGGAGCGGCAAGCGCGCGTCCGGCCGTTCGCTGTGCATAGAACCTTTGCGTCAGCATGTCTTGGGCCAATAGAGCCATAAATAAGCTTGACCGGCGGGGACGTCTTACCTGGCAGTGGAACGCCGGGCTAGCGTCATCGCTGAAAATTCTGTATTTATGACTTTAACGTCCAGTACATCAAAGCCGCACGCTTCCGGAAAGAAGCAAGGTGACGGAGCGGCAAGCGCGCGTCCGGCCGTTCGCTGTGCATAGAACCTTTGCATCAGCATGTCTTGGGCCAATAGAGCCATAAATAAGCTTGACCGGCGGGGACGTCTTACCTGGCAGTGGAACGCCGGGCTAGCGTCATCGCTGAAAATTTTGTGTTTCTGAAGCCAACGTCCAGTGCATCAAAGCCGTACTCTTCTGGAAAGAGCCAAGCCGACGCAGCGGTAAGGGCGCGTCCGGCCATTCTCTGTGCCTGGAACCTTTGCATCAGCATGTCTTGGGCCGATAAAAGCTATAAATAACCTTTACCAGTGGTTACGCCTAACTTGGCAGTGTAACTCCGGGCTAGCATCATCGCTTAAAATTCTGTATTTCTGCAGCCAACGTCCAGTGCATCAAAGCCGCATTCTTCCGGAAAGAGCCAAGCCGACGCAGCGGCAAGGGCGCGTCCAGTCGTTCCCTGTGCCTAGAACCTTTGCATCAGCATGTCTTGGGCCGATAAAAGCTATAAATAACCTTTACCAGTGGGTACGCCTCACTTGGCAGTGTAACTCCGGGCTAGCATCATCGCTGAAAATTCTGTGTTTCTGCAGCCAACGTCCAGTGCATCAAAGCCGCACTCTTCCGGAAAGAGCCAAGCCGACGCAGCGGCAAGGGCGCGTCCGGTTGTTCCCTGTGCCTAGATCCTTTGCATCAGCATCTCTTGGGCCGATAAAAGCTATAAATAACCTTTACCAGTGGGTACACCTCACTTGGCAGTGTAACTCCGGGCTAGCATCATCGCTGAAAATTTTGTATTTCTGCAGCCAACATCCAGTGCATCAAAGCCGCACTCTTCCGGAAAGAGCCAAGCCGACACAGCGGCAAGGGCGCTTCCGGCCATTCTCTGTGCCTGGAACCTTTGCATCAGCATGTCTTGGGCCAATAGAAGCTATAAATAACCTTTACCAGTCGGTACGCCTCCCTTGGCAGTGTAACTCCGGGCTAGCATCATCGCTTAAAATTCTGTATTTCTGCAGCCAACGTCCAGTGCATCAAAGCCGCATTCTTCCGGAAAGAGCCAAGCCGACGCAGCGGCAAGGGCGCGTCCGGTCGTTCCCTGTCCCTAGAACCTTTGCATCAGCATGTCTTGGGCCGATAAAAGCTATAAATAACATTTACCAGTGGGTACGCCTCACTTGGCAGTGTAACTCTGGGCTAGCATCATCGCTGAAAATTCTGTATTTCTGCAGCCAACGTCCAGTGCATCAAAGCCGCACTCTTCCGGAAAGAGCCAAGCCGACGCAGCGGCAAGGGCGCGTCCGGTCGTTCCATGTGCCTGGAACCTTTGCATCAGTATGTCTTGGGCCGATAAAAGCTATAAATAACCTTTACCAGTGGGTACGCCTCACTTGGCAGTGTAACTCCGGGCTAGCATCATCGCTGAAAATTCTGTATTTCTGCAGCCAACCTCCAGTGCATCAAAGCCGCACTCTTCAGGAAAGAGCCAAGCCGACGCAGCGGCAAGGGCGCGTCCGGTCGTTCCATGTGCCTGGAACCTTTGCATCAGCATGTCTTGGGCCGATAAAAGCTATAAATAACCTTTACCAGTGGGTACGCCTCACTTGGCAGTGTATCTCCGGGCTAGCATCATCGCTTAAAATTCTGTATTTCTGCAGCCAACGTCCAGTGCATCAAAGCCGCACTTTTCAGGAAAGAGCCAAGCCGACGCAGCGGCGAGGGCGCGTCCGGTCGTTCCATGTGCCTGGAACCTTTACATCAGCATGTCTTGGGCCGATAAAAGCTATAAATAACCTTTACCAGTGGGTACGCCTCACTTGGCAGTGTATCTCCGGGCTAGCATCATCGCTTAAAATTCTGTATTTCTTCAGCCAACGTCCAGCGCATCAAAGCCGCATTCTTCCGGAAAGAGCCAAGCCGACGCAGCGGCAAGGGCACGTCCGGTCGTTCCATGTGCCTGGAACCTTTGCATCAGCATGTCTTGGGCCGATAAAAGCTATAAATAACCTTTACCAGTGGGTACGCCTCACTTGGCAGTGTATCTCCGGGCTAGCATCATCGCTTAAAATTCTGTATTTCTGCAGCCAACGTCCAGCGTATCAAAGCCGCATTCTTCCGGAAAGAGCCAAGCCGACGCAGCGGCAAGGGCGCGTCCGGTCGTTCCATGTGCCTGGAACCTTTGCATCAGCATGTCTAGGGCCGATAAAAGCTATAAAAAACCTTTACCAGTGGGTACGCCTCACTTGGCAGTGTATCTCCGGGCTAGCATCATCGCTTAAAATTCTGTATTTCTGCAGCCAACGTCCAGTGCATCAAAGCCGCACTTTTCAGGAAAGAGCCAAGCCGACGCAGCGGCGAGGGCGCGTCCGGTCGTTCCATGTGCCTGGAACCTTTACATCAGCATGTATTGGACCGATAAAAGCTATAAATAACCTTTACTAGTGGGTACGCCTCACTTGGCAGTGTAACTCCGGGCTAGCATCATCGCTTAAAATTCTGTATTTCTTCAGCCAACGTCCAGCGCATCAAAGCCGCATTCTTCCGGAAAGAGCCAAGCCGACGCAGCGGCAAGGGCACGTCCGGTCGTTCCATGTGCCTGGAACCTTTGCATCAGTATGTCTTGGACCGATAAAAGCTATATATAACCTTTACCAGTGGGTACGCCTCACTTGGCAGTGTAACTCCGGGGCTAGCATCATCGCTTAAAATTCTGTATTTCTGCAGCCAACGTCTAGTGCATCAAAGCCGCACTCTTCCGGAAAGAGCCAAGCCGACGCAGCGGCAAGGGCACGTCCGGTCGTTCCATGTGCCTGGAACCTTTGCATTAGCATGTCTTGGACCGATAAAAGCTATATATAACTTTACCAGTGGGTACGCCTCACTTGGCAGTGTAACTCCGGGCTAGCATCATCGCTTAAAATTCTGTATTTCTGCAGCCAACTTCTAGTGCATCAAAGCCGCACTCTTCCGGAAAGAGCCAAGCCGACGCAGCGGCAAGGGCGCGTCCGGTCGTTCCATGTGCCTGGAACCTTTGCATCAGCATGTCTTGGGCCGATAAAAGCTATAAATAACATTTACCAGTGGGTACACCTCACTTGGCAGTGTAACTCCGGGCTAGCATCATCGCTGAAAATTTTGTATTTCTGCAGCCAACATCCAGTGCATCAAAGCCGCATTCTTCCGGAAAGAGCCAAGCCGACGCAGCGGCAAGGGCGCGTCTGGTCGTTCCCTGTGCCTAGAACCTTTGCATCAGCATGTCTTTGGCCGATAAAAGCTATAAATAACATTTACCAGTGGGTACACCTCACTTGGCAGTGTAACTCCGGGCTAGCATCATCGCTGAAAATTTTGTATTTCTGCAGCCAACATCCAGTGCATCAAAGCCGCATTCTTCCGGAAAGAGCCAAGCCGACGCAGCGGCAAGGGCGCGTCTGGTCGTTCCCTGTGCCTAGAACCTTTGCATCAGCATGTCTTTGGCCGATAAAAGCTATAAATAACATTCACCAGTGGGTACGCCTCACTTGGCAGTGTAACTCTCTGCTAGTATCATCGTTGAAAATTCTGTATTTCTGCAGCCAACGTCCAGTGCATCAAAGCCGCACTCTTCCGGAAAGAGCCAAGCCGACGCAGCGGCAAGGGCGCGTCCGGTAGTTCCATGTGCCTGGAACCTTTGCATCAGCATGTCTTGGACCGATAAAAGCTATAAATAACCTTTACCAGTGGGTACGCCTCACTTGGCAGTGTAACTCCGGGCTAGCATCATCGCTTAAAATTCTGTATTTCTGCAGCCAACGTCCAGTGCATCAAAGCCGCACTCTTCCGGAAAGAGCCAAGCCGACGCAGCGGCAAGGGCGCGTCCGGTCGTTCCCAGTGCCTAGAACCTTTGCATCGGCATGTCTTGGGCCGATAAAAGCTATTAATAACCTTTACCAGTGTGTACGCCTAACTTGGCAGTGTAACTCCGGGCTAGCATCATCGCTGAAAATTCTGTATTTCTGCAGCCAACGTCCAGTACATCAAAGCCGCACTCTTCAGGAAAGAGCCAAGCCGACGCAGCGGCAAGGGCGCGTCCGGTCGTTCCCTGTGCCTAGAACCTTTGGCTCAGCATGTCTTAGGCCGATAAAAGCTATAAATAACCTTTACCAGTGTGTAGGCCTCACTTTGCAGTGCAACGCCGGGCTAGCATCATCGCTGAAAATTCTGTATTTCTGCAGCCAACGTCCAGTACATCAAAGCCGCACTCTTCTGGAAAGAGCCAAGCCGACGCAGGGGCAAGGGCGCGTCCGGCCATTCTCGGTGCCTGAAACCTTTGCATCAGCATTTCCTAGGCCGATGGAAGCTATACATAACCTTTACCAGTGGGCACGCCTCACTTGGCAGTTTAACGCCGCGCTAGCATCATCGCTGAAAATTCTGTATTTATGACTTTAACGTCCAGTACATCAAAGCCGCACGCTTCCGGAAAGAAGCAAGGTGACGGAGCGGCAAGCGCGCGTCCGGCCGTTCGCTGTGCATGGAACCTTTGCATCAGCATGTCTTGGGCCGATAAAAGCTATAAATACATTTACCAGTGGGTACGCCTCACTTGGCAGTGTAACTCCGGGCTAGCATCATCGCTGAAAATTCTGTATTTCTGCAGCCAACGTCCAGTGCATCAAAGCCGCACTCTTCCGGAAAGAGCCAAGCTGACGCAGCGGCAAGGGCACGTCCGGTCGTTCCATGTGCCTGGAACCTTTGCATTAGCATGTCTTGGACCGATAAAAGCTATATATAACTTTACCAGTGGGTACGCCTCACTTGGCAGTGTAACTCCGGGCTAGCATCATCGCTTAAAATTCTGTATTTCTGCAGCCAACGTCTAGTGCATCAAAGCCGCACTCTTCCGGAAAGAGCCAAGCCGACGCAGCGGCAAGGGCGCGTCCGGTCGTTCCCTGTGCCTAGAACCTTTGCATCAGCATGTCTTGGGCCGATAAAAGCTATAAATAACATTTACCAGTGGGTACACCTCACTTGGCAGTGTAACTCCGGGCTAGCATCATCGCTGAAAATTTTGTATTTCTGCAGCCAACATCCAGTGCATCAAAGCCGCACTCTTCCGGAAAGAGCCAAGCCGACGCAGCGGCAAGGGCGCGTCTGGTCGTTCCCTGTGCCTAGAACCTTTGCATCAGCATGTCTTTGGCCGATAAAAGCTATAAATAACATTTACCAGTGGGTACGCCTCACTTGGCAGTGTAACTCCGGGCTAGTATCATCGTTGAAAATTCTGTATTTCTGCAGCCAACGTCCAGTGCATCAAAGCCGCACTCTTCCGGAAAGAGCCAAGCCGACGCAGCGGCAAGGGCGCGTCCGGTCGTTCCATGTGCCTGGAACCTTTGCATCAGCATGTCTTGGACCAATAAAAGCTATAAATAACCTTTACCAGTGGGTACGCCTCACTTGGCAGTGTAACTCCGGGCTAGCATCATCGCTTAAAATTCTGTATTTCTGCAGCCAACGTCCAGTGCATCAAAGCCGCACTCTTCCGGAAAGAGCCAAGCCGACGCAGCGGCAAGGGCGCGTCCGGTCGTTCCCAGTGCCTAGAACCTTTGCATCAGCATGTCTTGGGCCGATAGAAGCTATACATAACCTTTACCAGTGGGCACGCCTCACTTGGCAGTGTAACGCCGCGCTAGCATCATCGCTGAAAATTCTGTATTTCTGCAGCCAACATCCAGTGCATCAAAGCCGCACTCTTCCGGAAAGAGCCAAGCCGACGCAGCGGCAAGGGCGCGTCTGGTCGTTCCCTGTGCCTGGAACCTTTGCATCAGCATGTCTTGGACCAATAAAAGCTATAAATAACCTTTACCAGTGTGTACGCCTCACTTGGCAGTGTAACTCCGGGCTAGCATCATCGCTGAAAATTCTGTATTTCTGCAGCCAACATCCAGTGCATCAAAGCCGCACTCTTCCGGAAAGAGCCAAGCCGACGCAGCGGCAAGGGCGCGTCTGGTCGTTCCCTGTGCCTAGAACCTTTGCATCAGCATGTCTTTGGCCGATAGAAGCTATACATAACCTTTACCAGTGGGCACGCCTCACTTGGCAGTGTAACGCCGCGCTAGCATCATCGCTGAAAATTCTGTATTTATGACTTTAACGTCCAGTACATCAAAGCCGCACGCTTCCGGAAAGAAGCAAGGTGACGGAGCGGCAAGCGCGCGTCCGGCCGTTCGCTGTGCCTGGAACCTTTGCATCAGCATGTCTTGGACCAATAAAAGCTATAAATAACCTTTACCAGTGTGTACGCCTCACTTGGCAGTGTAACTCCGGGCTAGCATCATCGCTGAAAATTCTGTATTTCTGCAGCCAACATCCAGTGCATCAAAGCCGCACTCTTCCGGAAAGAGCCAAGCCGACGCAGCGGCAAGGGCGCGTCTGGTCGTTCCCTGTGCATAGAACCTTTGCATCAGCATGTCTTTGGCCGATAGAAGCTATACATAACCTTTACCAGTGGGCACGCCTCACTTGGCAGTGTAACGCCGCGCTAGCATCATCGCTGAAAATTTTGTATTTATGACTTTAACGTCCAGTACATCAAAGCCGCACGCTTCCGGAAAGAAGCAAGGTGACGGAGCGGCAAGCGCGCGTCCGGCCGTTCGCTGTGCATGGAACCTTTGCATCAGCATGTCTTGGGCCAATAGAGCCATAAATAAGCTTGACCGGCGGGGACGTATTACCTGGCAGTGGAACGCCGGGCTAGCGTCATCGCTGAAAATTCTGTATTTCTGAAGCCAACGTCCAGTTCATCAAAGCCGCACTCTTCTGGCAAGAGCCAAGCCGACACAGCGGCAAGGGTGCTTCCGGCCATTCTCTGTGCCTAGAACCTTTGCATCAGCATGTCTTGGGCCAATAGAAGCTATAAATAACCTTTACCAGTCGGTACGCCTCCCTTGGCAGTGTAACTCCGGGCTAGCATCATCGCTTAAAATTCTGTATTTCTGCAGCCAACGTCCAGTGCATCAAAGCCGCACTCTTCAGGAAAGAGCCAAGCCGACGCAGCGGCAAGGGCGCGTCCGGTCGTTCCCTGTCCCTAGAACCTTTGCATCAGCATGTCTTGGGTCGATAAAAGCTATAAATAACATTTACCAGTGGGTACGCCTCACTTGGCAGTGTAACTCCGGGCTAGCATCATCGCTGAAAATTCTGTATTTCTGCAGCCAACGTCCAGTGCATCAAAGCCGCATTCTTCCGGAAAGAGCCAAGCCGACGCAGCGGCAAGGGCGCGTCCGGTCGTTCCCTGTCCCTAGAATCTTTGCATCAGCATGTCTTGGGCCGATAAAAGCTATAAATAACATTTACCAGTGGGTACGCCTCACTTGGCAGTGTAACTCCGGGCTAGCATCATCGCTGAAAATTCTGTATTTCTGCAGCCAACGTCCAGTGCATCAAAGCCGCACTCTTCAGGAAAGAGCCAAGCCGACGCAGCGGCAAGGGCGCGTCCGGTCGTTCCATGTGCCTGGAACCTTTACATCAGCATGTCTTGGACCGATAAAAGCTATAAATAACCTTTACTAGTGGGTACGCCTCACTTGGCAGTGTAACTCCGGGCTAGCATCATCGCTTAAAATTCTGTATTTCTTCAGCCAACGTCCAGCGCATCAAAGCCGCATTCTTCCGGAAAGAGCCAAGCCGACGCAGCGGCAAGGGCGCGTCCGGTCGTTCCATGTGCCTGGAACCTTTGCATCAGCATGTCTTGGGCCGATAAAAGCTATAAATAACCTTTACCAGTGGGTACGCCTCACTTGGCAGTGTATCTCCGGGCTAGCATCATCGCTTAAAATTCTGTATTTCTGCAGCCAACGTCCAGTGCATCAAAGCCGCACTTTTCAGGAAAGAGCCAAGCCGACGCAGCGGCGAGGGCGCGTCCGGTCGTTCCATGTGCCTGGAACCTTTACATCAGCATGTCTTGGACCGATAAAAGCTATAAATAAGCTTTACTAGTGGGTACGCCTCACTTGGCAGTGTAACTCCGGGCTAGCATCATCGCTTAAAATTCTGTATTTCTTCAGCCAACGTCCAGCGCATCAAAGCCGCATTCTTCCGGAAAGAGCCAAGCCGACGCAGCGGCAAGGGCACGTCCGGTCGTTCCATGTGCCTGGAACCTTTGCATTAGCATGTCTTGGACCGATAAAAGCTATATATAACCTTTACCAGTGGGTACGCCTCACTTGGCAGTGTAACTCCGGGGCTAGCATCATCGCTTAAAATTCTGTATTTCTGCAGCCAACGTCTAGTGCATCAAAGCCGCACTCTTCCGGAAAGAGCCAAGCTGACGCAGCGGAAAGGGCACGTCCGGTCGTTCCATGTGCCTGGAACCTTTGCATTAGCATGTCTTGGACCGATAAAAGCTATATATAACTTTACCAGTGGGTACGCCTCACTTGGCAGTGTAACTCCGGGCTAGCATCATCGCTTAAAATTCTGTATTTCTGCAGCCAACGTCTAGTGCATCAAAGCCGCACTCTTCCGGAAAGAGCCAAGCCGACGCAGCGGCAAGGGCGCGTCCGGTCGTTCCTTGTGCCTGGAACCTTTGCATCAGCATGTCTTGGGCCGATAAAAGCTATAAATAACCTTTACCAGTGGGTACGCCTCACTTGGCAGTGTATCTCCGGGCTAGCATCATCGCTTAAAATTCTGTATTTCTGCAGCCAACGTCCAGTGCATCAAAGCCGCACTTTTCAGGAAAGAGCCAAGCCGACGCAGCGGCGAGGGCGCGTCCGGTCGTTCTATGTGCCTGGAACCTTTACATCAGCATGTCTTGGACCGATAAAAGCTATAAATAACCTTTACTAGTGGGTACGCCTCACTTGGCAGTGTAACTCCGGGCTAGCATCATCGCTTAAAATTCTGTATTTCTTCAGCCAACGTCCAGCGCATCAAAGCCGCATTCTTCCGGAAAGAGCCAAGCCGACGCAGCGGCAAGGGCACGTCCGGTCGTTCCATGTGCCTGGAACCTTTGCATTAGCATGTCTTGGACCGATAAAAGCTATATATAACCTTTACCAGTGGGTACGCCTCACTTGGCAGTGTAACTCCGGGGCTAGCATCATCGCTTAAAATTCTGTATTTCTGCAGCCAACGTCTAGTGCATCAAAGCCGCACTCTTCCGGAAAGAGCCAAGCTGACGCAGCGGCAAGGGCACGTCCGGTCGTTCCATGTGCCTGGAACCTTTGCATTAGCATGTCTTGGACCGATAAAGGCTATATATAACTTTACCAGTGGGTACGCCTCACTTGGCAGTGTAACTCCGGGCTAGCATCATCGCTTAAAATTCTGTATTTCTGCAGCCAACGTCTAGTGCATCAAAGCCGCACTCTTCCGGAAAGAGCCAAGCCGACGCAGCGGCAAGGGCGCGTCCGGTCGTTCATTGTGCCTAGAACCTTTGCATTAGCATGTCTTGGGCCGATAAAAGCTATAAATAACATTTACCAGTGGGTACACCTCACTTGGCAGTGTAACTCCGGGCTAGCATCATCGCTGAAAATTTTGTATTTCTGCAGCCAACATCCAGTGCATCAAAGCCGCACTCTTCCGGAAAGAGCCAAGCCGACGCAGCGGCAAGGGCGCGTCTGGTCGTTCCCTGTGCCTAGAACCTTTGCATCAGCATGTCTTTGGCCGATAAAAGCTATAAATAACATTTACCAGTGGGTACGCCTCACTTGGCAGTGTAACTCCGGGCTGGTATCATCGTTGAAAATTCTGTATTTCTGCAGCCAACGTCCAGTGCATCAAAGCCGCACTCTTCCGGAAAGAGCCCAGCCGACGCAGCGGCAAGGGCGCGTCCGGTCGTTCCATGTGCCTGGAACCTTTGCATCAGCATGTCTTGGACCAATAAAAGCTATAAATAATCTTTACCAGTGGGGACGCCTCACTTGGCAGTGTAACTCCGGGCTAGCACCATCGCTTAAAGTTCTGTATTTCTGCAGCCAACGTCCAGTGCATCAAAGCCGCACTCTTCCGGAAAGAGCCAAGCCGACGCAGCGGCAAGGGCACGTCCGGTCGTTCCATGTGCCTGGAACCTTTGCATCAGCATGTCTTGGGCCGATAAAAGCTATAAATAACCTTTACCAGTGGGTACGCCTCACTTGGCAGTGTATCTCCGGGCTAGCATCATCGCTTAAAATTCTGTATTTCTGCAGCCAACGTCCAGTGCATCAAAGCCGCACTTTTCAGGAAAGAGCCAAGCCGACGCAGCGGCGAGGGCGCGTCCGGTCGTTCCATGTGCCTGGAACCTTTACATCAGCATGTCTTGGACCGATAAAAGCTATAAATAACCTTTACTAGTGGATACGCCTCACTTGGCAGTGTAACTCCGGGCTAGCATCATCGCTTAAAATTCTGTATTTCTTCAGCCAACGTCCAGCGCATCAAAGCCGCATTCTTCCGGAAACAGCCAAGCCGACGCAGCGGCAAGGGCACGTCCGGTCGTTCCATGTGCCTGGAACCTTTGCATTAGCATGTCTTGGACCGATAAAAGCTATATATAACCTTTACCAGTGGGTACGCCTCACTTGGCAGTGTAACTCCGGGGCTAGCATCATCGCTTAAAATTCTGTATTTCTGCAGCCAACGTCTAGTGCATCAAAGCCGCACTCTTCCGGAAAGAGCCAAGCTGACGCAGCGGCAAGGGCACGTCCGGTCGTTCCATGCGCCTGGAACCTTTGCATTAGCATGTCTTGGACCGATAAAAGCTATATATATCTTTACCAGTGGGTACGCCTCACTTGGCAGTGTAACTCCGGGCTAGCATCATCGCTTAAAATTCTGTATTTCTGCAGCCAACGTCTAGTGCATCAAAGCCGCACTCTTCCGGAAAGAGCCAAGCCGACGCAGCGGCAAGGGCGCGTCCGGTCGTTCCATGTGCCTGGAACCTTTGCATCAGCATGTCTTGGGCCGATAAAAGCTATAAATAACCTTTACCAGTGGGTACGCCTCACTTGGCAGTGTATCTCCGGGCTAGCATCATCGCTTAAAATTCTGTATTTCTGCAGCCAACGTCCAGTGCATCAAAGCCGCACTTTTCAGGAAAGAGCCAAGCCGACGCAGCGGCGAGGGCGCGTCCGGTCGTTCCATGTGCCTGGAACCTTTACATCAGCATGTCTTGGACCGATAAAAGCTATAAATAACCTTTACTAGTGGGTACGCCTCACTTGGCAGTGTAACTCCGGGCTAGCATCATCGCTTAAAATTCTGTATTTCTGCAGCCAACGTCTAGTGCATCAAAGCCGCACTCTTCCGGAAAGAGCCAAGCCGACGCAGCGGCAAGGGCGCGTCCGGTCGTTCCCTGTGCCTAGAACCTTTGCATCAGCATGTCTTGGGCCGATAAAAGCTATAAATAACATTTACCAGTGGGTACACCTCACTTGGCAGTGTAACTCCGGGCTAGCATCATCGCTGAAAATTTTGTATTTCTGCAGCCAACATCCAGTGCATCAAAGCCGCACTCTTCCGGAAAGAGCCAAGCCGACGCAGCGGCAAGGGCGCGTCTGGTCGTTCCCTGTGCCTAGAACCTTTGCATCAGCATGTCTTTGGCCGATAAAAGCTATAAATAACATTTACCAGTGGGTACGCCTCACTTGGCAGTGTAACTCCGGGCTAGTATCATCGTTGAAAATTCTGTATTTCTGCAGCCAACGTCCAGTGCATCAAAGCCGCACTCTTCCGGAAAGAGCCCAGCCGACGCAGCGGCAAGGGCGCGTCCGGTCGTTCCATGTGCCTGGAACCTTTGCATCAGCATGTCTTGGACCAATAAAAGCTATAAATAACCTTTACCAGTGGGGACGCCTCACTTGGCAGTGTAACTCCGGGCTAGCACCATCGCTTAAAGTTCTGTATTTCTGCAGCCAACGTCCAGTGCATCAAAGCCGCACTCTTCCGGAAAGAGCCAAGCCGACGCAGCGGCAAGGGCGCGTCCGGTAGTTCCATGCGCCTGGAACCTTTGCATCAGCATGTCTTGGACCGATAAAAGCTATAAATAACCTTTGCCAGTGGGTACGCCTCACTTGGCAGTGTAACTCCGGGCTAGCATCATCGCTTAAAATTCTGTATTTCTGCAGCCAACGTCCAGTGCATCAAAGCCGCACTCTTCCGGAAAGAGCCAAGCCGATGCAGCGGCAAGGGCGCGTCCGGTCGTTCCCTGTGCCTAGAACCTTTGCATCGGCATGTCTTGGGCCGAAAAAAGCTATAAATAACCTTTACCAGTGTGTACGCCTAACTTGGCCATGTAACTCCGGGCTAGCATCATCGCTGAAAATTCTGTATTTCTGCAGCCAACGTTCAGTACATCAAAGCCGCACTCTTCCGGAAACAGCCAAGCCGACGTAGCGGCAAGGGCGCGTCCCGCCATTCTCTATGCCTGGAACCTTTGCATCAGCATGTCTTGGGCCGATAAAAGCTATAAATAACCTTTACCAGTGTGTAGGCCTCACTTTGCAGTGCAACGCCGGGCTAGCATCATCGCTGAAAATTCTGTATTTCTGCAGCCAACGTCCAGTGCATCAAAGCCGCACTCTTCTGGAAAGAGCCAAGCCGACGCAGGGGCAAGGGCGCGTCCGGCCATTCTCGGTGCCTAAAACCTTTGCATCAGCATTTCCTAGGCCGATAGAAGCTATACATAACCTTTACCAGTGGGCACGCCTCACTTGGCAGTGTAGCGCCGCGCTAGCATCATCGCTGAAAATTCTGTATTTATGACTTTAACGTCCAGTACATCAAAGCCGCACGCTTCCGGAAAGAAGCAAGGTGACGGATCGGCAAGCGCGCGTCTGGCCGTTCGCTGTGCATGGAACCTTTGCATCAGCATGTCTTGGGCCAATAGAGCCATAAATAAGCTTGACCGGCGGGGACGTCTTACCTGGCAGTGGAACGCCGGGCTAGCGTCATCGCTGAAAATTCTGTATTTCTGAAGCCAACGTCCAGTTCATCAAAGCCGCACTCTTCTGGAAAGAGCCAAGCCGACACAGCGGCAAGGGCGCTTCCGGCCATTCTCTGTGCCTGGAACCTTTGCATCAGCATGTCTTGGGCCAATAGAAGCTATAAATAACCTTTACCAGTCGGTACGCCTCCCTTGGCAGTATAACTTCGGGCTAGCATCATCGCTTAAAATTCTGTATTTCTGCAGCCAACGTCCAGTGCATCAAAGCCGCATTCTTCCGGAAAGAGCCAAGCCGACGCAGCGGCAAGGGCGCGTCCGGTCGTTCCCTGTCCCTAGAACCTTTGCATCAGCATGTCTTGGGCCGATAAAAGCTATAAATAACATTTACCAGTGGGTACGCCTCACTTGGCAGTGTAACTCCGGGCTAGCATCATCGCTGAAAATTCTGTATTTCTGCAGCCAACATCCAGTGCATCAAAGCCGCACTCTTCCGGAAAGAGCCAAGCCGACGCAGCGGCAAGGGCGCGTCCGGTCGTTCTCTGTGCCTAGAACCTTTGCATCAGCATGTCTTGAGCCGATAAAAGCTATAAATAACCTTTACCAGTGGGTACGCCTAACTTGGCAGTGTAACTCCGGGCTAGCATCATCGCTGAAAATTCTGTATTTCTGCAGCCAACGTCCAGTGCATCAAAGCCGCACTCTTCCGGAAAGAGCCAAGCCGACGGAGCGGCTAGGGCGCGTCCCGCCATTCTCTGTGCCTGGAACCTTTGCATCAGCATGTCTTGGGCCGATAAAATCTATAAATAACCTTTACCAGTGTGTGCGCCTCACTTGGCAGTGTAACTCCGGGCTAGCATCATCGCTTAGTATTCTGTATTTCTGCAGCCAACGTCCAGTGTATCAAAGCCGCACTCTTCCGGAAAGAGCCAAGCCGACGCAGCGGCAAGGGCGCGTCCGGTCGTTCCCTGTGCCTAGAACCTTTGCATCAGCATGTCTTGGGCCGATTAAAGCTATAAATAACCTTTACCAGTGGGTACGCCTCACTTGGCAGTGTAACTCCGGGCTAGCATCATCGCCGAAAATTCTGTATTTCTGCAGCCAACTACCTGTGCATCAAAGCCGCACTCTTCCGGAAAGAGCCAAGCCGACGCAGCGGCAAGGGCACGTCCGGTCGTTCCATGTGCCTGGAACCTTTGCATCAGCATGTCTTGGACCGATAAAAGCTATAAATAACCTTTACCAGTGGGTACGCCTCACTTGGCAGTGTAACTCTGGGCTAAGATCATCGCTTAAAATTCGGTATTTCTGCAGCCAACGTCCAGTGCATCAAAGCCTCACTCTTCCGGAAAGAGCCAAGCCGACGCACCGGCAAGGGCGCGTCCAGTCGTTCCCTGTGCCTAGAACCTTTGCATCAGCATGTCTTGGGCCGATAAAAGCTATAAATAACCTTTACCAGTGGGTACGCCTCACTTGGCAGTGTAACTCCGGGCTAGCATCATCGCTGAAAATTCTGTATTTCTGCAGCCAACGTTCAGTGCATCAAAGCCGCACTCTTCCGGAAAGAGCCAAGCCGACGCAGCGGCGAGGGCGCGTCCTTCCATTCTCTGTGCCTGAAACCTTTGCATCAGCATTTCTTAGGCCGATAGAAGCTATACATAACCTTTACCAGTGGGTACGCCTCACTTGGCAGTGTAACTCCGGGCTAGCATCATCGTTGAAAATTCTGTATTTCTGCAGCCAACGTCCAGTACATCAAAGCCGCACTCTTCCGGAAAGAGCCAAGCCGACGTAGCGGCAAGGGCGCGTCCCGCCATTCTCTGTGCCTGGAACCTTTGCATCAGCATGTCTTGGGCCGATAAAAGCTATAAATAACCTTTACCAGTGGGTAGGCCTCACTTTGCAGTGCAACGCCGGGCTAGCATCATCGCTGAAAATTTTGTATTTCTGCAGCCAACGTCCAGTGCATCAAAGCCGCACTCTTCTGGAAAGAGCCAAGCCGACGCAGCGGCAAGGGCGCGTCCGGCCATTCTCGGTGCCTGAAACCTTTGCATCAGCATTTCTTAGGCCGATAGAAGCTATACATAACCTTTACCAGTGGGTAGGCCTCACTTGGCAGTGTAACTCCGGGCTAGCATCATCGCTTAAAATTCTGTATTTCTGCAGCCAACGTCCAGTGCATCAAAGCCGCACTCTTCCGGAAAGACCCAAGCCGACGCAGCGGCAAGGGCGCGCCCGGTCGTTCCCTCTGCCTAGAACCTTTGCATCAGCATGTCTTGGGCCGATAAAAGCTATAAATAACCTTTACCAGTGTTTACGCCTCACTTGGCAGTGTAACTCCGGGCTAGCCTCATCGCTGAAAATTCTGTATTTCTGCAGCCAACGTCCAGTGCATCAAAGCCGCACTCTTCCGGAAAGAGCCAAGCCGACGCAGCGGCAAGGGCGCGTCCGGTCGTTCCCTGTGCCTAGAACCTTTGCATCAGCATGTCTTGGGCCGATAAAAGCTATAAATAACCTTTACCTGGCAGTGTAACTCCGGGCTAGCATCATCGCTGAAAATTCTGTATTTCTGCAGCCAACGTCCAGTGCATCAAAGCCGCACTCTTCCGGAAAGAGCCAAGCCGACGCAGCGGCAAGGGCGCGTCCGGTCGTTCCATGTGCCAGGAACCTTTGCATCAGCATGTCTTGGACCGATAAAAGCTATAAATAACCTTTACCAGTGGGTACGCCTCACTTGGCAGTGTAACTCCGGGCTAAGATCATCGCTTAAAATTCTGTATTTCTGCAGCCAACGTCCAGTGCATCAAAGCCTCAGTCTTCCGGAAAGTGCCAAGCCGACGTAGCGGGAAGGGCGCGTCCGGTCGTTCCCTGTGCCTGGAACCTTTGCATCAGCATGTCTTGGGCCGATAAAAGCTATAAATAACCTTTACCAGTGGGTACGCCTCACTTGGCAGTGTAACTCCAGGCTAGCATCATCGCTTAAAATTCTGTATTTTTGCAGCCAACGTCCTGTGCATTAATGCCGCATGCCACCGGAAAGAAACAAGCCGGCGGAGCGGCAAGCGCGCGTCCCGCCATTCTCTGAGCCTGAAACCTTTGCATCAGCATTTCTTATGCCGATAGGAGCTATACATAACCTTTAGCAGTGGGCACGCCTCACTTGGCAGTGTAAAGCCGGGCTGGCAGCATCGCTGAAAATTCTGTATTTCTGCAGCCAACGTCCAGTGTATCAAAGCCGCACTCTTCCGGAAAGAGCCAAGCCGACGCAGCGGCAAGGGCGCGTCCGGTCGTTCTATGTGCCTGGAACCTTTGCATCAGCATGTCTTGGGCCGATAAAAGCTATAAATAACCTTTACCAGTGGGTACGCCTAACTTGGCAGTGTAACTCCGGGCTAGCATCATCGCTGAAAATTCTGTATTTCTGCCTTTAACGTCCAGTACATCAAAGCCACACGCTTCCGGAAAGAAGCAAGATGACGGAGCGGCAAGCGCGCGTGCGGCCGTTCGCTGTGCCTGGAACCTTTGCCTCTGCAAGGCTTGTGCCAATAGAGCCATAAATAACCTTGACCGGCGGTGACGTCTTACCTGGCAGCGGAACGCCGGGCCAGCATCATCGCTGAAAATTATATATTTCTGGAGTTAACGTCCAGTGCATCAAAGGCACACGCTTCCGGAAAGAAGCAAGCCGACGGAGCGGAAAGTGCGCGTCCGGCCGTTCGCTCTGCCTGGAACCTTTGCATTAGCATGTCTTGGGCCGATAAAAGCTATAAATAACCTTTACCAGTGGGTACGCCTCACTTGGCAGTGCAACGCCAGGCTAGCATCATCGCTGAAAACTCTGTATTTCTGCAGCCAACGTCCAGTGCATCAAAGCCGCACTCTTCCGGAAAGAGCCAAGCCGACGCAGCGGCAAGGGCGCGTCCGGTCGTTCCCTGTGCCTAGAACCTTTGCATCAGCATGTCTTGGGCCGATAAAAGCTATAAATAACCTTTACCAGTGGGTACGCCTAACTTGGCAGTGTAACTCCGGGCTAGCATCATCGCTGAAAACTCTATTTCTGCAGCCGACGTCCAGTGCATCAAAGCCGCACTCTTCGGGAAAGAGCCAAGCCGATGCAGCGGCAAGGGCGCGTCCGAACGTTCCCTGTGCCTAGAACCTTTGCATCAGCATGTCTTGGGCCGATAAAAGCTATAAATAACCTTTACCAGTGGGTACGCCTAACTTGGCAGTGTAACTCCGGGCTAGCATCATCGCTGAAAATTCTGTATTTCTGCAGCCAACGTCCAGTACATCAAAGCCGCACTCTTCCGGAAAGAGCCAAGCCGACGTAGCGGCAAGGGCGCGACCCGCCAATCTCTATGCTTGGAACCTTTGCATCAGCATGTCTTGGGCCGATAAAAGCTATAAATAACCTTTACCAGTGGGTAGGCCTCACTTTGCAGTGCAACGCCGGGCTAGCATCATCACTGAAAATTCTGTATTTCTGCAGCCAACGTCCAGTGCATCAAAGCCGCACTCTTCTGGAAAGAGCCAAGCCGACGCAGCGGCGAGGGCGCGTCCGGCCATTCTCGGTGCCTGAAACCTTTGCATCAGCATTTCTTAGGCCGATAGAAGCTATACATAACCTTTACCAGTGGGCACGCCTCACTTGGCAGTGTAACGCCGCGCTAGCATCATCGCTGAAAATTCTGCATTTATGACTTTAACGTCCAGTACATCAAAGGCGCACGCTTCCGGAAAGAAGCAAGGGGACGGAGCAGCAAGCGCGCGTCCGGCCGTTCGCTGTGCATGGAACCTTTGCATCACCATGTCTTGGGCCAATAGAGCCATAAATAAGCTTGACCGGCGGGGACGTCTTACCTGGCAGTGGAACGCCGGGCTAGCGTCATCGCTTAAAATTCGGTATTTCTGCAGCCAACGTCCAGTGCATCAAAGCCGCACTCTTCCGAAAAGAGCCTAGCCGAAACAGCGGCAAGGGCGCGTCCGGTCGTTCCCTGTGCCTGGAACCTTTGCATCAGCACATCTTGGGCCGATAAAAGCTATAAATAACCTTTACCAGTGGGTACGCCTAACTTGGCAGTGAAACTCCGGGCTAGCATCATCGCTGAAAATTCTGTATTTCTGCAGCCAACGTCCAGTACATCAAAGTCGCACTCTTCCGGAAAGAGCCAAGCCGACGTAGCGGCAAGGGCGCGTCCCGCCATTCTCTATGCCTGGAACCTTTGCATCAGCATGTCTTGGGCCAATAAAAGCTATAAATAACCTTTAACAGTCGGTACGCCTCACTTGGCAGTGTAACTCCGGGCTAGCATCATCGCTTAAAATTCTGTATTCCTGCTGCCAACGTCCAGTGGATCAAACCCGCACTTTTCAGGAAAGAGCCAAGCCGACGCAGCGGCAAGGGCGCGTCCGGTCGTTCCCTGTGCCTAGAACCTTTGCATCAGAATGTCTTGGGCCGAGTAAAGGTATAAATAACCTTTACCAGTGGGTACGCCTAACTTGGCAGTGTAACTCCGGGCTAGCATCATCGCTGAAAATTCTGTATTTCTGCAGCCAACGTCCAGTACATCAAATCCGCACTCTTCAGGAAGGAGCCAAGCCGACGCAGCGGCAAGGGCGCGTCCGGTCGTTCCATGTGCCTGGAACCTTTGCATCAGCATGTCTTGGACCAATAAAAACTATAAATAACCTTTACCAGTGGGTACGCCTCACTTGGCAGTGTAACTCGGGCTAGCATCATCGCTGAAAATTCTGTATTTCTCCAGCCAACATGCAGTGCATCAAAGCCGCACTCTTCCGGAAAGAGCCAAGCCGACGCAGCGGCAAGGGCGCGTCCGGTCGTTCCATGTGCCTGGAACCTTTGCATCAGCATGTCTTGGGCCGATAAAACCTATAAATAACCTTTACCAGTGGGTACGCCTCACTTGGCAGTGTAACTCCGGGCTAGCATCATCGCTGAAAATTCTGTATTTCTGCAGCCAACGTCCAGTGCATCAAAGCCGCACTCTTCAGGAAAGAGCCAAGCCGACGCAGCGGCAAGGGCGCGTCCGGTCATTCCATGTGCCTGGAACCTTTGCATCAGCATGTCTTGGACCGATAAAAGCTATAAATAACCTTTACTAGTGGGTACGCCTCACTTGGCAGTGTAACTCCGGGCTAGCATCATCGCTTAAAATTCTGTATTTCTGCAGCCAACGTCCAGCGCATGAAAGCCGCATTCTTCCGTGAAGAGTCAAGCCGACGCAGCGGCAAGGGCGCGTCCAGTCGTGCCCTGTGTCTAGAACCTTTGCATCAGCATGTCTACTCACCTACGGGGCAGAAACGTGGAGGCTAACGAAAAGAGTTCAGCTTAAGTTAAGGACAACGCAGCGAGCCATGGAAAGAAAAATGATAGGTGTAACGTTAAGAGATCGGAAGCGGGCAGAGTGGGTGAGGGAACAAACACGGGTTAATGACATCCTAATCGAAATCAAGAGAAAGAAATGGGCTTGGGAAGGGCATGTAATGCGAAGGCAAGATAACCGCTGGTCTTTAAGTGTAACGGAGTGGGTTCCAAGAGAAAGTAAGCGTAGCAGGGGGCGGCAGAAGGTTAGATGGGCGGATGAGATTAAGAAGTTTGCAGGCAAAGGGTGGATGCAGCTGGCAAAGGATAGGGTTAATTGGAGAGACATGGGAGAGGCCTTTGCCCTGCAGTGGGTGTAGTAGGGCTGATGATGATGATGATGATGATGTCTTGGGCCGAGAAAAGCTATAAATAACCTTTACCAGTGGGTACGCCTCACTTGGCAGTGTAACTCCGGGCTAGCATCATCGCTGAAAATTCTGTATTTCTGCAGCCAACGTCCAGTGCATCAAAGCCGCACTCTTCCGGAAAGAGCCAAGCCGACGCAGCGGCAAGGGCGCGTCCGGTCGTTCCATGTGCCTGGAACCTTTGCATCAGCATGTCTTGGGCCGATAAAAGCTATAAATAACCTTTACCAGTGGATACGCCTCACTTGGCAGTGCAACTCCGGGCTAGCATCATCGCTTAAAATTCTGTATTTCTGCAGCCAACGTCCAGTGCATCAAAGCCACACTCTTCAGGAAAGAGCCAAGCCGACGCAGCGGCAAGGGCGCGACCGGTCGTTCCATGTGCCTGGAACCTTTGCATCAGCATGTCTTGGACCGATAAAAGCTATAAATAACCTTTACCAGTGGGTACGCCTCACTTGGCAGTGTAACTCCGGGCTAGCATCATCGCTGAATATTCTGTATTTCTGCAGCCAACGTCCAGTGCATCAAAGCCGCACTCTTCCGGAAAGAGCCAAGCCGACGCAGCGGCAAGGGCGCGTCCGGTCGTTCCGTGTGCCTGGAACCTTTGCATCAGCATGTCTTGGGCCGATAAAAGCTATAAATAACCTTTACCAGTGGGTACGCCTCACTTGGCAGTGTAACTCTGGGCTAGCATCATCGCTTAAAATTCTGTATTTCTGCAGCCAACGTCCAGTGCATCAAAGCCGCATTCTTCCGGAAAGAGCCAAGCCGACGCAGCGGCAAGGGCGCGTCCAGTCGTTCCCTGTGCCTAGAACCTTTGCATCAGCATGTCTTGGGCCTATAAAAGCTATAAATAACCTTTACCAGTGGGTACGCCTCATTTGGCAGTGTAACTCCGGGCTAGCATCATCGCTTAAAATTCTGTATTTCTGCAGCCAACGTCCAGTGCATCAAAGCCGCATTCTTCCGGAAAGAGCCAAGCCGACGCAGCGGCAAGGGCGCGTCCAGTCGTTCCCTGTGCCTAGAACCTTTGCATCAGCATGTCTTGGGCCGATAAAAGCTATAAATAACCTTTACCAGTGGGTACGCCTAACTTGGCAGTGTAACTCCGGGCTAGCATCATCGCTGAAAATTCTTTATTTCTGCAGCCAACGTCCAGTGCATCAAAGCCGCACTCTTCAGGAAAGAGCCAAGCCGACGCAGCGGCAAGGGCGCGTCCGGTCGTTCCCTGTGCCTAGAACCTTTGCATCAGCATGTCTTGGACCCATAAAAGCTATAAATAACCTTTACCAGTGGGTACGCCTCACTTGGCAGTGTATCTCGGGCTAGCATCATCGCTGAAAATTCTGTATTTCTCCAGCCAACATCCAGTGCATCAAAGCCGCACTCTTCCGGAAAGAGCCAAGCCGACGCAGCGGCAAGGGCGCGTCCGGTCGTTCCATGTGCCTGAAACCTTTGCATCAGCATGTCTTGGGCCGATAAAAGCTATAAATACCCTTTACCAGTGGGTACGCCTCACTTGGCAGTGTAACTCCGGGCTAGCATCATCGCTGAAAATTCTGTATTTCTGCAGCCAACGTCCAGTGCATCAATGCCGCACTCTTCAGGAAAGAGCCAAGCCGACGCAGCGGCAAGGGCGCGTCCGGTCGTTCCATGTGCCTGGAACTTTTGCATCAGCATGTCTTGGACCGATAAAAGCTATAAATAACCTTTACCAGTGGGTACGCCTCACTTGGCAGTGTAACTCCGGGCTAGCATCATCGCTGAAAATTCTGTATTTCTCCAGCCAACATCCAGTGCATCAAAGCCGCACTCTTCCGGAAAGAGCCAAGCCGACGCAGCGGCAAGGGCGCGTCCGGTCGTTCCATGTGCCTGAAACCTTTGCATCAGCATGTCTTGGGCCGATAAAAGCTATAAATAACCTTTACCAGTGGGTACGCCTCACTTGGCAGTGTAACTCCGGGCTAGCATCATCGCTGAAAATTCTGTATTTCTGCAGCCAACGTCCAGTGCATCAATGCCGCACTCTTCAGGAAAGAGCCAAGCCGACGCAGCGGCAAGGGCGCGTCCGGTCGTTCCATGTGCCTGGAACTTTTGCATCAGCATGTCTTGGACCGATAAAAGCTATAAATAACCTTTACCAGTGGGTACGCCTCACTTGGCAGTGTAACTCCGGGCTAGCATCATCGCTGAATATTCTGTATTTCTGCAGCCAACGTCCAGTGCATCAAAGCCGCACTCTTCCGGAAAGAGCCAAGCCGACGCAGCGGCAAGGGCGCGTCCAGTCGTTCCCTGTGCCTAGAACCTTAGCATCAGCATGTCTTGGGCCGATAAAAGCTATAAATAACCATTACCAGTGGGTACGCCTCACTTGGCAGTGTAACTCCGGGCTAGCATCATCGCTGAAAATTCTGTATTTCTGCAGCCAACGTCCAGTGCATCAAAGCCGCACTCTTCCGGAAAGAGCCAAGCCTACGCAGCGGCAAGGGCGCGTCCGGTCGTTCCATGAGCCTGGAACCTTTGCATCAGCATGGCTTGGACCGATAAAAGGTATAAATAACCTTTACCAGTGGGTACGCCTCACTTGGCAGTGTAACTCCGGGCTAGCATCATCGCTGAAAATTCTGTATTTCTGCAGCCAACGTCCAGTGCATCAAAGCCGCACTCTTCAGGAAAGAGCCAAGCCGACGCAGCGGCAAGGGCGCGTCCGGTCGTTCCCTGTGCCTAGAACCTTTGCATCATCATGTCTTGGGCCGATAAAAGCTATAAATAAACTTTACCAGTGGGTACACCTCACTTGTCAGTGTAACTCCGGGCTAGCATCATCGCTGAAAATTCAGTATTTCTGCAGCCAACATCCAGTGCATCAAGGCCGCACTCTTCCGGAAAGAGCCAAGCCGACGCAGCGGCAAGGGCGCGTCCGGTCGTTCCCTGTGCCTAGAACCTTTGCATCAGCATGTCTTGGGCCGATAAAAGCTATAAATAACATTTACCAGTGGGTACGCCTCACTTGGCAGTGTAACTCCGGGCTAGTATCATCGTTGAAAATTCTGTATTTCTGCAGCCAACGTCCAGTGCATCAAAGCCGCACTTTTCCGGAAAGAGCCCAGCCGACGCAGGGGCAAGGGCGCGTCCGTTCGTTCCATGTGCCTGGAACCTTTGCATCAGCATGTCTTGGACCGATAAAAGCTATAAATAACCTTTACCAGTGGGTACGCCTCACTTGGCAGTGTAACTCCCGGCTAGCATCATCGCTTAAAGTTCTGTATTTCTGCAGCCAACGTCCAGTGCATCAAAGCCGCACTCTTCCGGAAAGAGCCAAGCCGACGCAGCGGCAAGGGCGCGTCCGGTCGTTCCCTGTGCCTAGAACTTTTGCATCAGCATGTCTTGGGCCGATAAAAGCTATAAATAACCTTTACCAGTGGGTACGCCTAACTTGGCAGTGTAACTCCGGGCTAGCATCATCGCTGAAAATTCTGTATTTCTGCAGCCAACGTTCAGTACATCAAAGCCGCACTCTTCCGGAAAGAGCCAAGCCGACGTAGCGGCAAGGGCGCGTCCCGCCATTCTCTATGCCTGGAACCTTTGCATCAGCATGTCTTGGGCCGATAAAAGCTATAAATAACCTTTACCAGTGTGTAGGCCTCACTTTGCGGTGCAACGCCGGGCTAGCATCATCGCTGAAAATTCTGTATTTCTGCAGCCAACGTCCAGTGCACCAAAGCCGCACTCTTCTGGAAAGAGCCAAGCCGACGCAGCGGCAAGGGCGCGTCCGGCCATTCTCGGTGCCTGAAACCTTTGCATCAGCATTTCCTAGGCCGATAGAAGCTATACATAACATTTACCAGTGGGCACGCCTCACATGGCAGTGTAACGCCGCGCTAGCATCATCGCTGAAAATTCTGTATTTATGACTTTAACGTCCAGTACATCAAAGCCGCACGCTTCCGGAAAGAAGCAAGGTGACGGAGCGGCAAGCGCGCGTCCGGCCGTTCGCTGTGCATGGAACCTTTGCATCAGCATGTCTTGGGCCGATAAAAGCTATAAATAACCTTTACCAGTGGGTACGCCTCACTTGGCAGTGTAACTCCGGGCTAGCATCATCGCTGAAAATTCTGTATTTCTGCAGCCAACGTCCAGTGCATCAAAGCCGCACTCTTCCGGAAAGAGCCAAGCCGACGCAGCGGCAAGGGCGCGTCCGGTCTTTCCATGTGCCTGGAACCTTTGCATCAGCATGTCTTGGACCGATAAAAGCTATAAATAACCTTCACCAGTGGGTACGCCTCACTTGGCAGTGCAACGCCGGGCTAGCATCATCGCCGAAAATTCTGTATTTCTGCAGCCAACGTCCAGTGCATCAAAGCCGCACTCTTCTGGAAAGAGCCAAGCCTACGCAGCGGCAAGGGCGCGTCCGGCCATTCTCGGTGCCTGAAACCTTTGCATCAGCATTTCTTAGGCCGATAGAAGCTATACATAACCTTTACCAGTGGGCACGCCTCACTTGGCTGTGTAACGCCGCGCTAGCATCATCGCTGAAAATTCTGTACTTATGACTTTAACGTCCAGTGCATCAAAGCCTCACTCTTCCGGAAAGAGCCAAGCCGACGTAGCGGCAAGGGCGCGTCCGGTCGTTCCCTGTGCCTAGAACCTTTGCATCAGCATGTCGTGGGCCGATAAAAGCTATAAATAACCTTTACCAGTGGGTACGCCTAACTTGGCAGTGTAGCTCCGGGCTAGCAGCATCGCTGAAAATTCTGTAATTCTGCAGCCAACGTCCAGTGCATCAAAGCCGCACTCTTCCGGAAAGAGCCAAGCCGACGGAGCGGCTAGGGCGCGTCCCGCCATTCTCTGTGCCTGGAACCTTTGCATCAGCATGTCTTGGGCAGATAAAAGCTATAAATAACCTTTACCAGTCGGTACGCCTCCCTTGGCAGTGTAACTCCGGGCTAGCATCATCGCTTAAAATTCTGTATTTCTGCAGCCAACGTCCAGTGCATCAAAGCCGCATTCTTCCGGAAAGAGCCAAGCCGACGCAGCGGCAAGGGCGCGTCCAGTCGTTCCCTGTGCCTAGAACCTTTGCATCAGCATGCCTTGGGTCGATAAAAGCTATAAATAACCTTTACCAGTGGGTACGCCTCACTTGGCAGTGTAACTCCGGGCTATCATCATCGCTGAAAATTCTGTATTTCTGCAGCCAACGTCCAGTGCATCAAAGCCGCACTCTTCCGGAAAGAGCCAAGCCGACGCAGCGGCAAGAGCGCGTCCGGTCGTTCCCTGTGCCTAGAACCTTTGCATCAGCATGTCTTGGGCCGATAAAAGCTATAAATAACATTTACCAGTGGGTACACCTCACTTGGTAGTGTAACTCCGGGATAGCATCATCGCTGAAAATTCTGTATTTCTGCAGCCAACGTCCAGTGTATCAAAGCCGCACTCTTCCGGAAAGAGCCAAGCCGACGCAGCGGCAAGGGCGCGTCCGGTCGTTCCATGTGCCAGGAACCTTTGCATCAGCATGTCTTGGACCCATAAAAGCTATAAATAACCTTTACCAGTGGGTACGCCTCACTTGGCAGTGTAACTCCGGGCTAAGATCATCGCTTAAAATTCTGTATTTCTGCAGCCAACGTCCAGTGCATCAAAGCCTCACTCTTCCGGAAAGAGCCAAGCCGACGTAGCGGCAAGGGCGCGTCCGGTCGTTCCCTGTGCC
This sequence comes from Amblyomma americanum, assembly GCF_052857255.1. Classification (NCBI taxonomy): domain Eukaryota; kingdom Metazoa; phylum Arthropoda; class Arachnida; order Ixodida; family Ixodidae; genus Amblyomma; species Amblyomma americanum. The sequence goes on from NC_135498.1 coordinate 197,142,547, forward strand.
TAGAACCTTTGCATCAGCATGTCGTGGGCCAATAAAAGCTATAAATAACCTTTACCAGTGGGTACGCCTAACTTGGCAGTGTAACTCCGGGCTAGCATCATCGCTGAAAATTCTGTATTTCTGCAGCCAACGTCCAGTGCATCAAAGCCTCACTCTTCCGGAAAGAGCCAAGCCGACGTAGCGGCAAGGGCGCGTCCGGTCGTTCCCTGTGCCTATAACCTTTGCATCAGCATGTCGTGGGCCGATAAAAGCTATAAATAACCTTTACCAGTGGGTACGCCTAACTTGGCAGTGTAACTACGGGCTAGCATCATCTCTGAAAATTCTGTATTTCTGCAGCCAACGTGCAGTGCATCAAAGCCGCAGTCTTCCGGAAAGAGCCAAGCCGACGCAGCGGCAAGGGCGCGTCCGGTCGTTCCATGTGCCTGCAACCTTTGCATCAGCATGTCTTGGGCCGATAAAAGCTATAAATAACCTTTACCAGTGGGTACGCCTAACTTGGCAGTGTAACTCCGGGCTAGCATCATCGCTTAAAATTCTGTATTTTTGCAGCCAACGTCCAGTGCATCAAAGCCGCACTCTTCCGGAAAGAGCCAAGCCGACGCAGCGGCAAGGGAGCGTCCGGTCGTTCCCTGTGCCTAGAACCTTTGCATCAGCATGTCTTGGGCCGATAAAAGCTATAAATAACCTTTACCAGTGGGTACGCCTAACTTTGCAGTGCAACGCCGGGCTAGCATCATCGCTGAAAATTCTGTATTTCTGCAGCCAACGTCCATGCATCAAAGCCGCACTCTTCTGGAAAGAGCCAAGCCGACGCTGCGGCAAGGGCGCGTCCGGCCATTCTCGGTGCCTGAAACCTTTGCATCAGCATTTCTTAGGCCGATAGAAGCTAGACATAACCTTTACCAGTGGGCACGCCTCACTTGGCTGTGTAACGCCGCGCTAGCATCATCGCTGAAAATTCTGTACTTATGACTTTAACGTCCAGTACATCAAAGCCGCACGCTTCCGGAAAGAAGCAAGGTGACGGAGCGGCAAGCGCGCGTCCGGCCGTTCGCTGTGAATGGAATCTTTGCATCAGCATGTCTTGGGCCAATAGAGCCATAAATAAGCTTGACCGGCGGGGACGTCTTACCTGGCAGTGGAACGCCGGGCTAGCGTCATCGCTGAAAATTCTGTATTTCTGAAGCCAACGTCCAGTGCATCAAAGCTGCACTCTTCTGGAAAGAGCCAAGCCGACGCAGCGGCAAGGGCGCTTCCGGCCATTCTCTGTGCCTTGAACCTTTGCATCAGCATGTCTTGGGCCAATAGAAGCTATAAATAACCTTTACCAGTCGGTACGCCTCCCTTGGCAGTGTAACTCCGGGCTAGCATCATCGCTTAAAATTTTGTATTTCTGCAGCCAACGTCGAGTGCATCAAAGCCGCATTCTTCCGGAAAGAGCCAAGCCGACGCAGCGGCAAGGGCGCGTCCAGTAGTTCCCTGTGCCTAGAACCTTTGCATCAGCATGCCTTGGGCCGATAAAAGCTATAAATAACCTTTACCAGTGGGTACGCCTCACTTGGCAGTGTAACTCCGGGCTATCATCATCGCTGAAAATTCTGTATTTCTGCAGCCAACGTCCAGTGCATCAAAGCCGCACTCTTCCGGAAAGAGCCAAGCCGACGCAGCGGCAAGAGCGCGTCCGGTCATTCCCTGTGCCTAGAACCTTTGCATCAGCATGTCTTGGACCGATAAAAGCTATAAATAACCTTTACCAGTGGGTACGCCTCACTTGGCAGTGTAACTCCGGGCTAAGATCATCGCTTAAAATTCTGTATTTCTGCAGCCAACGTCCAGTGCATCAAAGCCTCACTCTTCCGGAAAGAGCCAAGCCGACGTAGCGGCAAGGGCGCGTCCGGTCGTTCCCTGTGCCTAGAACCTTTGCATCAGCATGTCGTGGGCCGATAAAAGCTATAAATAACCTTTACCAGTGGGTACGCCTAACTTGGCAGTGTAACTCCGGGCTAGCATCATCGCTGAAAATTCTGTAATTCTGCAGCCAACGTCCAGTGCATCAAAGCCGCACTCTTCCGGAAAGAGCCAAGCCGACGGAGCGCTAGGGCGCGTCCCGCCATTCTCTGTGCCTGGAACCTTTGCATCAGCATGTCTTGGGCAGATAAAAGCTATAAATAACCTTTACCAGTGGGTACGCCTCACTTGGCAGTGTAACTCCTGGCTAGCATCATCGCTTAAAATTCTGTATTTCTGCAGCCAACGTCCAGTGCATCAAAGCCGCACTCTTCCGGAAAGAGCCAAGCCGACGCAGCGGCAAGGGCGCGTCCGGTCGTTCCCTGTGCCTAGAATCTTTGCATCAGCATGTCTTGGGCCGATAAAAGCTATAAATAACCTTTACCAGTGGGTACGCCTAACTTGGCAGTGTAACTCCGGGCTAGCATCATCGCCGAAAATTCTGCATTTCTGCAGCCAACGTCCAGTGCATCAAAGCCGCACTCTTCCGGAAAGAGCCAAGGCGACGGAGCGGCTAGGGCGCGTCCCGCCATTCTCTCTGCCTGGAACCTTTGCATCAGCATGTCTTGGGCCGATAAAAGCTATAACTAACTTTTTACCAGTGGGTAGGCCTCACTTTGCAGTGCAACGCCGGGCTAGCATCATCGCTGAAAATTCTGTATTTCTGCAGCCAACGTCCTGTGCATCAATGCCGCATGCCACCGGAAAGAATCAAGCCGGCGGAGCGGCAAGGGCGCGTCCCGCCATTCTCTGAGCCTGAAACCTTTGCATCAGCATTTCTTAGGCCGGTAGGAGCTATACATAACCTTTACCAGTGGGTACGCCTCACTTGGCAGTGCAACGCCAGGCTAGCATCATTGCTGAAAATTCTGTATTTCTGCCTTTAACGTCCAGTACATCAAACCCGCACGCTTCCGGAAAGAAGCAAGCCGACGGAGTGGCAAGGGCGCGTCTGGCCGTTCGCTGTGCTTGGAACCTTTGCATCAGCACGTCATTGGCTGTTAGAAGCCATAAACTTTACCAGCGGGAACCTCTCACTTGGCAGTAAAACGCCGGACTAGCACCATCGCTGAAATTTCCGTATTTCGACAGCCAACGTCCAGCACATCAAAGTCGCATGCTTCCTGAAAGAGGCAAGCCGACGGAGCGGCAAGTGCGAGTCCGGCCGTTCGCTGTGCCTGAAACCTTTGCATCAGCATTTCTTAGGCCGATACAAGCTACACATAACCTTTACCAGTGTGGGCGCCTCACTTGGCAGTGTAACGCCGCGCTAGCATCATCGCTGAAAATTCTGTATTTATGACTTTAACGTCCAGTACATCAAAGCCGCACGCTTCCGGAAAGAAGCAAGGTGACGGAGCGGCAAGCGCGCGTCCGGCCGTTCGCTGTGCATGGAACCTTTGCATCAGCATGTCTTGGGCCAATAGAACGATAAATAAGCTTGACCGGCGGGGACGTCTTACGTGGCAGTGGAACGCCGGGCTAGCGGCATCGCGGAGAATTCTGTATTTCTGCAGCCAACGTCCAGTGCATCAAAGCCGCACTCTTCTGGAAAGAGCCAAGCCGACTCAGCGGCAAGGGCGCGTCCGGCCATTCTCGGTGCCTGGAACCTTTGCATCAGCATGTCTTGGGCCAATAGAAGCTATAAATAACCTTTACCAGTCGGTACGCCTCACATGGCAGTGTAACTCCGGGGCAGCATCATCGCTGAAAATTCTGTATTTCTGCAGCCAACGTCCAGTGCATCAAAGCCGCACTCTTCCGGAAAGAGCCAAGCCGACGCAGCGGCAAGGGCGCGTCCGGCCATCCTCTGTGCCTGGAACCTTTGCATCAGCATGTCTTGGGCCGATAAAAGCTATAAATAACCTTTACCACTGGGTACGCCTCACTTGGCAGTGTAACTCTGGGCTAGCATCATCGCTGAAATTTCTGTATTTCTGCAGCCAACGTCCAGTGCATCAAAGCCGCACTCTTCCAGAAAGAGCCAAGCCGACGGAGCGGCAAGGGCGCGTCCCGCCATTCTCTGTGCCTGGAACCTTTGCATCAGCATGTCTTCGGCCGATAAAAGCTATAAATAACCTTTACGAGTGTGTAGGCCTCACTTTGCAGTGCAACGCCGGGCTAGCATCATCGCTGAAAATTTTGTATTTCTGCAGCCAACGTCCAGTGCATCAAAGCCGCACTCCTCTGGAAAGAGCCAAGCCGACGCAGCGGCAAGGGCGCGTCCGGCCACTCTCTGTGCCTGGAACCTTTGCATCAGCATGTCTTGGGCCGATAAAAGCTATAAATAACCTTTGCCAGTGGGTACGCCTAACTTGGCAGTGTTAGTCCGGGCGAGCATCATCGCTGAAAATTCTGTATTTCTGCAGCCAACGTCCAGTGCATAAAAGCCGCACTCTTCCGGAAAGAGCCAAGCCGACGCAGCGGCAAGGGCGCGTCCGGTCGTTCCCTGTGCCTAGAACCTATGCATCAGCATGTCTTGGGCCGATAAATCTATAAATAACCTTTACCAGTGGGTATGCCTAACTCTGCAGTGTTACTCCGGGCTAGCATCATCGCTGAAAATTCTATATTTCTCCTGCCAACGTCCAGTGCATCAAAGCCGCACTCTTCCGGAAAGAGCCAAGCCGACGCCGCGGCAAGGGCACGTCCGGTCGTTCCATGTACCTGGAACCTTTGCATCAACATGTCTTGGGCCGATAAAAGCTATAAATAACCTTAACCAGTGGGTACGCCTCACTTGGCAGTGTAACTCCGGGCTAGCATCATCGCTTAAAATTCTGTATTTCTGCAGCCAACGTCCATTGCATCAAAGCCGCACTCTTCCGGAAAGAGCCAAGCCGATGCAGCGGCAAGGGCGCGTCCCGCCATTCTATGTGCCTGGAACCTTTGCATCAGCATGTCCTGGGCCAATAGAAGCTATAAATAACATTTACCAGTGGGTAGGCCTCACATTGCAGTGCAACGCCGGGCTAGCATCATCGCTGAAAATTCTGTATTTCAGCAGCCATCGTCCATTGCATCAAAGCCGCACTCTTCCGGAAAGAGCCAAGCCGGCGGAGCGGCAAGGGTGCGTCCCGCCATTCTCTGAGCCTGGAACCTTTGCATCAGCATGTCTTCGGCCGATAAAAGCTATAAATAACCTTTACCAGTGGGTAGGCCTCACATTGCAGTGCAACGCCGGGCTAGCATCATCGCTGAAAATTCTGTATTTCTGCAGCCATCGTCCAGGGCATCAAAGCCGCACTCTTCCGGAAAGAGCCAAGCCGACGCAGCGGCAAGGGCGCGTCCGGCCATTCTCTGTGCCTGGAACCTTTGCATCAGCATGTCTTGGGCCGATAAAAGCTATAAATAACCTTTACCAGTGGGTACGCCTCACTTGGCAGTGTAACTCCGGGCTAGCATCATCGCTGAAAATTCTGTATTTCTGCAGCCATCATCCAGTGCATCAAAGCCGCACCCTTCCGGAAAGAGCCAAGCCGACGCAGCGGCAAGGGCGCGTCCGGCCATTCTCTGTGCCTGGAACCTTTGCATCAGTATGTCTTGGGCCGATAAAAGCTATAAATAACCTTTACCAGTGGGTACGCCTCACTTGGCAGTGCAACGCCAGGCTAGCATCATTGCTGAAAATTCTGTATTTCTGCCTTTAACGTCCAGTACATCAAACCCGCACGCTTCCGGAAAGAAGCAAGCCGACGGAGTGGCAAGGGCGCGTCTGGCCGTTCGCTGTGCTTGGAACCTTTGTATCAGCACGTCTTTGGCTGTTAGAAGCCATAACCTTTACCAGCGGGAACCTCTCACTTGGCAGTAAAACGCCGGACTAGCACCATCGCTGAAATTTCCGTATTTCGACAGCCAACGTCCAGCACATCAAAGTCGCATGCTTCCTGAAAGAGGCAAGCCGACGGAGCGGCAAGTGCGAGTCCGGCCGTTCGCTGTGCCTGAAACCTGTGCATCAGCATTTCTTAGGCCGATACAAGCTATACATAACCTTTACCAGTGGGCACGCCTCACTTGGCAGTGTAACGCCGCGCTAGCATCATCGCTGAAAATTTTGTATTTATGACTTTAACGTCCAGTACATCAAAGCCGCACGCTTCCGGAAAGAAGCAAGGTGACGGAGCGGCAAGCGCGCGACCGGCCGTTCGCTGTGCATGGAACCTTTGCATCAGCATGTCTTGGGCCGATAAAAGCTATAAATAACCTTTACCTGTGGGTAGGCCTCACTTTGCAGTGCAACGCCGGGCTAGCATCATCGCTGAAAATTCTGTATTTCTGCAGCCGACGTCCTGTGCATCAAAGCCCCACGCCTCCGGAAAGAAACAAGCCGGCGGAGCGGCAAGGGGGCGTCCCGCCATTCTCTGTGCCTGGAACCTTTGCATCAGCATGTCTTGGGCCGATAAAAGCTATAAATAACCTTTAACAGTCGGTACGCCTAACTTGGCAGTGTACCTCCGGGCTAGCATCATCGCTTAAAATTCTGTATTTCTGCAGCCAACGTCCATTGCATCAAAGCCGCACTCTTCCGGAAAGAGCCAAGCCGATGCAGCGGCAAGGGCGCGTCCCGCCATTCTCTGGGCCTGGAACCTTTGCATCAGCATGTCTTCGGCCGATAAAAGCTATAAATAACCTTTACCAGTGGATAGGCCTCACTTTGCAGTGCAACGCCGGGCTAGCATCATCGCTGAAAATTCTGTATTTCTGCAGCCATCGTCCAGTGCATCAAAGCCGCACTCTTCCGGAAAGATCCAAGCCGACGCAGCGGCAAGGGCGCGTCCGGCCATTCTCTGTGCCTGGAACCTTTGCATCAGCATGTCTTGGGCCGATAAAAGCTCTAAATAACCTTTACCAGTGTCTACGCCTCACTTGGCAGTGTAAATCCGGGCTAGCATCATCGCTGAAAATTCTGTATTTCTGCAGCCAACGTTCAGTACATCAAAGCCGCACTCTTCCGGAAAGAGCCAAACCGACGCAGCGGCAAGGGGGCGTCCCGCCATTCTATGTGCCTGGAACCTTTGCATCAGCATGTCCTGGGCCAATAGAAGCTATAAATAACATTTACCAGTGGGTAGGCCTCACTTTCCAGTGCAACGCCGGGCTAGCATAATCGCTGAAAATTCTGTATTTCTGCAGCCAACGTCCTGTGCATCAAAGCCCCACGCCTCCGGAAAGAAACAAGCTGGCGGAGCGGCAAGGGTGCGTCCCGCCATTCTCTGAGCCTGGAACCTTTGCACCAGCATGTCTTCGGCCGATAAAAGCTATAAATAACCTTTACCAGTGGGTAGGCCTCACTTTGCAGTGCAACGCCGGGCTAGCATCATCGCTGAAAATTCTCTATTTCTGAAGCCAACGTCCAGTGCATCAAAGCCGCACTCTTCTGGAAAGAGCCAAGCCGACGCAGCGGCAAGGGCGCGTCCGGTCGTTCCATGTACCTGGAACCTTTGCATCAACATGTCTTGGGCCGATAGAAGCTATAAATAACCTTAACCAGTGGGTACGCCTCACTTGGCAGTGTAACTCCGGGCTAGCATCATCGCTTAAAATTCTGTATTTCAGCAGCCAACGTCCATTGCATCAAAGCCGCACTCTTCCGGAAAGAGCCAAGCCGACGCAGCGGCAAGGGCGCGTCCCGCCATTCTCTGGGCCTGGAACCTTTGCATCAGCATGTCTTCGGCCGATAAAAGCTATTAATAACCTTTACCAGTGGATAGGCCTCACTTTGCAGTGCAACGCCGGGCTAGCATCATCGCTGAAAATTCTGTATTTCTGCAGCCATCGTCCAGTGCATCAAAGCCGCACTCTTCCGGAAAGAGCCAAGCCGACGCAGCGGCAAGGGCGCGTCCGCCCATTCTCTGTGCCTGGAACCTTTGCATCAGCATGTCCTGGGCCAATAGAAGCAATAAATAACATTTACCAGTGTCTACGCCTCACTTGGCAGTGTAACTCCGGGCTAGCATCATCGCTGAAAATTCTGTATTTCTGCAGCCATCGTCCAGGGCATCAAAGCCGCACTCTTCCGGAAAGAGCCAAGCCGACGCAGCGGCAAGGGCGCGTCCGGCCATTCTCTGTGCCTGGAACCTTTGCATCAGCATGTCCTGGGCCGATAAAAGCTATAAATAACCTTTACCAGTGTCTACGCCTCACTTGGCAGTGTAACTCCGGGCTAGCATCATCGCTGAAAATTCTGTATTTCTGCAGCCAACGTCCAGTGCATCAGCACTCTTCTGGAAAGAGCCAAGCCGACGCAGCGGCAAGGGCGCGTCCGCCCATTCTCGGTGCCTGAAACTTTTGCATCAGCATTTCTTAGGCCGATAGAAGCTATACATAACCTTTACCAGTGGGCACGCCTCACTTGGCAGTGTAACGCCGCGCTAGCATCATCGCTGAAAATTCTGTATTTATGACTTTAACGTCCAGTATATCAAAGCCGCACGCTTCCGGAAAGAAGCAAGGTGACGGAGCGGGAAGCTCGCGTCAGGCCGTTCGCTGTGCATGGAACCTTTGCATCAGCATGTCTTGGGCCAATAGAGCCATAAATAAGCTTGACCGGCGGGGACGTCTTACCTGGCAGTGAAACGCCGGGCTAGCGTCATCGCTGAAAATTCTCTATTTCTGAAGCCAACGTCCAGTGCATCAAAGCCGCACTATTCTGGAAAGAGCCAAGCCGGCGGAGCGGCAAGGGTGCGTCCCGCCATTCTCTGAGCCTGGAACCTTTGCATCAGCATGTCTTCGGCCGACAAAAGCTATAAATAACCTTTACCAGTGGGTAGGCCTCACTTTGCAGTGCAACGCCGGGCTAGCATCATCGCTGAATATTCTGTATTTCTGCAGCCATCTTCCAGTGCATCAAAGCCGCACTCTTCCGGAAAGAGCCAAGCCGACGCAGCGGCAAGGGCGCGTCCGGCCATTCTCTGTGCCTGGAACCTTTGCATCAGCATGTCTTGGGCCGATAAAAGCTATAAATAACCTTTGCCAGTGTCTACGCCTCACTTGGCAGTGTAACTCCGGGCTAGCATCATCGCTGAAAATTCTGTATTTCTGCAGCCAACGTCCAGTGCATCAAAGCCGCACTCTACTGGAAAGAGCCAAGCCGACGCAGCGGCAAGGGCGCGTCCGCCCATTCTCGGTGCCTGAAACCTTTGCATCAGCATTTCTTAGGCCGATAGAAGCTATACATAACCTTTACCAGTGGGCACGCCTCACTTGGCAGTGTAACGCCGCGCTAGCATCATCGCTGAAAATTCTGTATTTATGACTTTAACGTCCAGTACATCAAAGCCGCACGCTTCCGGAAAGAAGCAAGGTGACGGAGCGGGAAGCTCGCGTCAGGCCGTTCGCTGTGCATGGAACCTTTGCATCAGCATGTCTTGGGCCAATAGAGCCATAAATAAGCTTGACCGGCGGGGACGTCTTACCTGGCAGTGAAACGCCGGGCTAGCGTCATCGCTGAAAATTCTCTATTTCTGAATTCAACGTCCAGTGCATCAAAGCCGCACTCTTCTGGAAAGAGCCAAGCCGACGCAGCGGCAAGGGCGCGTCCGGTCGTTCCATGTACCTGGAACCTTTGCATCAACATGTCTTGGGCCGATAAAAGCTATAAATAACCTTAACCAGTGGGTACGCCTCACTTGGCAGTGTAACTCCGGGCTAGCATCATCGCTTAAAATTCTGTATTTCAGCAGCCAACGTCCATTGCATCAAAGCCGCACTCTTCCGGAAAGAGCCAAGCCGACGCAGCGGCAAGGGCGCGTCCCGCAATTCTCTGGGCCTGGAACCTTTGCATCAGCATGTCTTCGGCCGATAAAAGCTATTAGTAACCTTTACCAGTGGATAGGCCTCACTTTGCAGTGCAACGCCGGGCTAGCATCATCGCTGAAAATTCTGTATTTCTGCAGCCATCGTCCAGTGCATCAAAGCCGCACTCTTCCGGAAAGAGCCAAGCCGACGCAGCGGCAAGGGCGCGTCCGCCCATTCTCTGTGCCTGGAACCTTTGCATCAGCATGTCCTGGGCCAATAGAAGCAATAAATAACATTTACCAGTGTCTACGCCTCACTTGGCAGTGTAACTCCGGGCTAGCATCATCGCTGAAAATTCTGTATTTCTGCAGCCATCGTCCAGGGCATCAAAGCCGCACTCTTCCGGAAAGAGCCAAGCCGACGCAGCGGCAAGGGCGCGTCCGGCCATTCTCTGTGCCTGGAACCTTTGCATCAGCATGTCTTGGGCCGATAAAAGCTATAAATAACCTTTACCAGTGTCTACGCCTCACTTGGCAGTGTAACTCCGGGCTAGCATCATCGCTGAAAATTCTGTATTTCTGCAGCCAACGTCCAGTGCATCAGCACTCTTCTGGAAAGAGCCAAGCCGACGCAGCGGCAAGGGCGCGTCCGCCCATTCTCGGTGCCTGAAACTTTTGCATCAGCATTTCTTAGGCCGATAGAAGCTATACATAACCTTTACCAGTGGGCACGCCTCACTTGGCAGTGTAACGCCGCGCTAGCATCATCGCTGAAAATTCTGTATTTATGACTTTAACGTCCAGTATATCAAAGCCGCACGCTTCCGGAAAGAAGCAAGGTGACGGAGCGGGAAGCTCGCGTCAGGCCGTTCGCTGTGCATGGAACCTTTGCATCAGCATGTCTTGGGCCAATAGAGCCATAAATAAGCTTGACCGGCGGGGACGTCTTACCTGGCAGTGAAACGCCGGGTTAGCGTCATCGCTGAAAATTCTCTATTTCTGAAGCCAACGTCCAGTGCATCAAAGCCGCACTATTCTGGAAAGAGCCAAGCCGGCGGAGCGGCAAGGGTGCGTCCCGCCATTCTCTGAGCCTGGAACCTTTGCATCAGCATGTCTTCGGCCGATAAAAGCTATAAATAACCTTTACCAGTGGGTAGGCCTCACATTGCAGTGCAACGCCGGGCTAGCATCATCGCTGAAAATTCTGTATTTCTGCAGCCATCGTCCAGGGCATCAAAGCCGCACTCTTCCGGAAAGAGCCAAGCCGACGCAGCGGCAAGGGCGCGTCCGGCCATTCTCTGTGCCTGGAACCTTTGCATCAGCATGTCTTGGGCCGATAAAAGCTATAAATAACCTCTACCAGTGGTTACGCCTCACTTGGCAGTGTAACTCCGGGCTAGCATCATCGCTGAAAATTCTGTATTTCTGCAGCCATCGTCCAGTGCATCAAAGCCGCACTCTTCCGGAAAGAGCCAAGCCGACGCAGCGGCAAGGGCGCGTCCGGCCATTCTCTGTGCCTGGAACCTTTGAATCAGTATGTCTTGGGCCGATAAAAGCTATAAATAACCTTTACCAGTGGGTACGCCTCACTTGGCAGTGCAACGCCAGGCTAGCATCATTGCTGAAAATTCTGTATTTCTGCCTTTAACGTCCAGTACATCAAACCCGCACGCTTCCGGAAAGAAGCAAGCCGACGGAGTGGCAAGGGCGCGTCTGGCCGTTCGCTGTGCTTGGAACCTTTGCATCAGCACGTCTTTGGCTGTTAGAAGCCATAACCTTTACCAGCGGGAACCTCTCACTTGGCAGTAAAACGCCGGACTAGCACCATCGCTGAAATTTCCGTATTTCGACAGCCAACGTCCAGCACATCAAAGTCGCATGCTTCCTGAAAGAGGCAAGCCGACGGAGCGGCACGTGCGAGTCCGGCCGTTCGCTGTGCCTGAAACCTGTGCATCAGCATTTCTTAGGCCGATACAAGCTATACATAACCTTTACCAGTGGGCACGCCTCACTTGGCAGTGTAACGCCGCGCTAGCATCATCGCTGAAAATTTTGTATTTATGACTTTAACGTCCAGTACATCAAAGCCGCACGCTTCCGGAAAGAAGCAAGGTGACGGAGCGGCAAGCGCGCGACCGGCCGTTCGCTGTGCATGGAACCTTTGCATCAGCATGTCTTGGGCCGATAAAAGGTATAAATAACCTTTACCTGTGGGTAGGCCTCACTTTGCAGTGCAACGCCGGGCTAGCATCATCGCTGAAAATTCTGTATTTCTGCAGCCGACGTCCTGTGCATCAAAGCCCCACGCCTCCGGAAAGAAACAAGCCGGCGGAGCGGCAAGGGGGCGTCCCGCCATTCTCTGTGCCTGGAACCTTTGCATCAGCATGTCTTGGGCCGATAAAAGCTATAAATAACCTTTAACAGTCGGTACGCCTAACTTGGCAGTGTAACTCCGGGCTAGCATCATCGCTTAAAATTCTGTATTTCTGCAGCCAACGTCCAGTGCATCAAAGCCGCACTCTTCCGGAAAGAGCCAAGCCGACGCAGCGGCAAGGGCGCGTCCGGTCGTTCCCTGTGCCTAGATCCTTGGCATCAGGATGTCTTGGGCCGATAAAAGCTATAAATAACCTTTACCAGTGGGTACGCCTAACAAGGCAGTGTAACTCCGGGCTAGCATCATCGCTGAAAATTCTGTATTTCTGCATCCAACGTCCAGTGCATCAAAGCCGCACTCTTCCGGAAAGAGCCAATCCGACGCAGCGGCAAGGGCGCGTCTGGTCGTTCCATGTACCTGGAACCTTTGCATCAGCATGTCTTGGGCCGATAAATGCTATAAATAACCTTTACCAGTGGGTACGCCTAACTTGGAAGTGTAACTCCGGGCTAGCATGATCGCTGAAAATTCTGTATTTCTGCAGCCAACGTCCAGTGCATCAAAGCCGGACTCTTCCGGAAAGAGCCAAGCCGACGGAGCGGCAAGGGCGCGTCCCGCCATTCTCTGTGCCTGGAACCTTTTCATCAGCATGTCTTGGGCCGATAAAAGCTATAAATACCCTTTACCAGTGGGTAGGCCTCACTTTGCAGTGCAACGCCGGGTTAGCATCATCGCTGAAAATTCTGTATTTCTGCAGCCAACGTCCAGTGCATCAAAGCCGCACTCTTCCGGAAAGAGCCAAGCCGACGCAGCGGCAAGGGCGCGTCCGGCCATTCTCTGTGCCTGGAACCTTTGCATCAGCATGTCTTGGGCCGATAAAAGCTATAAATAACCTTTACCAGTGGGTAGGCCTCACTTTGCAGTGCAACGCCGGGCTAGCATCATCGCTGAAAATTCTGTATTTCTGCAGCCAACGTCCAGTGCATCAAAGCCGCAATCTTCTGGAAAGAGCCAAGCCGACGCAGCGGTAAGGGCGCGTCCAGCCATTCTCGGTGCCTGAAACCTTTGCATCAGCATTTCTTAGGCCGATAGAAGCTATACATAACCTTTACCAGTGGGCACGCCTCACTTGGCAATGTAACGCCGGGCTAGCATCATCGCTGAAAATTCTGTATTTCTGCAGCCAACGTCCAGTGCATCAAAGCCGCACGCCTCCGGAAAGAAACAAGCCGACGGAGCGGCAAGGGCGCGCCCGGGCGTTCGCTGTGCCTGGAACCTTTGCATCATCATGTCTTGGGCCAATAGAGCCATAAATAACCTTGACCGGAGGGGACATGTTACCTGGCAGTGGAACGCCGGGCTAGCATCATCGCTGAAAATTCGGTATATCTACAGGCAACATCCAGTGCATCAAAGCCACACGCTTCCGGAAAGAAACAAGCTGACGAAGCGGAAAGTGTGCGTCCGGCCATTCTCTGTGCCTGGAACCTTTGCATCAGCATGTCTTGGGCCAATAGAAGCTATCAATACCCTTTACCAGTGGGTACGCCTTACTTGGCAGTGTAACTCCGGGCTAGCATCATCGCTGAAAATTCTGTATTTCTGCAGCCAACGTCCAGTGCATCAAAGCCGCACTCTTCCGGAAAGAGCCAAGCCGACGCAGCGGCAAGGGCGCGTCCGGCCACTCTCTGTGCCTGGAACCTTTGCATCAGCATGTCTTGGGCCGATAAAAGCTATAAATAACCTTTACCAGTGGGTACGCCTAACTTGGCAGTGTTACTCCGGGCGAGCATCATCGCTGAAAATTCTGTATTTCTGCAGCCAACGTCCAGTGCATCAAAGCCGCACTCTTCCGGAAAGAGCCAAGCCGACGGAGCGGCTTGGGCGCGTCCCGCCATTCTCTGTGCCTGGAACCTTTTCATCAGCATGTCTTGGGCCAATAAAAGCTATAAATAACTTTTACCAGTGGGTAGGCCTCACTTTGCAGTGCAACGCCGGGCTAGCATCATCCCTGAAAAGTTTGTATTTCTGCAGCCATCGTCCAGTGCATCAAAGCCGCACTCTTCCGGAAAGAGCCAAGCCGACGCAGCGGCAAGGGCGCGTCCGGCCATTCTCTGTGCCTGGAACATTTGCATAAGCATGTCTTGGGCCGATAAAAGCTATAAATAACCTTTACCAGTGGGTACGCCTCACTTGGCAGTGTAACTCCGGGCTAGCATCATCGCTGAAAATTCTGTATTTCTGCAGCCAACGTGCAGTGCATAAAAGCCGCACTCTTCGGGAAAGAGCCAAGCCGACGCAGCGGCAAGGGCGCGTCCGGTCGTTCCCTGTGCCTAGAACCTATGCATCAGCATGTCCTGGGCCGATAAAAGCTATAAATAACCTTTACCAGTGGGTACGCCTAACTTGGCAGTAATACTCCGGGCTAGCATCATCGCTGAAAATTCTATATTTCTCCAGCCAACGTCCAGTGCATCAAAGCCGCACTCTTCCGGAAAGAGCCAAGCCGACGCCGCGGCAAGGGCGCGTCCGGTCGTTCCATGTACCTGGAACCTTTGCATCAACATGTCTTGGGCCGTTAAAAGCTATAAATAACCTTAACCAGTGGGTACGCCTCACTTGGCAGTGTAACTCCGGGCTAGCATCATCGCTTAAAATTATGTATTTCTGCAGCCAACGTCCATTGCATCAAAGCCGCACTCTTCCGGAAAGAGCCAAGCCGACGCAGCGGCAAGGGCGCGTCCGGCCATTCTCTGTGCCTGGAACCTTTGCATCAGCATGTCTTGGGCCGATAAAAGCTATAAAACCCCTTTACCAGTGTCTACGCCTCACTTGGCAGTGTAACTCCGGGCTAGCATCATCGCTGAAAATTCTGTATTTCTGCAGCCAACGTCCAGTGCATCAAAGCAGCGCTCTTCCGGAAAGAGCCAAGCCGACGAAGCGGCAAGGGCGCGTCCCGCCATTCTCTGTGCCTGGAACCTTTGCATCAGCATGTCCTGGGCCAATAGAAGTTATAAATAACCTTTACCAGTGGGTAAGCCTCACTTTTCAATGCAACGCCGGGTTAGCATAATCGCTGAAAATTCTGTATTTCTGCAGCCAACGTCCAGTGCATCAAAGCCGCACTCTTCCGGAAAGAACCAAGCCGACGCAGCGGCAAGGGCGCGTCCGGCCATTCTCTGTGCCTGGAACATTTGCATAAGCATGTCTTGGGCCGATAAAAGCTATAAATAACCTTTACCAGTGGGTACGCCTCACTTGGCAGTGTAACTCCGGGCTAGCATCATCGCTGAAAATTCTGTATTTCTGCAGCCAACGTGCAGTGCATAAAAGCCGCACTCTTCGGGAAAGAGCCAAGCCGACGCAGCGGCAAGGGCGCGTCCGGTCGTTCCCTGTGCCTAGAACCTATGCATCAGCATGTCCTGGGCCGATAAAAGCTATAAATAACCTTTACCAGTGGGTACGCCTAACTTGGCAGTGTTACTCCGGGCTAGCATCATCGCTGAAAATTCTATATTTCTCCAGCCAACGTCCAGTGCATCAAAGCCGCACTCTTCCGGAAAGAGCCAAGCCGACGCCGCGGCAAGGGCGCGTCCGGTCGTTCCATGTACCTGGAACCTTTGCATCAACATGTCTTGGGCCGTTAAAAGCTATAAATAACCTTAACCAGTGGGTACGCCTCACTTGGCAGTGTAACTCCGGGCTAGCATCATCGCTTAAAATTATGTATTTCTGCAGCCAACGTCCATTGCATCAAAGCCGCACTCTTCCGGAAAGAGCCAAGCCGACGCAGCGGCAAGGGCGCGTCCGGCCATTCTCTGTGCCTGGAAACTTTGCATCAGCATGTCTTGGGCCGATAAAAGCTATAAATAACCTTTACCAGTGGGTACGCCTCACTTGGCAGTGTAACTCCGGGCTAGCATCATATCTGAAAATTCTGTATTTCTGCAGCCAACGTCCAGTGCATAAAAGCCGCACTCTTCCGGAAAGAGCCAAGCCGACGCAACGGCAAGGGCGCGTCCGGTCGTTCCATGTGCCTGGAACCTTTGCATCAGCATGTCTTGGGCCGATAAAAGCTATAAAACCCCTTTACCAGTGTCTACGCCTCACTTGGCAGTGTAACTCCGGGCTAGCATCATCGCTGAAAATTCTGTATTTCTGCAGCCAACGTCCAGTGCATCAAAGCAGCGCTCTTCCGGAAAGAGCCAAGCCGACGCAGCGGCAAGGGCGCGTCCGCCCATTCTCTGTGCCTGGAACCTTTGCATCAGCATGTCCTGGGCCAATAGAAGCTATAAATAACCTTTACCAGTGGGTAAGCCTCACTTTGCAATGCAACGCCGGGCTAGCATAATCGCTGAAAATTCTGTATTTCTGCAGCCAACGTCCTGTGCATCAAAGCCCCACGCCTCCGGAAAGAAACAAGCCGGCGGAGCGGCAAGGGTGCGTCCCGCCATTCTCTGAGCCTGCAACCTTTGCATCAGCATGTCTTCGGCCGAAAGAAGCTATACATAACCTTTACCAGTGGGCACGCCTCACTTGGCAGTGTAACGCCGCGCTAGCATCATCGCTGAAAATTCTCTATTTCTGAAGCCAACGTCCAGTGCATCAAAGCCGCACTCTTCTGGAAAGAGCCAAGCCGACGCAGCGGCAAGGGCGCGTCCGGCCATTCTCTGTGCCTGGAAACTTTGCATCAGCATGTCTTGGGCCGATAAAAGCTATAAATAACCTTTACCAGTGGGTACCCCTCACTTGGCAGTGTAACTCCGGGCTAGCATCATATCTGAAAATTCTGTATTTCTGCAGCCAACGTCCAGTGCATAAAAGCCGCACTCTTCCGGAAAGAGCCAAGCCGACGCAACGGCAAGGGCGCGTCCGGTCGTTCCATGTGCCTGGAACCTTTGCATCAGCATGTCTTGGGCCGATAAAAGCTATAAATAACCTTTACCAGTGGGTACGCCTCACTTGGCAGTGTAACTCCGGGCTAGCATCATCGCTTAAAATTCTGTATTTCTGCCTTTAACGTCCATTACATCAAACCCGCACGCTTCCGGAAAGAAGCAAGCCGACGGAGTGGCAAGGGCGCGTCCGGTCGTTCCCTGTGCCTAGAACCTTTGCATCAGCATGTCTTGGGCCGATAAAAGCTATAAATAACCTTTACCAGTGGGTACGCCTAACATGGCAGTGTAACTCCGGGCTAGCATCATCGGTGAAAATTCTGCATTTCTGCAGCCAACGTCCAGTGCATCAAAGCCGCAATCTTCTGGAAAGAGCCAAGCCGACGCAGCGGTAAGGGCGCGTCCAGCCATTCTCGGTGCCTGAAACCTTTGCATCAGCATTTCTTAGGCCGATAGAAGCTATACATAACCTTTACCAGTGGGCACGCCTCACTTGGCAATGTAACGCCGGGCTAGCATCATCGCTGAAAATTCTGTATTTCTGCAGCCAACGTCCAGTGCATCAAAGCCGCACGCCTCCGGAAAGAAACAAGCCGACGGAGCGGCAAGGGCGCGCCCGGGGGTTCGCTGTGCCTGGAACCTTTGCATCATCATGTCTTGGGCCAATAGAGCCATAAATAACCTTGACCGGAGGGGACATGTTACCTGGCAGTGGAACGCCGGGCTAGCATCATCGCTGAAAATTCGGTATATCTACAGGCAACATCCAGTGCATCAAAGCCACACGCTTCCGGAAAGAAGCAAGCTGACGAAGCGGAAAGTGTGCGTCCGGCCATTCTCTGTGCCTGGAACCTTTGCATCAGCATGTCTTGGGCCAATAGAAGCTATCAATACCCTTTACCAGTGGGTACGCCTCACTTGGCAGTGTAACTCCAGGCTAGCATCATCGCTGAACATTCTGTATTTCTTCAGCCAACGTCCTGTGCATCAAAGCCCCACGCCTCCGGAAAGAAACAAGCCGGCGGAGCGGCAAGGGTGCGTCCCGCCATTCTCTGAGCCTGCAACCTTTGCATCAGCATGTCTTCGGCCGATAAAAGCTATAAATAACCTTTACCAGTGGGTAGGCCTCACTTTGCAGTGCAACGCCGGGCTAGCATCATCGCTGAAAATTCTGTATTTCTGCAGCCAACGTCCAGTGCATCAAAGCCGCACTCTTCTGGAAAGAGCCAAGCCGACGCAGCGGCAAGGGCGCGTCCGCCCATTCTCGGTGCCTGAAACCTTTGCATCAGCATTTCTTAGGCCGAAAGAAGCTATACATAACCTTTACCAGTGGGCACGCCTCACTTGGCAGTGTAACGCCGCGCTAGCATCATCGCTGAAAATTCTGTATTTATGACTTTAACATCCAGTACATCAAAGCCGCACGCTTCCGGAAAGAAGCAAGGTGACGGAGCGGGAAGCTCGCGTCAGGCCGTTCGCTGTGCATGGAACCTTTGCATCAGCATGTCTTGGGCCAATAGAGCCATAAATAAGCTTGACCGGCGGGGACGTCTTACCTGGCAGTGAAACGCCGGGCTAGCGTCATCGCTGAAAATTCTCTATTTCTGAAGCCAACGTCCAGTGCATCAAAGCCGCACTCTTCTGGAAAGAGCCAAGCCGACGCAGCGGCAAGGGCGCGTCCGGCCATTCTCTGTGCCTGGAATCTTTGCATCAGCATGTCTTGGGCCGATAAAAGCTATAAATAACCTTTACCAGTGGGTACGCCTCACTTGGCAGTGTAACTCCGGGCTAGCATCATATCTGAAAATTCTGTATTTCTGCAGCCAACGTCCAGTGCATAAAAGCCGCACTCTTCCGGAAAGAGCCAAGCCGACGCAACGGCAAGGGCGCGTCCGGTCGTTCCATGTGCCTGGAACCTTTGCATCAGCATGTCTTGGGCCGATAAAAGCTATAAATAACCTTTACCAGTGGGTACGCCTCACTTGGCAGTGTAACTCCGGGCTATCATCATAGCTGAAAATTCTGTATTTCTGCTGCCAACGTCCAGTGCATAAAAGCCGCACTCTTCCGGAAAGAGCCAAGCCGACGCAACGGCAAGGGCGCGTCCGGTCGTTCCATGTGCCTGGAACCTTTGCATCAGCATGTCTTGGGCCGATAAAAGCTATAAATAACCTTTACCAGTGGGTACGCCTCACTTGGCAGTGTAACTCCGGGCTAGCATCATCGCTTAAAATTTTGTATTTCTGCCTTTCACGTCCATTACATCAAACCCGCACGCTTCCGGAAAGAAGCAAGCCGACGGAGTGGCAAGGGCGCGTCCGGTCGTTCCCTGTGCCTAGAACCTTTGCATCAGCATGTCTTGGGCCGATAAAAGCTATAAATAACCTTTACCAGTGGGTACGCCTAACATGGCATTGTAACTCCGGGCTAGCATCATCGCTGAAAATTCTGTATTTCTGCATCCAACGTCCAGTGCATCAAAGCCGCACACTTCCGGAAAGAGCAATGCCGACGCAGCCGCAAGGGCGCGTCCCGCCATTCTCTGTGCCTGGAACCTTTGCATCAGCATGTCTTCGGCCGATAAAAGCTATAAATAACCTTTACCAGTGGGTAGACCTCACTTTGCAGTGCAAAGCCGGGCTAGCATCATCGCTGAAAATTCTGTATTTCTGCAGCCATCGTCCAGTGCATCAAAGCCGCACTCTTCCGGAAAGAGCCAAGCCGACGCAGCGGCAAGGGCGCGTCCGGCCATTCTCTGTGCCTGGAACCTTTGCATCAGTATGTCTTGGGCCTATAAAAGCTATAAATAACCTTTACCAGTGGGTACGCCTCACTTGGCAGTGTAACTCCGGGCTAGCATCATCGCTTAAAATTCTGTATTTCTGCAGCCAACGTCCAGTGCATCAAAGCCGCATTCTTCCGGAAAGAGCCAAGCCGACGCAGCGGCAAGGGCGCGTCCAGTCGTTCCCTGTGCCTA
This sequence comes from Amblyomma americanum, assembly GCF_052857255.1. NCBI lineage: Eukaryota > Metazoa > Arthropoda > Arachnida > Ixodida > Ixodidae > Amblyomma > Amblyomma americanum. Next base: position 197,162,539 of record NC_135498.1, read on the forward strand.
GAACCTTTGCATCAGCATGCCTTGGGTCGATAAAAGCTATCAATACCCTTTACCAGTGGGTACGCCTCACTTGGCAGTGTAACTCCAGGCTAGCATCATCGCTGAACATTCTGTATTTCTTCAGCCAACGTCCTGTGCATCAAAGCCCCACGCCTCCGGAAAGAAACAAGCCGGCGGAGCGGCAAGGGTGCGTCCCGCCATTCTCTGAGCCTGCAACCTTTGCATCAGCATGTCTTCGGCCGATAAAAGCTATAAATAACCTTTACCAGTGGGTAGGCCTCACTTTGCAGTGCAACGCCGGGCTAGCATCATCGCTGAAAATTCTGTATTTCTGCAGCCAACGTCCAGTGCATCAAAGCCGCACTCTTCTGGAAAGAGCCAAGCCGACGCAGCGGCAAGGGCGCGTCCGCCCATTCTCGGTGCCTGAAACCTTTGCATCAGCATTTCTTAGGCCGAAAGAAGCTATACATAACCTTTACCAGTGGGCACGCCTCACTTGGCAGTGTAACGCCGCGCTAGCATCATCGCTGAAAATTCTGTATTTATGACTTTAACATCCAGTACATCAAAGCCGCACGCTTCCGGAAAGAAGCAAGGTGACGGAGCGGGAAGCTCGCGTCAGGCCGTTCGCTGTGCATGGAACCTTTGCATCAGCATGTCTTGGGCCAATAGAGCCATAAATAAGCTTGACCGGCGGGGACGTCTTACCTGGCAGTGAAACGCCGGGCTAGCGTCATCGCTGAAAATTCTCTATTTCTGAAGCCAACGTCCAGTGCATCAAAGCCGCACTCTTCTGGAAAGAGCCAAGCCGACGCAGCGGCAAGGGCGCGTCCGGCCATTCTCTGTGCCTGGAATCTTTGCATCAGCATGTCTTGGGCCGATAAAAGCTATAAATAACCTTTACCAGTGGGTACGCCTCACTTGGCAGTGTAACTCCGGGCTAGCATCATATCTGAAAATTCTGTATTTCTGCAGCCAACGTCCAGTGCATAAAAGCCGCACTCTTCCGGAAAGAGCCAAGCCGACGCAACGGCAAGGGCGCGTCCGGTCGTTCCATGTGCCTGGAACCTTTGCATCAGCATGTCTTGGGCCGATAAAAGCTATAAATAACCTTTACCAGTGGGTACGCCTCACTTGGCAGTGTAACTCCGGGCTATCATCATAGCTGAAAATTCTGTATTTCTGCTGCCAACGTCCAGTGCATAAAAGCCGCACTCTTCCGGAAAGAGCCAAGCCGACGCAACGGCAAGGGCGCGTCCGGTCGTTCCATGTGCCTGGAACCTTTGCATCAGCATGTCTTGGGCCGATAAAAGCTATAAATAACCTTTACCAGTGGGTACGCCTCACTTGGCAGTGTAACTCCGGGCTAGCATCATCGCTTAAAATTTTGTATTTCTGCCTTTCACGTCCATTACATCAAACCCGCACGCTTCCGGAAAGAAGCAAGCCGACGGAGTGGCAAGGGCGCGTCCGGTCGTTCCCTGTGCCTAGAACCTTTGCATCAGCATGTCTTGGGCCGATAAAAGCTATAAATAACCTTTACCAGTGGGTACGCCTAACATGGCATTGTAACTCCGGGCTAGCATCATCGCTGAAAATTCTGTATTTCTGCATCCAACGTCCAGTGCATCAAAGCCGCACACTTCCGGAAAGAGCAATGCCGACGCAGCCGCAAGGGCGCGTCCCGCCATTCTCTGTGCCTGGAACCTTTGCATCAGCATGTCTTCGGCCGATAAAAGCTATAAATAACCTTTACCAGTGGGTAGACCTCACTTTGCAGTGCAAAGCCGGGCTAGCATCATCGCTGAAAATTCTGTATTTCTGCAGCCATCGTCCAGTGCATCAAAGCCGCACTCTTCCGGAAAGAGCCAAGCCGACGCAGCGGCAAGGGCGCGTCCGGCCATTCTCTGTGCCTGGAACCTTTGCATCAGTATGTCTTGGGCCTATAAAAGCTATAAATAACCTTTACCAGTGGGTACGCCTCACTTGGCAGTGTAACTCCGGGCTAGCATCATCGCTTAAAATTCTGTATTTCTGCAGCCAACGTCCAGTGCATCAAAGCCGCATTCTTCCGGAAAGAGCCAAGCCGACGCAGCGGCAAGGGCGCGTCCAGTCGTTCCCTGTGCCTAGAACCTTTGCATCAGCATGCCTTGGGTCGATAAAAGCTATAAATAACCTTTACCAGTGGGTACGCCTCACTTGGCAGTGTAACTCCGGGCTATCATCATCGCTGAAAATTCTGTATTTCTGCAGCCAACGTCCAGTGCATCAAAGCCGCACTCTTCCGGAAAGAGCCAAGCCGACGCAGCGGCAAGAGCGCGTCCGGTCGTTCCCTGTGCCTAGAACCTTTGCATCAGCATGTCTTGGGCCGATAAAAGCTATAAATAACATTTACCAGTGGGTACACCTCACTTGGTAGTGTAACTCCGGGATAGCATCATCGCTGAAAATTCTGTATTTCTGCAGCCAACGTCCAGTGTATCAAAGCCGCACTCTTCCGGAAAGAGCCAAGCCGACGCAGCGGCAAGGGCGCGTCCGGTCGTTCCATGTGCCAGGAACCTTTGCACCAGCATGTCTTGGACCCATAAAAGCTATAAATAACCTTTACCAGTGGGTACGCCTCACTTGGCAGTGTAACTCCGGGCTAAGATCATCGCTTAAAATTCTGTATTTCTGCAGCCAACGTCCAGTGCATCAAAGCCTCACTCTTCCGGAAAGAGCCAAGCCGACGTAGCGGCAAGGGCGCGTCCGGTCGTTCCCTGTGCCTAGAACCTTTGCATCAGCATGTCGTGGGCCAATAAAAGCTATAAATAACCTTTACCAGTGGGTACGCCTAACTTGGCAGTGTAACTCCGGGCTAGCATCATCGCTGAAAATTCTGTATTTCTGCAGCCAACGTCCAGTGCATCAAAGCCTCACTCTTCCGGAAAGAGCCAAGCCGACGTAGCGGCAAGGGCGCGTCCGGTCGTTCCATGTGCCTGCAACCTTTGCATCAGCATGTCTTGGGCCGATAAAAGCTATAAATAACCTTTACCAGTGGGTACGCCTAACTTGGCAGTGTAACTCCGGGCTAGCATCATCGCTTAAAATTCTGTATTTCTGCAGCCAACGTCCAGTGCATCAAAGCCGCACTCTTCCGGAAAGAGCCAAGCCGACGCAGCGGCAAGGGAGCGTCCGGTCGTTCCCTGTGCCTAGAACCTTTGCATCAGCATGTCTTGGGCCGATAAAAGCTATAAATAACCTTTACCAGTGGGTACGCCTAACTTTGCAGTGCAACGCCGGGCTAGCATCATCGCTGAAAATTCTGTATTTCTGCAGCCAACGTCCATGCATCAAAGCCGCACTCTTCTGGAAAGAGCCAAGCCGACGCTGCGGCAAGGGCGCGTCCGGCCATTCTCGGTGCCTGAAACCTTTACATCAGCATTTCTTAGGCCGATAGAAGCTATACATAACCTTTACCAGTGGGCACGCCTCACTTGGCTGTGTAACGCCGCGCTAGCATCATCGCTGAAAATTCTGTACTTATGACTTTAACGTCCAGTACATCAAAGCCGCACGCTTCCGGAAAGAAGCAAGGTGACGGAGCGGCAAGCGCGCGTCCGGCCGTTCGCTGTGAATGGAATCTTTGCATCAGCATGTCTTGGGCCAATAGAGCCATAAATAAGCTTGACCGGCGGGGACGTCTTACCTGGCAGTGGAACGCCGGGCTAGCATCATCGCTTAAAATTTTGTATTTCTGCAGCCAACGTCCAGTGCATCAAAGCCGCATTCTTCCGGAAAGAGCCAAGCCGACGCAGCGGCAAGGGCGCGTCCAGTAGTTCCCTGTGCCTAGAACCTTTGCATCAGCATGCCTTGGGCCGATAAAAGCTATAAATAACCTTTACCAGTGGGTACGCCTCACTTGGCAGTGTAACTCCGGGCTATCATCATCGCTGAAAATTCTGTATTTCTGCAGCCAACGTCCAGTGCATCAAAGCCGCACTCTTCCGGAAAGAGCCAAGCCGACGCAGCGGCAAGAGCGCGTCCGGTCGTTCCCTGTGCCTAGAACCTTTGCATCAGCATGTCTTGGGCCGATAAAAGCTATAAATAACATTTACCAGTCGGTACACCTTACTTGGCAGTGTAACTCCGGGATAGCATCATCGCTGAAAATTCTGTATTTCTGCAGCCAACGTCCAGTGCATCAAAGCCGCACTCTTCCGGAAAGAGCCAAGCCGACGCAGCGGCAAGGGCGCGTCCGGTCGTTCCATGTGCCAGGAACCTTTGCATCAGCATGTCTTGGACCGATAAAAGCTATAAATAACCTTTACCAGTGGGTACGCCTCACTTGGCAGTGTAACTCCGGGCTAAGATCATCGCTTAAAATTCTGTATTTCTGCAGCCAACGTCCAGTGCATCAAAGCCTCACTCTTCCGGAAAGAGCCAAGCCGACGTAGCGGCAAGGGCGCGTCCGGTCGTTCCCTGTGCCTAGAACCTTTGCATCAGCATGTCGTGGGCCGATAAAAGCTATAAATAACCTTTACCAGTGGGTACGCCTAACTTGGCAGTGTAACTCCGGGCTAGCATCATCGCTGAAAATTCTGTAATTCTGCAGCCAACGTCCAGTGCATCAAAGCCGCACTCTTCCGGAAAGAGCCAAGCCGACGGAGCGGCTAGGGCGCGTCCCGCCATTCTCTGTGCCTGGAACCTTTGCATCAGCATGTCTTGGGCAGATAAAAGCTATAAATAACCTTTACCAGTGGGTACGCCTCACTTGGCAGTGTAACTCCTGGCTAGCATCATCGCTTAAAATTCTGTATTTCTGCAGCCAACGTCCAGTGCATCAAAGCCGCACTCTTCCGGAAATAGCCAAGCCGACGCAGCGGCAAGGGCGCGTCCGGTCGTTCCCTGTGCCTAGAATCTTTGCATCAGCATGTCTTGGGCCGATAAAAGCTATAAATAACCTTTACCAGTGGGTACGCCTAACTTGGCAGTGTAACTCCGGGCTAGCATCATCGCCGAAAATTCTGCATTTCTGCAGCCAACGTCCAGTGCATCAAAGCCGCACTCTTCCGGAAAGAGCCAAGGCGACGGAGCGGCTAGGGCGCGTCCCGCCATTCTCTCTGCCTGGAACCTTTGCATCAGCATGTCTTGGGCCGATAAAAGCTATAACTAACTTTTTACCAGTGGGTAGGCCTCACTTTGCAGTGCAACGCCGGGCTAGCATCATCGCTGAAAATTCTGTATTTCTGCAGCCAACGTCCTGTGCATCAATGCCGCATGCCACCGGAAAGAAACAAGCCGGCGGAGCGGCAAGGGCGCGTCCCGCCATTCTCTGAGCCTGAAACCTTTGCATCAGCATTTCTTAGGCCGGTAGGAGCTATACATAACCTTTACCAGTGGGTACGCCTCACTTGGCAGTGCAACGCCAGGCTAGCATCATTGCTGAAAATTCTGTATTTCTGCCTTTAACGTCCAGTACATCAAACCCGCACGCTTCCGGAAAGAAGCAAGCCGACGGAGTGGCAAGGGCGCGTCTGGCCGTTCGCTGTGCTTGGAACCTTTGCATCAGCACGTCATTGGCTGTTAGAAGCCATAAACTTTACCAGCGGGAACCTCTCACTTGGCAGTAAAACGCCGGACTAGCACCATCGCTGAAATTTCCGTATTTCGACAGCCAACGTCCAGCACATCAAAGTCGCATGCTTCCTGAAAGAGGCAAGCCGACGGAGCGGCAAGTGCGAGTCCGGCCGTTCGCTGTGCCTGAAACCTTTGCATCAGCATTTCTTAGGCCGATACAAGCTACACATAACCTTTACCAGTGTGGGCGCCTCACTTGGCAGTGTAACGCCGCGCTAGCATCATCGCTGAAAATTCTGTATTTATGACTTTAACGTCCAGTACATCAAAGCCGCACGCTTCCGGAAAGAAGCAAGGTGACGGAGCGGCAAGCGCGCGTCCGGCCGTTCGCTGTGCATGGAACCTTTGCATCAGCATGTCTTGGGCCAATAGAACGATAAATAAGCTTGACCGGCGGGGACGTCTTACGTGGCAGTGGAACGCCGGGCTAGCGGCATCGCGGAGAATTCTGTATTTCTGCAGCCAACGTCCAGTGCATCAAAGCCGCACTCTTCTGGAAAGAGCCAAGCCGACTCAGCGGCAAGGGCGCGTCCGGCCATTATCGGTGCCTGGAACCTTTGCATCAGCATGTCTTGGGCCAATAGAAGCTATAAATAACCTTTACCAGTCGGTACGCCTCACATGGCAGTGTAACTCCGGGGCAGCATCATCGCTGAAAATTCTGTATTTCTGCAGCCAACGTCCAGTGCATCAAAGCCGCACTCTTCCGGAAAGAGCCAAGCCGACGCAGCGGCAAGGGCGCGTCCGGCCATCCTCTGTGCCTGGAACCTTTGCATCAGCATGTCTTGGGCCGATAAAAGCTATAAATAACCTTTACCACTGGGTACGCCTCACTTGGCAGTGTAACTCTGGGCTAGCATCATCGCTGAAATTTCTGTATTTCTGCAGCCAACGTCCAGTGCATCAAAGCCGCACTCTTCCAGAAAGAGCCAAGCCGACGGAGCGGCAAGGGCGCGTCCCGCCATTCTCTGTGCCTGGAACCTTTGCATCAGCATGTCTTCGGCCGATAAAAGCTATAAATAACCTTTACGAGTGGGTAGGCCTCACTTTGCAGTGCAACGCCGGGCTAGCATCATCGCTGAAAATTTTGTATTTCTGCAGCCAACGTCCAGTGCATCAAAGCCGCACTCCTCTGGAAAGAGCCAAGCCGACGCAGCGGCAAGGGCGCGTCCGGCCACTCTCTGTGCCTGGAACCTTTGCATCAGCATGTCTTGGGCCGATAAAAGCTATAAATAACCTTTGCCAGTGGGTACGCCTAACTTGGCAGTGTTAGTCCGGGCGAGCATCATCGCTGAAAATTCTGTATTTCTGCAGCCAACGTCCAGTGCATAAAAGCCGCACTCTTCCGGAAAGAGCCAAGCCGACGCAGCGGCAAGGGCGCGTCCGGTCGTTCCCTGTGCCTAGAACCTATGCATCAGCATGTCTTGGGCCGATAAAAGCTATAAATAACCTTTACCAGTGGGTACGCCTAACTCTGCAGTGTTACTCCGGGCTAGCATCATCGCTGAAAATTCTATATTTCTCCTGCCAACGTCCAGTGCATCAAAGCCGCACTCTTCCGGAAAGAGCCAAGCCGACGCCGCGGCAAGGGCACGTCCGGTCGTTCCATGTACCTGGAACCTTTGCATCAACATGTCTTGGGCCGATAAAAGCTATAAATAACCTTAACCAGTGGGTACGCCTCACTTGGCAGTGTAACTCCGGGCTAGCATCATCGCTTAAAATTCTGTATTTCTGCAGCCAACGTCCATTGCATCAAAGCCGCACTCTTCCGGAAAGAGCCAAGCCGATGCAGCGGCAAGGGCGCGTCCCGCCATTCTATGTGCCTGGAACCTTTGCATCAGCATGTCCTGGGCCAATAGAAGCTATAAATAACATTTACCAGTGGGTAGGCCTCACATTGCAGTGCAACGCCGGGCTAGCATCATCGCTGAAAATTCTGTATTTCAGCAGCCAACGTCCATTGCATCAAAGCCGCACTCTTCCGGAAAGAGCCAAGCCGGCGGAGCGGCAAGGGTGCGTCCCGCCATTCTCTGAGCCTGGAACCTTTGCATCAACATGTCTTCGGCCGATAAAAGCTATAAATAACCTTTACCAGTGGGTAGGCCTCACATTGCAGTGCAACGCCGGGCTAGCATCATCGCTGAAAATTCTGTATTTCTGCAGCCATCGTCCAGGGCATCAAAGCCGCACTCTTCCGGAAAGAGCCAAGCCGACGCAGCGGCAAGGGCGCGTCCGGCCATTCTCTGTGCCTGGAACCTTTGCATCAGCATGTCTTGGGCCGATAAAAGCTATAAATAACCTTTACCAGTGGGTACGCCTCACTTGGCAGTGTAACTCCGGGCTAGCATCATCGCTGAAAATTCTGTATTTCTGCAGCCAACGTCCAGTGCATCAAAGCCGCACTCTTCCGGAAAGAGCCAAGCCGACGCAGCGGCAAGGGAGCGTCCGGTCGTTCCCTGTGCCTAGAACCTTTGCATCAGCATGTCTTGGGCCGATAAAAGCTATAAATAACCTTTACCAGTGGGTACGCCTAACTTTGCAGTGCAACGCCGGGCTAGCATCATCGCTGAAAATTCTGTATTTCTGCAGCCAACGTCCATGCATCAAAGCCGCACTCTTCTGGAAAGAGCCAAGCCGACGCTGCGGCAAGGGCGCGTCCGGCCATTCTCGGTGCCTGAAACCTTTACATCAGCATTTCTTAGGCCGATAGAAGCTATACATAACCTTTACCAGTGGGCACGCCTCACTTGGCTGTGTAACGCCGCGCTAGCATCATCGCTGAAAATTCTGTACTTATGACTTTAACGTCCAGTACATCAAAGCCGCACGCTTCCGGAAAGAAGCAAGGTGACGGAGCGGCAAGCGCGCGTCCGGCCGTTCGCTGTGAATGGAATCTTTGCATCAGCATGTCTTGGGCCAATAGAGCCATAAATAAGCTTGACCGGCGGGGACGTCTTACCTGGCAGTGGAACGCCGGGCTAGCGTCATCGCTGAAAATTCTGTATTTCTGAAGCCAACGTCCAGTGCATCAAAGCTGCACTCTTCTGGAAAGAGCCAAGCCGACGCAGCGGCAAGGGCGCTTCCGGCCATTCTCTGTGCCTTGAACCTTTGCATCAGCATGTCTTGGGCCAATAGAAGCTATAAATAACCTTTACCAGTCGGTACGCCTCCCTTGGCAGTGTAACTCCGGGCTAGCATCATCGCTTAAAATTTTGTATTTCTGCAGCCAACGTCCAGTGCATCAAAGCCGCATTCTTCCGGAAAGAGCCAAGCCGACGCAGCGGCAAGGGCGCGTCCAGTAGTTCCCTGTGCCTAGAACCTTTGCATCAGCATGCCTTGGGCCGATAAAAGCTATAAATAACCTTTACCAGTGGGTACGCCTCACTTGGCAGTGTAACTCCGGGCTATCATCATCGCTGAAAATTCTGTATTTCTGCAGCCAACGTCCAGTGCATCAAAGCCGCACTCTTCCGGAAAGAGCCAAGCCGACGCAGCGGCAAGAGCGCGTCCGGTCGTTCCCTGTGCCTAGAACCTTTGCATCAGCATGTCTTGGGCCGATAAAAGCTATAAATAACATTTACCAGTGGGTACACCTTACTTGGCAGTGTAACTCCGGGATAGCATCATCGCTGAAAATTCTGTATTTCTGCAGCCAACGTCCAGTGCATCAAAGCCGCACTCTTCCGGAAAGAGCCAAGCCGACGCAGCGGCAAGGGCGCGTCCGGTCGTTCCATGTGCCAGGAACCTTTGCATCAGCATGTCTTGGACCGATAAAAGCTATAAATAACCTTTACCAGTGGGTACGCCTCACTTGGCAGTGTAACTCCGGGCTAAGATCATCGCTTAAAATTCTGTATTTCTGCAGCCAACGTCCAGTGCATCAAAGCCTCACTCTTCCGGAAAGAGCCAAGCCGACGTAGCGGCAAGGGCGCGTCCGGTCGTTCCCTGTGCCTAGAACCTTTGCATCAGCATGTCGTGGGCCGATAAAAGCTATAAATAACCTTTACCAGTGGGTACGCCTAACTTGGCAGTGTAACTCCGGGCTAGCATCATCGCTGAAAATTCTGTAATTCTGCAGCCAACGTCCAGTGCATCAAAGCCGCACTCTTCCGGAAAGAGCCAAGCCGACGGAGCGGCTAGGGCGGGTCCCGCCATTCTCTGTGCCTGGAACCTTTGCATCAGCATGTCTTGGGCAGATAAAAGCTATAAATAACCTTTACCAGTGGGTACGCCTCACTTGGCAGTGTAACTCCTGGCTAGCATCATCGCTTAAAATTCTGTATTTCTGCAGCCAACGTCCAGTGCATCAAAGCCGCACTCTTCCGGAAAGAGCCAAGCCGACGCAGCGGCAAGGGCGCGTCCGGTCGTTCCCTGTGCCTAGAATCTTTGCATCAGCATGTCTTGGGCCGATAAAAGCTATAAATAACCTTTACCAGTGGGTACGCCTAACTTGGCAGTGTAACTCCGGGCTAGCATCATCGCCGAAAATTCTGCATTTCTGCAGCCAACGTCCAGTGCATCAAAGCCGCACTCTTCCGGAAAGAGCCAAGGCGACGGAGCGGCTAGGGCGCGTCCCGCCATTCTCTCTGCCTGGAACCTTTGCATCAGCATGTCTTGGGCCGATAAAAGCTATAACTAACTTTTTACCAGTGGGTAGGCCTCACTTTGCAGTGCAACGCCGGGCTAGCATCATCGCTGAAAATTCTGTATTTCTGCAGCCAACGTCCTGTGCATCAATGCCGCATGCCACCGGAAAGAAACAAGCCGGCGGAGCGGCAAGGGCGCGTCCCGCCATTCTCTGAGCCTGAAACCTTTGCATCAGCATTTCTTAGGCCGGTAGGAGCTATACATAACCTTTACCAGTGGGTACGCCTCACTTGGCAGTGCAACGCCAGGCTAGCATCATTGCTGAAAATTCTGTATTTCTGCCTTTAACGTCCAGTACATCAAACCCGCACGCTTCCGGAAAGAAGCAAGCCGACGGAGTGGCAAGGGCGCGTCTGGCCGTTCGCTGTGCTTGGAACCTTTGCATCAGCACGTCATTGGCTGTTAGAAGCCATAAACTTTACCAGCGGGAACCTCTCACTTGGCAGTAAAACGCCGGACTAGCACCATCGCTGAAATTTTCGTATTTCGACAGCCAACGTCCAGCACATCAAAGTCGCATGCTTCCTGAAAGAGGCAAGCCGACGGAGCGGCAAGTGCGAGTCCGGCCGTTCGCTGTGCCTGAAACCTTTGCATCAGCATTTCTTAGGCCGATACAAGCTACACATAACCTTTACCAGTGTGGGCGCCTCACTTGGCAGTGTAACGCCGCGCTAGCATCATCGCTGAAAATTCTGTATTTATGACTTTAACGTCCAGTACATCAAAGCCGCACGCTTCCGGAAAGAAGCAAGGTGACGGAGCGGCAAGCGCGCGTCCGGCCGTTCGCTGTGCATGGAACCTTTGCATCAGCATGTCTTGGGCCAATAGAACGATAAATAAGCTTGACCGGCGGGGACGTCTTACGTGGCAGTGGAACGCCGGGCTAGCGGCATCGCGGAGAATTCTGTATTTCTGCAGCCAACGTCCAGTGCATCAAAGCCGCACTCTTCTGGAAAGAGCCAAGCCGACTCAGCGGCAAGGGCGCGTCCGGCCATTCTCGGTGCCTGGAACCTTTGCATCAGCATGTCTTGGGCCAATAGAAGCTATAAATAACCTTTACCAGTCGGTACGCCTCACATGGCAGTGTAACTCCGGGGCAGCATCATCGCTGAAAATTCTGTATTTCTGCAGCCAACGTCCAGTGCATCAAAGCCGCACTCTTCCGGAAAGAGCCAAGCCGACGCAGCGGCAAGGGCGCGTCCGGCCATCCTCTGTGCCTGGAACCTTTGCATCAGCATGTCTTGGGCCGATAAAAGCTATAAATACCCTTTACCACTGGGTACGCCTCACTTGGCAGTGTAACTCTGGGCTAGCATCATCGCTGAAATTTCTGTATTTCTGCAGCCAACGTCCAGTGCATCAAAGCCGCACTCTTCCAGAAAGAGCCAAGCCGACGGAGCGGCAAGGGCGCGTCCCGCCATTCTCTGTGCCTGGAACCTTTGCATCAGCATGTCTTCGGCCGATAAAAGCTATAAATAACCTTTACGAGTGGGTAGGCCTCACTTTGCAGTGCAACGCCGGGCTAGCATTATCGCTGAAAATTTTGTATTTCTGCAGCCAACGTCCAGTGCATCAAAGCCGCACTCCTCTGGAAAGAGCCAAGCCGACGCAGCGGCAAGGGCGCGTCCGGCCACTCTCTGTGCCTGGAACCTTTGCATCAGCATGTCTTGGGCCGATAAAAGCTATAAATAACCTTTGCCAGTGGGTACGCCTAACTTGGCAGTGTTAGTCCGGGCGAGCATCATCGCTGAAAATTCTGTATTTCTGCAGCCAACGTCCAGTGCATAAAAGCCGCACTCTTCCGGAAAGAGCCAAGCCGACGCAGCGGCAAGGGCGCGTCCGGTCGTTCCCTGTGCCTAGAACCTATGCATCAGCATGTCTTGGGCCGATAAAAGCTATAAATAACCTTTACCAGTGGGTACGCCTAACTCTGCAGTGTTACTCCGGGCTAGCATCATCGCTGAAAATTCTATATTTCTCCTGCCAACGTCCAGTGCATCAAAGCCGCACTCTTCCGGAAAGAGCCAAGCCGACGCCGCGGCAAGGGCACGTCCGGTCGTTCCATGTACCTGGAACCTTTGCATCAACATGTCTTGGGCCGATAAAAGCTATAAATAACCTTAACCAGTGGGTACGCCTCACTTGGCAGTGTAACTCCGGGCTAGCATCATCGCTTAAAATTCTGTATTTCTGCAGCCAACGTCCATTGCATCAAAGCCGCACTCTTCCGGAAAGAGCCAAGCCGATGCAGCGGCAAGGGCGCGTCCCGCCATTCTATGTGCCTGGAACCTTTGCATCAGCATGTCCTGGGCCAATAGAAGCTATAAATAACATTTACCAGTGGGTAGGCCTCACATTGCAGTGCAACGCCGGGCTAGCATCATCGCTGAAAATTCTGTATTTCAGCAGCCAACGTCCATTGCATCAAAGCCGCACTCTTCCGGAAAGAGCCAAGCCGGCGGAGCGGCAAGGGTGCGTCCCGCCATTCTCTGAGCCTGGAACCTTTGCATCAGCATGTCTTCGGCCGATAAAAGCTATAAATAACCTTTACCAGTGGGTAGGCCTCACATTGCAGTGCAACGCCGGGCTAGCATCATCGCTGAAAATTCTGTATTTCTGCAGCCATCGTCCAGGGCATCAAAGCCGCACTCTTCCGGAAAGAGCCAAGCCGACGCAGCGGCAAGGGCGCGTCCGGCCATTCTCTGTGCCTGGAACCTTTGCATCAGCATGTCTTGGGCCGATAAAAGCTATAAATAAGCTTTACCAGTGGGTACGCCTCACTTGGCAGTGTAACTCCGGGCTAGCATCATCGCTGAAAATTCTGTATTTCTGCAGCCATCGTCCAGTGCATCAAAGCCGCACTCTTCCGGAAAGAGCCAAGCCGACGCAGCGGCAAGGGCGCGTCCGGCCATTCTCTGTGCCTGGAACCTTTGCATCAGTATGTCTTGGGCCGATAAAAGCTATAAATAACCTTTACCAGTGGGTACGCCTCACTTGACAGTGCAACGCCAGGCTAGCATCATTGCTGAAAATTCTGTATTTCTGCCTTTAACGTCCAGTACATCAAACCCGCACGCTTCCGGAAAGAAGCAAGCCGACGGAGTGGCAAGGGCGCGTCTGGCCGTTCGCTGTGCTTGGAACCTTTGCATCAGCACGTCTTTGGCTGTTAGAAGCCATAACCTTTACCAGCGGGAACCTCTCACTTGGCAGTAAAACGCCGGACTAGCACCATCGCTGAAATTTCCGTATTTCGACAGCCAACGTCCAGCACATCAAAGTCGCATGCTTCCTGAAAGAGGCAAGCCGACGGAGCGGCAAGTGCGAGTCCGGCCGTTCGCTGTGCCTGAAACCTGTGCATCAGCATTTCTTAGGCCGATACAAGCTATACATAACCTTTACCAGTGGGCACGCCTCACTTGGCAGTGTAACGCCGCGCTAGCATCATCGCTGAAAATTTTGTATTTATGACTTTAACGTCCAGTACATCAAAGCCGCACGCTTCCGGAAAGAAGCAAGGTGACGGAGCGGCAAAAGCGCGACCGGCCGTTCGCTGTGCATTGAACCTTTGCATCAGCATGTCTTGGGCCGATAAAAGCTATAAATAACCTTTACCTGTGGGTAGGCCTCACTTTGCAGTGCAACGCCGGGCTAGCATCATCGCTGAAAATTCTGTATTTCTGCAGCCGACGTCCTGTGCATCAAAGCCCCACGCCTCCGGAAAGAAACAAGCCGGCGGAGCGGCAAGGGGGCGTCCCGCCATTCTCTGTGCCTGGAACCTTTGCATCAGCATGTCTTGAGCCGATAAAAGCTATAAATAACCTTTAACAGTCGGTACGCCTAACTTGGCACTGTAACTCCGGGCTAGCATCATCGCTTAAAATTCTGTATTTCTGCAGCCAACGTCCATTGCATCAAAGCCGCACTCTTCCGGAAAGAGCCAAGCCGATGCAGCGGCAAGGGCGCGTCCCGCCATTCTCTGGGCCTGGAACCTTTGCATCAGCATGTCTTCGGCCGATAAAAGCTATAAATAACCTTTACCAGTGGATAGGCCTCACTTTGCAGTGCAACGCCGGGCTAGCATCATCGCTGAAAATTCTGTATTTCTGCAGCCATCGTCCAGTGCATCAAAGCCGCACTCTTCCGGAAAGATCCAAGCCGACGCAGCGGCAAGGGCGCGTCCGGCCATTCTCTGTGCCTGGAACCTTTGCATCAGCATGTCTTGGGCCGATAAAAGCTCTAAATAACCTTTACCAGTGTCTACGCCTCACTTGGCAGTGTAACTCCGGGCTAGCATCATCGCTGAAAATTCTGTATTTCTGCAGCCAACGTTCAGTACATCAAAGCCGCACTCTTCCGGAAAGAGCCAAACCGACGCAGCGGCAAGGGCGCGTCCCGCCATTCTATGTGCCTGGAACCTTTGCATCAGCATGTCCTGGGCCAATAGAAGCTATAAATAACATTTACCAGTGGGTAGGCCTCACTTTGCAGTGCAACGCCGGGCTAGCATAATCGCTGAAAATTCTGTATTTCTGCAGCCAACGTGCTGTGCATCAAAGCCCCACGCCTCCGGAAAGAAACAAGCTGGCGGAGCGGCAAGGGTGCGTCCCGCCATTCTCTGAGCCTGGAACTTTTGCACCAGCATGTCTTCGGCCGATAAAAGCTATAAATAACCTTTACCAGTGGGTAGGCCTCACTTTGCAGTGCAATGCCGGGCTAGCATCATCGCTGAATATTCTGTATTTCTGCAGCCATCTTCCAGTGCATCAAAGCCGCACTATTCCGGAAAGAGCCAAGCCGACGCAGCGGCAAGGGCGCGTCCGGCCATTCTCTGTGCCTGGAACCTTTGCATCAGCTTGTCTTGGGCCGATAAAAGCTATAAATAACCTTTGCCAGTGTCTACGCCTCACTTGGCAGTGTAACTCCGGGCTAGCATCATCGCTGAAAATTCTGTATTTCTGCAGCCAACGTCCAGTGCATCAAAGCCGCACTCTACTGGAAAGAGCCAAGCCGACGCAGCGGCAAGGGCGCGTCCGCCCATTCTCGGTGCCTGAAACCTTTGCATCAGCATTTCTTAGGCCGATAGAAGCTATACATAACCTTTACCAGTGGGCACGCCTCACTTGGCAGTGTAACGCCGCGCTAGCATCATCGCTGAAAATTCTGTATTTATGACTTTAACGTCCAGTACATCAAAGCCGCACGCTTCCGGAAAGAAGCAAGGTGACGGAGCGGGAAGCTCGCGTCAGGCCGTTCGCTGTGCATGGAACCTTTGCATCAGCATGTCTTGGGCCAATAGAGCCATAAATAAGCTTGACCGGCGGGGACGTCTTACCTGGCAGTGAAACGCCGGGCTAGCGTCATCGCTGAAAATTCTCTATTTCTGAAGCCAACGTCCAGTGCATCAAAGCCGCACTCTTCTGGAAAGAGCCAAGCCGACGCAGCGGCAAGGGCGCGTCCGGTCGTTCCATGTACCTGGAACCTTTGCATCAACATGTCTTGGGCCGATAAAAGCTATAAATAACCTTAACCAGTGGGTACGCCTCACTTGGCAGTGTAACTCCGGGCTAGCATCATCGCTTAAAATTCTGTATTTCAGCAGCCAACGTCCATTGCATCAAAGCCGCACTCTTCCGGAAAGAGCCAAGCCGACGCAGCGGCAAGGGCGCGTCCCGCCATTCTCTGGGCCTGGAACCTTTGCATCAGCATGTCTTCGGCCGATAAAAGCTATTAATAACCTTTACCAGTGGATAGGCCTCACTTTGCAGTGCAACGCCGGGCTAGCATCATCGCTGAAAATTCTGCATTTCTGCAGCCATCGTCCAGTGCATCAAAGCCGCACTCTTCCGGAAAGAGCCAAGCCGACGCAGCGGCAAGGGCGCGTCCGCCCATTCTCTGTGCCTGGAACCTTTGCATCAGCATGTCCTGGGCCAATAGAAGCAATAAATAACATTTACCAGTGTCTACGCCTTACTTGGCAGTGTAACTCCGGGCTAGCATCATCGCTGAAAATTCTGTATTTCTGCAGCCATCGTCCAGGGCATCAAAGCCGCACTCTTCCGGAAAGAGCCAAGCCGACGCAGCGGCAAGGGCGCGTCCGGCCATTCTCTGTGCCTGGAACCTTTGCATCAGCATGTCTTGGGCCGATAAAAGCTATAAATAACCTTTACCAGTGTCTACGCCTCACTTGGCAGTGTAACTCCGGGCTAGCATCATCGCTGAAAATTCTGTATTTCTGCAGCCAACGTCCAGTGCATCAGCACTCTTCTGGAAAGAGCCAAGCCGACGCAGCGGCAAGGGCGCGTCCGCCCATTCTCGGTGCCTGAAACTTTTGCATCAGCATTTCTTAGGCCGATAGAAGCTATACATAACCTTTACCAGTGGGCACGCCTCACTTGGCAGTGTAACGCCGCGCTAGCATCATCGCTGAAAATTCTGTATTTATGACTTTAACGTCCAGTATATCAAAGCCGCACGCTTCCGGAAAGAAGCAAGGTGACGGAGCGGGAAGCTCGCGTCAGGCCGTTCGCTGTGCATGGAACCTTTGCATCAGCATGTCTTGGGCCAATAGAGCCATAAATAAGCTTGACCGGCGGGGACGTCTTACCTGGCAGTGAAACGCCGGGCTAGCGTCATCGCTGAAAATTCTCTATTTCTGAAGCCAACGTCCAGTGCATCAAAGCCGCACTATTCTGGAAAGAGCCAAGCCGGCGGAGCGGCAAGGGTGCGTCCCGCCATTCTCTGAGCCTGGAACCTTTGCATCAGCATGTCTTCGGCCGATAAAAGCTATAAATAACCTTTACCAGTGGGTAGGCCTCACATTGCAGTGCAACGCCGGGCTAGCATCATCGCTGAAAATTCTGTATTTCTGCAGCCATCGTCCAGGGCATCAAAGCCGCACTCTTCCGGAAAGAGCCAAGCCGACGCAGCGGCAAGGGCGCGTCCGGCCATTCTCTGTGCCTGGAACCTTTGCATCAGCATGTCTTGGGCCGATAAAAGCTATAAATAACCTCTACCAGTGGGTACGCCTCACTTGGCAGTGTAACTCCGGGCTAGCATCATCGCTGAAAATTCTGTATTTCTGCAGCCATCGTCCAGTGCATCAAAGCCGCACTCTTCCGGAAAGAGCCAATCCGACGCAGCGGCAAGGGCGCGTCTGGTCGTTCCATGTACCTGGAACCTTTGCATCAGCATGTCTTGGGCCGATAAATGCTATAAATAACCTTTACCAGTGGGTACGCCTAACTTGGAAGTGTAACTCCGGGCTAGCATGATCGCTGAAAATTCTGTATTTCTGCAGCCAACGTCCAGTGCATCAAAGCCGGACTCTTCCGGAAAGAGCCAAGCCGACGGAGCGGCAAGGGCGCGTCCCGCCATTCTCTGTGCCTGGAACCTTTTCATCAGCATGTCTTGGGCCGATAAAAGCTATAAATACCCTTTACCAGTGGGTAGGCCTCACTTTGCAGTGCAACGCCGGGTTAGCATCATCGCTGAAAATTCTGTATTTCTGCAGCCAACGTCCAGTGCATCAAAGCCGCACTCTTCCGGAAAGAGCCAAGCCGGCGCAGCGGCAAGGGCGCGTCCGGCCATTCTCTGTGCCTGGAACCTTTGCATCAGCATGTCTTGGGCCGATAAAAGCTATAAATAACCTTTACCAGTGGGTAGGCCTCACTTTGCAGTGCAACGCCGGGCTAGCATCATCGCTGAAAATTCTGTATTTCTGCAGCCAACGTCCAGTGCATCAAAGCCGCAATCTTCTGGAAAGAGCCAAGCCGACGCAGCGGTAAGGGCGCGTCCAGCCATTCTCGGTGCCTGAAACCTTTGCATCAGCATTTCTTAGGCCGATAGAAGCTATACATAACCTTTACCAGTGGGCACGCCTCACTTGGCAATGTAACGCCGGGCTAGCATCATCGCTGAAAATTCTGTATTTCTGCAGCCAACGTCCAGTGCATCAAAGCCGCACGCCTCCGGAAAGAAACAAGCCGACGGAGCGGCAAGGGCGCGCCCGGGCGTTCGCTGTGCCTGGAACCTTTGCATCATCATGTCTTGGGCCAATAGAGCCATAAATAACCTTGACCGGAGGGGACATGTTACCTGGCAGTGGAACGCCGGGCTAGCATCATCGCTGAAAATTCGGTATATCTACAGGCAACATCCAGTGCATCAAAGCCACACGCTTCCGGAAAGAAGCAAGCTGACGAAGCGGAAAGTGTGCGTCCGGCCATTCTCTGTGCCTGGAACCTTTGCATCAGCATGTCTTGGGCCAATAGAAGCTATCAATACCCTTTACCAGTGGGTACGCCTTACTTGGCAGTGTAACTCCGGGCTAGCATCATCGCTGAAAATTCTGTATTTCTGCAGCCAACGTCCAGTGCATCAAAGCCGCACTCTTCCGGAAAGAGCCAAGCCGACGCAGCGGCAAGGGCGCGTCCGGCCACTCTCTGTGCCTGGAACCTTTGCATCAGCATGTCTTGGGCCGATAAAAGCTATAAATAACCTTTACCAGTGGGTACGCCTAACTTGGCAGTGTTACTCCGGGCGAGCATCATCGCTGAAAATTCTGTATTTCTGCAGCCAACGTCCAGTGCATCAAAGCCGCACTCTTCCGGAAAGAGCCAAGCCGACGGAGCGGCTTGGGCGCGTCCCGCCATTCTCTGTGCCTGGAACCTTTTCATCAGCATGTCTTGGGCCAATAAAAGCTATAAATAACTTTTACCAGTGGGTAGGCCTCACTTTGCAGTGCAACGCCGGGCTAGCATCATCGCTGAAAAGTTTGTATTTCTGCAGCCATCGTCCAGTGCATCAAAGCCGCACTCTTCCGGAAAGAGCCAAGCCGACGCAGCGCCAAGGGCGCGTCCGGCCATTCTGTGTGCCTGGAACATTTGCATAAGCATGTCTTGGGCCGATAAAAGCTATAAATAACCTTTACCAGTGGGTACGCCTAACTTGGCAGTGTAACTCCGGGCTAGCATCATATCTGAAAATTCTGTATTTCTGCAGCCAACGTCCAGTGCATAAAAGCCGCACTCTTCCGGAAAGAGCCAAGCCGACGCAACGGCAAGGGCGCGTCCGGTCGTTCCATGTGCCTGGAACCTTTGCATCAGCATGTCTTGGGCCGATAAAAGCTATAAATAACCTTTACCAGTGGGTACGCCTCACTTGGCAGTGTAACTCCGGGCTAGCATCATCGCTTAAAATTCTGTATTTCTGCCTTTAATGTCCATTACATCAAACCCGCACGCTTCCGGAAAGAAGCAAGCCGACGGAGTGGCAAGGGCGCGTCCGGTCGTTCCCTGTGCCTAGAACCTTTGCATCAGCATGTCTTGGGCCGATAAAAGCTATAAATAACCTTTACCAGTGGGTACGCCTAACATGGCAGTGTAACTCCGGGCTAGCATCATCGGTGAAAATTCTGTATTTCTGCAGCCAACGTCCAGTGCATCAAAGCCGCAATCTTCTGGAAAGAGCCAAGCCGACGCAGCGGTAAGGGCGCGTCCAGCCATTCTCGGTGCCTGAAACCTTTGCATCAGCATTTCTTAGGCCGATAGAAGCTATACATAACCTTTACCAGTGGGCACGCCTCACTTGGCAATGTAACGCCGGGCTAGCATCATCGCTGAAAATTCTGTATTTCTGCAGCCAACGTCCAGTGCATCAAAGCCGCACGCCTCCGGAAAGAAACAAGCCAACGGAGCGGCAAGGGCGCGCCCGGGCGTTCGCTGTGCCTGGAACCTTTGCATCATCATGTCTTGGGCCAATAGAGCCATAAATAACCTTGACCGGAGGGGACATGTTACCTGGCAGTGGAACGCCGGGCTAGCATCATCGCTGAAAATTCGGTATATCTACAGGCAACATCCAGTGCATCAAAGCCACACGCTTCCGGAAAGAAGCAAGCTGACGAAGCGGAAAGTGTGCGTCCGGCCATTCTCTGTGCCTGGAACCTTTGCATCAGCATGTCTTGGGCCAATAGAAGCTATCAATACCCTTTATCCGTGGGTACGCCTCACTTGGCAGTGTAACTCCGGGCTAGCATCATCGCTGAACATTCTGTATTTCTTCAGCCAACGTCCTGTGCATCAAAGCCCCACGCCTCCGGAAAGAAACAAGCCGGCGGAGCGGCAAGGGTGCGTCCCGCCATTCTCTGAGCCTGCAACCTTTGCATCAGCATGTCTTCGGCCGATAAAAGCTATAAATAACCTTTACCAGTGGGTAGGCCTCACTTTGCAGTGCAACGCCGGGCTAGCATCATCGCTGAAAATTCTGTATTTCTGCAGCCAACGTCCAGTGCATCAAAGCCGCACTCTTCTGGAAAGAGCCAAACCGACGCAGCGGCAAGGGCGCGTCCGCCCATTCTCGGTGCCTGAAACCTTTGCATCAGCATTTCTTAGGCCGAAAGAAGCTATACATAACCTTTACCAGTGGGCACGCCTCACTTGGCAGTGTAACGCCGCGCTAGCATCATCGCTGAAAATTCTGTATTTATGACTTTAACATCCAGTACATCAAAGCCGCACGCTTCCGGAAAGAAGCAAGGTGACGGAGCGGGAAGCTCGCGTCAGGCCGTTCGCTGTGCATTGAACCTTTGCATCAGCATGTCTTGGGCCAATAGAGCCATAAATAAGCTTGACCGGCGGTGACGTCTTACCTGGCAGTGAAACGCCGGGCTAGCGTCATCGCTGAAAATTCTCTATTTCTGAAGCCAACGTCCAGTGCATCAAAGCCGCACTCTTCTGGAAAGAGCCAAGCCGACGCAGCGGCAAGGGCGCGTCCGGCCATTCTCTGTGCCTGGAATCTTTGCATCAGCATGTCTTGGGCCGATAAAAGCTATAAATAACCTTTACCAGTGGGTACGCCTCACTTGGCAGTGTAACTCCGGGCTAGCATCATATCTGAAAATTCTGTATTTCTGCAGCCAACGTCCAGTGCATAAAAGCCGCACTCTTCCGGAAAGAGCCAAGCCGACGCAACGGCAAGGGCGCGTCCGGTCGTTCCATGTGCCTGGAACCTTTGCATCAGCATGTCTTGGGCCGATAAAAGCTATAAATAACCTTTACCAGTGGGTACGCCTCACTTGGCAGTGTAACTCCGGGCTATCATCATAGCTGAAAATTCTGTATTTCTGCTGCCAACGTCCAGTGCATAAAAGCCGCACTCTTCCGGAAAGAGCCAAGCCGACGCAACGGCAAGGGCGCGTCCGGTCGTTCCATGTGCCTGGAACCTTTGCATCAGCATGTCTTGGGCCGATAAAAGCTATAAATAACCTTTACCAGTGGGTACGCCTCACTTGGCAGTGTAACTCCGGGCTAGCATCATCGCTTAAAATTCTGTATTTCTGCCTTTAACGTCCATTACATCAAACCCGCACGCTTCCGGAAAGAAGCAAGCCGACGGAGTGGCAAGGGCGCGTCCGGTCGTTCCCTGTGCCTAGAACCTTTGCATCAGCATGTCTTGGGCCGACAAAAGCTATAAATAACCTTTACCAGTGGGTACGCCTAACATGGCAGTGTAACTCCGGGCTAGCATCATCGCTGAAAATTCTGTATTTCTGCATCCAACGTCCAGTGCATCAAAGCCGCACACTTCCGGAAAGAGCAATGCCGACGCAGCCGCAAGGGCGCGTCCCGCCATTCTCTGTGCCTGGAACCTTTGCATCAGCATGTCTTCGGCCGATAAAAGCTATAAATTACCTTTACCAGTGGGTAGACCTCACTTTGCAGTGCAAAGCCGGGCTAGCATCATCGCTGAAAATTCTGTATTTCTGCAGCCATCGTCCAGTGCATCAAAGCCGCACTCTTCCGGAAAGAGCCAAGCCGACGCAGCGGCAAGGGCGCGTCCGGCCATTCTCTGTGCCTGGAACCTTTGCATCAGTATGTCTTGGGCCTATAAAAGCTATAAATAACCTTTACCAGTGGGTACGCCTCACTTGGCAGTGTAACTCCGGGCTAGCATCATCGCTGAAAATTCTGTATTTCTGCAGCCAACGTCCAGTGCATCAAAGCAGCACTCTTCCGGAAAGAGCCAAGCCGACGCAGCGGCAAGGGCGCGTCCGGTCGTTCCCTGTGCCTAGAACCTTTGCATCAGCATGTCTTGGGCCGATAAAAGCTATAAATAACCTTTACCAGTGGGTACGCCTAACTTGGAAGTGTAATTCCGGGGTAGCATCATCGCTGAAAATTCTGTATTTCTGCAGCCAACGTCCAGTGCATCAAAGCCGCACTCTACCGGAAAGAGCCAAGCCGACGGAGCGGCAAGGGCGCGTCCTGCCATTCTCTGTGCCAGGAACCTTTGCATCAGCATGTCTTCGGCCGATAAAAGCTATAAATAACCTTTACCAGTGGGTAGACCTCACTTTGCAGTGCAACCCCGGGCTAGCATCATCGCTGAAAATTCGGTATTTCTGCAGCCATTGTCCAGTGCATCAAAGCCGCACGCTTCCGGAAAGAAGCAAGCTGACGGAGCGGCAAGCGCGCGTCCGGCCGTTCGCTGTGCATGGAACCTTTGCATCAGCATGTCTTGGGCCAATAGAGCCATAAATAACCTTTACCAGTGGGTGCGCCTCACTTGGCAGTGTAACTCCGGGCTAGCATCATCGCTGAAAATTCTGTATTTCTGCAGACAACGTCCAGTGCATCAAAGCCGCACGCCTCCAGAAAGAAACAAGCCGACGGAGCGGCAAGGGCGCGCCCGGGCGTTCGCTGTGCCTGGAACCTTTGCATCATCATGTCTTGGGCCAATAGAGCCATAAATAAGCTTGACCGGAGGGGACATGTTACCTGGCAGTGGAACGCCGGGCTAGCATCATCGCTGAAAATTCGGTATTTCCACAGGCAACGTCAAGTGCATCAAAGCCACACGCTTCCGGAAAGAAGCAAGCTGACGGAGCGGAAAGTGTGCGTCGGGCCGTTCGCTCTGCCTGGAACAACCCTTGCATCAGCATGTCTTGGGCCGATGGAAGCTATAAAAAACCTTTACCAGTGCGTACGACTCACTTGGCATTGTAAAGCCGCGCTGGCATCATCGTGGAAAATTCTGTATTTCTGCAGCCAACGTTCAGTGCATCAAAGACGCAGTCTTCCGGAAAGAGCCAAGCCGACGCAGCGGCAAGGGCGCGTCCGGCCATTCTCTGTGCCTGGAACCTTTGCATCAGCATGTCTTGGGCCAATAGAAGCTATAGATAACCTTTACCAGTTTGTACGCCTCACTTGGCAGTGTAACCCCCGGGCTAGCATCATCGCTGAAAATTCTGTATTTCTGCAGCCAACGTCCTGTGCAATCAAAGCCGCACGCCTCCGGAAAGAAACAAGCCGGCGGAGCGGCAAGGGCGCGTCCTGCCATTCTCTGAGCCTGGAACCTTTGCATCAGTATGTCTTCGGCCGATAAAAGCTATAAATAACCTTTACCAGTGGGTACGCCTCACTTGGCAGTGTAACTCCGGTCTAGCATCATCGCTGAAAATTCTGTATTTCTGCAGCCATCGTCCAGTGCATCAAAGCCGCACTCTTCCGGAAAGAGCCAAGTCGACGCAGCGGCAAGGGCGCGTCCGGCCATTCTCTGTGCCTGGAACCTTTGCATCAGCATGTCTTCGGCCGATAAAAGCTATAAATAACCTTTACCAGTGGGTACGCCTCACTTGGCAGTGTAACTCCGGGCTAGCATCATCGCTGAAAATTCTGTATTTCTGCAGCCATCGTCCAGTGCATCAAAGCCGCACTCTTCCGGAAAGAGCCAAGCCGACGCAGCGGCAAGGGCGCGTCCGGCCATTCTCTGTGCCTGGAACCTTTGCATCAGTATGTCTTCGGCCGATAAAAGATATAAATAACCTTTACCAGTGGGTACGCCTCACTTGGCAGTGTAACTCCGGGCTAGCATCATCGCTGAAAATTCTGTATTTCTGCAGCCATCGTCCAGTGCATCAAAGCCGCACTCTTCCGGAAAGAGCCAAGCCGACGCAGCGGCAAGGGCGCGTCCGGCCATTCTCTGTGCCTGGAACCTTTGCATCAGTATGTCTTCGGCCGATAAAAGCTATAAATAACCTTTACCAGTGGGTACGCCTCACTTGGCAGTGTAACTCCGGGCTAGCATCATCGCTGAAAATTCTGTATTTCTGCAGCCATCGTCCAGTGCATCAAAGCCGCACTCTTCCGGAAAGAGCCAAGCCGACGCAGCGGCAAGGGCGCGTCCGGCCATTCTCTGTGCCTGGAACCTTTGCATCAGCATGTCTTCGGCCGATAAAAGCTATAAATAACCTTTACCAGTGGGTAGACCTCACTTTGCAGTGCAAAGCCGGGCTAGCATCATCGCTGAAAATTCTGTATTTCTGCAGCCATCGTCCAGTGCATCAAAGCCGCACTCTTCCGGAAAGAGCCAAGCCGACGCAGCGGCAAGGGCGCGTCCGGCCATTCTCTGTGCCTGGAACCTTTGCATCAGTATGTCTTCGGCCGATAAAAGCTATAAATAACCTTTACCAGTGGGTACGCCTCACTTGGCAGTGTAACTCCGGGCTAGCATCATCGCTGAAAATTCTGTATTTCTGCAGCCATCGTCCAGTGCATCAAAGCCGCACTCTTCCGGAAAGAGCCAAGCCGACGCAGCGGCAAGGGCGCGTCCGGCCATTCTCTGTGCCTGGAACCTTTGCATCAGCATGTCTTCGGCCGATAAAAGCTATAAATAACCTTTACCAGTGGGTACGCCTCACTTGGCAGTGTAACTCCGGGCTAGCATCATCGCTGAAAATTCTGTATTTCTGCAGCCATCGTCCAGTGCATCAAAGCCGCACTCTTCCGGAAAGAGCCAAGCCGACGCAGCGGCAAGGGCGCGTCCGGCCATTCTCTGTGCCTGGAACGTTTGCATCAGTATGTCTTCGGCCGATAAAAGCTATAAATAACCTTTACCAGTGGGTACGCCTCACTTGGCAGTGTAACTCCGGGCTAGCATCATCGCTGAAAATTCTGTATTTCTGCAGCCATCGTCCAGTGCATCAAAGCCGCACTCTTCCGGAAAGAGCCAAGCGGACGCAGCGGCAAGGGCGCGTCCGGCCATTCTCTGTGCCTGGAACCTTTGCATCAGTATGTCTTCGGCCGATAAAAGCTATAAATAACCTTTACCAGTGGGTACGCCTCACTTGGCAGTGTAACTCCGGGCTAGCATCATCGCTGAAAATTCTGTATTTCTGCAGCCATCGTCCAGTGCATCAAAGCCGCACTCTTCCGGAAAGAGCCAAGCCGACGCAGCGGCAAGGGCGCGTCCGGCCATTCTCTGTGCCTGGAACCTTTGCATCAGCATGTCTTCGGCCGATAAAAGCTATAAATAACCTTTACCAGTGGGTACGCCTCACTTGGCAGTGTAACTCCGGGCTAGCATCATCGCTGAAAATTCTGTATTTCTGCAGCCATCGTCCAGTGCATCAAAGCCGCACTCTTCCGGAAAGAGCCAAGCCGACGCAGCGGCAAGGGCGCGTCCGGCCATTCTCTGTGCCTGGAACCTTTGCATCAGTATGTCTTCGGCCGATAAAAGCTATAAATAACCTTCACCAGTGGGTACGCCTCACTTGGCAGTGTAACTCCGGGCTAGCATCATCGCTTAAAATTCTGTATTTCTGCCTTTAACGTCCAGTGCATCAAAGCCGCACAGTTCCGGAAAGAGCAAAGCCGACGCAGCCGCAAGGGCGCGTCCGGTCGTTCCCTGTGCCTAGAACCTTTGCATCAGCATGTCTTGGGCCCATAAAAGCTATAAATAACCTTTACCAGCGGGTACGCCTAACTTGGAAGTGTAATTCCGGGGTAGCATCATCGCTGAAAATTCTGTATTTCTGCCGCCAACGTCCAGTGCATCAAAGCCGCACTCTACCGGAAAGAGCCAAGCCGACGGAGCGGCAAGTGCGCGTCCCGCCATTCTCTGTGCCTGGAACCTTTGCATCAGCATGTCTTCGGCCGATAAAAGCTATAAATAACCTTTACCAGTGGGTAGACCTCACTTTGCAGTGCAAAGCCGGGCTAGCATCATCGCTGAAAATTCTGTATTTCTGCAGCCATCGTCCAGTGCATCAAAGCCGCACTCTTCCGGAAAGAGCCAAGCCGACGCAGCGGCAAGGGCGCGTCCGGCCATTCTCTGTGCCTGGAACCTTTGCATCAGTATGTCTTCGGCCGATAAAAGCTATAAATAACCTTTACCAGTGGGTACGCCTCACTTGGCAGTGTAACTCCGGGCTAGCATCATCGCTGAAAATTCTGTATTTCTGCAGCCATCGTCCAGTGCATCAAAGCCGCACTCTTCCGGAAAGAGCCAAGCCGACGCAGCGGCAAGGGCGCGTCCGGCCATTCTCTGTGCCTGGAACCTTTGCATCAGCATGTCTTCGGCCGATAAAAGCTATAAATAACCTTTACCAGTGGGTACGCCTCACTTGGCAGTGTAACTCCGGGCTAGCATCATCGCTGAAAATTCTGTATTTCTGCAGCCAACGTCCAGTGCATCAAAGCAGCACTATTCCGGAAAGAGCCAAGCCGACGGAGCGGCAAGGGCGCGTCCCGCCAATCTCTGTCCCTGGAACCTTTGCATCAGCATGTCTTGGGCCAATAGAAGCTATAAATAACCTTTACCTGTGGGTAGGCCTCACTTTGCAGTGCAACGCCGGTCTAGAATCATCACTGAAAATTCTGTATTTCTGCAGCCAACGTCCTGTGCAATCAAAGCCGCACGCCTCCGGAAAGAAACAAGCCGGCGGAGCGGCAAGGGCGCGTCCCGCCATTCTCAGAGCCTGGAACCTTTGCATCAGCATGTCTTGGGCCGATAAACGCTATAAATAACCTTTACCAGTGGGTAGGCCTCACTTTGCAGTGTAACGCCGCGCTAGCATCATCGGTGAAAATTAGTGTAACGCCGCGCTAGCATCATCGGTGAAAATTCTGTATTTATGACTTTAACGTCCAGTACATCAAATCCGCACGCTTCCGGAAAGAACCAAGGTGACGGAGCGGCAAGCGCGCGTCCGGCCATTCGCTGTGCATGGAACCTTTGCATCAGCATGTCTTGGGCCAATAGAGCCATAAATAAGCTTGACCGGCGGGGACGTCTTACCTGGCAGTGGAACGCCGGGCTAGCATCATCGCTTAAAATTCTGTATTTCTGAAGCCAACGTCCAGTGCATCAAAGCTGCACTCTTCTGGAAAGAGCCAAGCCGACGCAGCGGCAAGGGCGCTTCCGGCCATTCTCTGTGCCTTGAACCTTTGCATCAGCATGTCTTGGGCCAATAGAAGCTATAAATAACCTTTACCAGTCGGTACGCCTCCCTTGGCAGTGTAACTCCGGGCTAGCATCATCGCTGAAAATTCTGTATTTCTGCAGCCATCGTCCAGTGCATCAAAGCCGCACTCTTCCGGAAAGAGCCAAGCCGACGCAGCGGCAAGGGCGCGTCCGGCCATTCTCTGTGCCTGGAACCTTTGAATCAGTATGTCTTGGGCCGATAAAAGCTATAAATAACCTTTACCAGTGGGTACGCCTCACTTGGCAGTGCAACGCCAGGCTAGCATCATTGCTGAAAATTCTGTATTTCTGCCTTTAACGTCCAGTACATCAAACCCGCACGCTTCCGGAAAGAAGCAAGCCGACGGAGTGGCAAGGGCGCGTCTGGCCGTTCGCTGTGCTTGGAACCTTTGCATCAGCACGTCTTTGGCTGTTAGAAGCCATAACCTTTACCAGCGGGAACCTCTCACTTGGCAGTAAAACGCCGGACTAGCACCATCGCTGAAATTTCCGTATTTCGACAGCCAACGTCCAGCACATCAAAGTCGCATGCTTCCTGAAAGAGGCAAGCCGACGGAGCGGCACGTGCGAGTCCGGCCGTTCGCTGTGCCTGAAACCTGTGCATCAGCATTTCTTAGGCCGATACAAGCTATACATAACCTTTACCAGTGGGCAAGCCTCACTTGGCAGTGTAACGCCGCGCTAGCATCATCGCTGAAAATTTTGTATTTATGACTTTAACGTCCAGTACATCAAAGCCGCACGCTTCCGGAAAGAAGCAAGGTGACGGAGCGGCAAGCGCGCGACCGGCCGTTCGCTGTGCATGGAACCTTTGCATCAGCATGTCTTGGGCCGATAAAAGCTATAAATAACCTTTACCTGTGGGTAGGCCTCACTTTGCAGTGCAACGCCGGGCTAGCATCATCGCTGAAAATTCTGTATTTCTGCAGCCGACGTCCTGTGCATCAAAGCCCCACGCCTCCGGAAAGAAACAAGCCGGCGGAGCGGCAAGGGGGCGTCCCGCCATTCTCTGTGCCTGGAACCTTTGCATCAGCATGTCTTGGGCCGATAAAAGCTATAAATAACCTTTAACAGTCGGTACGCCTAACTTGGCAGTGTAACTCCGGGCTAGCATCATCGCTTAAAATTCTGTATTTCTGCAGCCAACGTCCAGTGCATCAAAGCCGCACTCTTCCGGAAAGAGCCAAGCCGACGCAGCGGCAAGGGCGCGTCCGGTCGTTCCCTGTGCCTAGATCCTTGGCATCAGGATGTCTTGGGCCGATAAAAGCTATAAATAACCTTTACCAGTGGGTACGCCTAACAAGGCAGTGTAACTCCGGGCTAGCATCATCGCTGAAAATTCTGTATTTCTGCATCCAACGTCCAGTGCATCAAAGCCGCACTCTTCCGGAAAGAGCCAATCCGACGCAGCGGCAAGGGCGCGTCTGGTCGTTCCATGTACCTGGAACCTTTGCATCAGCATGTCTTGGGCCGATAAATGCTATAAATAACCTTTACCAGTGGGTACGCCTAACTTGGAAGTGTAACTCCGGGCTAGCATGATCGCTGAAAATTCTGTATTTCTGCAGCCAACGTCCAGTGCATCAAAGCCGGACTCTTCCGGAAAGAGCCAAGCCGACGGAGCGGCAAGGGCGCGTCCCGCCATTCTCTGTGCCTGGAACCTTTTCATCAGCATGTCTTGGGCCGATAAAAGCTATAAATACCCTTTACCAGTGGGTAGGCCTCACTTTGCAGTGCAACGCCGGGTTAGCATCATCGCTGAAAATTCTGTATTTCTGCAGCCAACGTCCAGTGCATCAAAGCCGCACTCTTCCGGAAAGAGCCAAGCCGACGCAGCGGCAAGGGCGCGTCCGGCCATTCTCTGTGCCTGGAACCTTTGCATCAGCATGTCTTGGGCCGATAAAAGCTATAAATAACCTTTACCAGTGGGTAGGCCTCACTTTGCAGTGCAACGCCGGGCTAGCATCATCGCTGAAAATTCTGTATTTCTGCAGCCAACGTCCAGTGCATCAAAGCCGCAATCTTCTGGAAAGAGCCAAGCCGACGCAGCGGTAAGGGCGCGTCCAGCCATTCTCGGTGCCTGAAACCTTTGCATCAGCATTTCTTAGGCCGATAGAAGCTATACATAACCTTTACCAGTGGGCACGCCTCACTTGGCAATGTAACGCCGGGCTAGCATCATCGCTGAAAATTCTGTATTTCTGCAGCCAACGTCCAGTGCATCAAAGCCGCACGCCTCCGGAAAGAAACAAGCCGACGGAGCGGCAAGGGCGCGCCCGGGCGTTCGCTGTGCCTGGAACCTTTGCATCATCATGTCTTGGGCCAATAGAGCCATAAATAACCTTGACCGGAGGGGACATGTTACCTGGCAGTGGAACGCCGGGCTAGCATCATCGCTGAAAATTCGGTATATCTACAGGCAACATCCAGTGCATCAAAGCCACACGCTTCCGGAAAGAAGCAAGCTGACGAAGCGGAAAGTGTGCGTCCGGCCATTCTCTGTGCCTGGAACCTTTGCATCAGCATGCCTTGGGCCAATAGAAGCTATCAATACCCTTTACCAGTGGGTACGCCTTACTTGGCAGTGTAACTCCGGGCTAGCATCATCGCTGAAAATTCTGTATTTCTGCAGCCAACGTCCAGTGCATCAAAGCCGCACTCTTCCGGAAAGAGCCAAGCCGACGCAGCGGCAAGGGCGCGTCCGGCCACTCTCTGTGCCTGGAACCTTTGCATCAGCATGTCTTGGGCCGATAAAAGCTATAAATAACCTTTACCAGTGGGTACGCCTAACTTGGCAGTGTTACTCCGGGCGAGCATCATCGCTGAAAATTCTGTATTTCTGCAGCCAACGTCCAGTGCATCAAAGCCGCACTCTTCCGGAAAGAGCCAAGCCGACGGAGCGGCTTGGGCGCGTCCCGCCATTCTCTGTGCCTGGAACCTTTTCATCAGCATGTCTTGGGCCAATAAAAGCTATAAATAACTTTTACCAGTGGGTAGGCCTCACTTTGCAGTGCAACGCCGGGCTAGCATCATCGCTGAAAAGTTTGTATTTCTGCAGCCATCGTCCAGTGCATCAAAGCCGCACTCTTCCGGAAAGAGCCAAGCCGACGCAGCGGCAAGGGCGCGTCCGGCCATTCTCTGTGCCTGGAACATTTGCATAAGCATGTCTTGGGCCGATAAAAGCTATAAATAACCTTTACCAGTGGGTACGCCTCACTTGGCAGTGTAACTCCGGGCTAGCATCATCGCTGAAAATTCTGTATTTCTGCAGCCAACGTGCAGTGCATAAAAGCCGCACTCTTCGGGAAAGAGCCAAGCCGACGCAGCGGCAAGGGCGCGTCCGGTCGTTCCCTGTGCCTAGAACCTATGCATCAGCATGTCCTGGGCCGATAAAAGCTATAAATAACCTTTACCAGTGGGTACGCCTAACTTGGCAGTGTTACTCCGGGCTAGCATCATCGCTGAAAATTCTATATTTCTCCAGCCAACGTCCAGTGCATCAAAGCCGCACTCTTCCGGAAAGAGCCAAGCCGACGCCGCGGCAAGGGCGCGTCCGGTCGTTCCATGTACCTGGAACCTTTGCATCAACATGTCTTGGGCCGTTAAAAGCTATAAATAACCTTAACCAGTGGGTACGCCTCACTTGGCAGTGTAACTCCGGGCTAGCATCATCGCTTAAAATTCTGTATTTCTGCAGCCAACGTCCATTGCATCAAAGCCGCACTCTTCCGGAAAGAGCCAAGCCGACGCAGCGGCAAGGGCGCGTCCGGCCATTCTCTGTGCCTGGAACCTTTGCATCAGCATGTCTTGGGCCGATAAAAGCTATAAAACCCCTTTACCAGTGTCTACGCCTCACTTGGCAGTGTAACTCCGGGCTAGCATCATCGCTGAAAATTCTGTATTTCTGCAGCCAACGTCCAGTGCATCAAAGCAGCGCTCTTCCGGAAAGAGCCAAGCCGACGAAGCGGCAAGGGCGCGTCCCGCCATTCTCTGTGCCTGGAACCTTTGCATCAGCATGTCCTGGGCCAATAGAAGTTATAAATAACCTTTACCAGTGGGTAAGCCTCACTTTTCAATGCAACGCCGGGTTAGCATAATCGCTGAAAATTCTGTATTTCTGCAGCCAACGTCCTGTGCATCAAAGCCCCACGCCTCCGGAAAGAAACAAGCCGGCGGAGCGGCAAGGGTGCGTCCCGCCATTCTCTGAGCCTGCAACCTTTGCATCAGCATGTCTTCGGCCGATAAAAGCTATAAATAACCTTTACCAGTGGGTAGGCCTCACTTTGCAGTGCAACGCCAGGCTAGCATCATCGCTGAAAATTCTGTGTTTCTGCAGCCAACGTCCAGTGCATCAAAGCCGCACTCTTCTGGAAAGAGCCAAGCCGACGCAGCGGCAAGGGCGCGTCCGCCCATTCTCTGTGCCTGGAACCTTTGCATCAGCATGTCCTGGGCCAATAGAAGCTATAAATAACCTTTACCAGTGGGTAAGCCTCACTTTGCAATGCAACGCCGGGCTAGCATAATCGCTGAAAATTCTGTATTTCTGCAGCCAACGTCCTGTGCATCAAAGCCCCACGCCTCCGGAAAGAAACAAGCCGGCGGAGCGGCAAGGGTGCGTCCCGCCATTCTCTGAGCCTGCAACCTTTGCATCAGCATGTCTTCGGCCGAAAGAAGCTATACATAACCTTTACCAGTGGGCACGCCTCACTTGGCAGTGTAACGCCGCGCTAGCATCATCGCTGAAAATTCTGTATTTATGACTTTAACGTCCAGTACATCAAAGCCGCACGCTTCCGGAAAGAAGCAAGGTGACGGAGCGGGAAGCTCGCGTCAGGCCGTTCGCTGTGCATGGAACCTTTGCATCAGCATGTCTTGGGCCAATAGAGCCATAAATAAGCTTGACCGGCGGTGACGTCTTACCTGGCAGTGAAACGCCGGGCTAGCGTCATCGCTGAAAATTCTCTATTTCTGAAGCCAACGTCCAGTGCATCAAAGCCGCACTCTTCTGGAAAGAGCCAAGCCGACGCAGCGGCAAGGGCGCGTCCGGCCATTCTCTGTGCCTGGAATCTTTGCATCAGCATGTCTTGGGCCGATAAAAGCTATAAATAACCTTTACCAGTGGGTACGCCTCACTTGGCAGTGTAACTCCGGGCTAGCATCATATCTGAAAATTCTGTATTTCTGCAGCCAACGTCCAGTGCATAAAAGCCGCACTCTTCCGGAAAGACCCAATCCGACGCAACGGCAAGGGCGCGTCCGGTCGTTCCATGTGCCTGGAACCTTTGCATCAGCATGTCTTGGGCCGATAAAAGCTATAAATAACCTTTACCAGTGGGTACACCTCACTTGGCAGTAACTCCGGGCTAGCATCATAGCTGAAAATTCTGTATTTCTGCAGCCAACGTCCAGTGCATAAAAGCCGCACTCTTCCGGAAAGAGCCAAGCCGACGCAACGGCAAGGGCGCGTCCGGTCGTTCCATGTGCCTGGAACCTTTGCATCAGCATGTCTTGGGCCGATAAAAGCTATAAATAACCTTTACCAGTGGGTACGCCTCACTTGGCAGTGTAACTCCGGGCTAGCATCATCGCTTAAAATTCTGTATTTCTGCCTTTAACGTCCATTACATCAAACCCGCACGCTTCCGGAAAGAAGGAAGCCGACGGAGTGGCAAGGGCGCGTCCGGTCGTTCCCTGTGCCTAGAACCTTTGCATCAGCATGTCTTGGGCCGATAAAAGCTATAAATAACCTTTACCAGTGGGTACGCCTAACATGGCAGTGTAACTCCGGGCTAGCATCATCGCTGAAAATTCTGTATTTCTGCCGCCAACGTCCAGTGCATCAAAGCCGCACTCTACCGGAAAGAGCCAAGCCGACGGAGCGGCAAGTGCGCGTCCCGCCATTCTCTGTGCCTGGAACCTTTGCATCAGCATGTCTTCGGCCGATAAAAGCTATAAATAACCTTTACCAGTGGGTAGACCTCACTTTGCAGTGCAAAGCCGGGCTAGCATCATCGCTGAAAATTCTGTATTTCTGCAGCCATCGTCCAGTGCATCAAAGCCGCACTCTTCCGGAAAGAGCCAAGCCGACGCAGCGGCAAGGGCGCGTCCGGCCATTCTCTGTGCCTGGAACCTTTGCATCAGTATGTCTTCGGCCGATAAAAGCTATAAATAACCTTTACCAGTGGGTACGCCTCACTTGGCAGTGTAACTCCGGGCTAGCATCATCGCTGAAAATTCTGTATTTCTGCAGCCATCGTCCAGTGCATCAAAGCCGCACTCTTCCGGAAAGAGCCAAGTCGACGCAGCGGCAAGGGCGCGTCCGGCCATTCTCTGTGCCTGGAACCTTTGCATCAGCATGTCTTCGGCCGATAAAAGCTATAAATAACCTTTACCAGTGGGTACGCCTCACTTGGCAGTGTAACTCCGGGCTAGCATCATCGCTGAAAATTCTGTATTTCTGCAGCCATCGTCCAGTGCATCAAAGCCGCACTCTTCCGGAAAGAGCCAAGCCGACGCAGCGGCAAGGGCGCGTCCGGCCATTCTCTGTGCCTGGAACCTTTGCATCAGTATGTCTTCGGCCGATAAAAGATATAAATAACCTTTACCAGTGGGTACGCCTCACTTGGCAGTGTAACTCCGGGCTAGCATCATCGCTGAAAATTCTGTATTTCTGCAGCCATCGTCCAGTGCATCAAAGCCGCACTCTTCCGGAAAGAGCCAAGCCGACGCAGCGGCAAGGGCGCGTCCGGCCATTCTCTGTGCCTGGAACCTTTGCATCAGTATGTCTTCGGCCGATAAAAGCTATAAATAACCTTTACCAGTGGGTACGCCTCACTTGGCAGTGTAACTCCGGGCTAGCATCATCGCTGAAAATTGTGTATTTCTGCAGCCATCGTCCAGTGTATCAAAGCCGCACTCTTCCGGAAAGAGCCAAGCCGACGCAGCGGCAAGGGCGCGTCCGGCCATTCTCTGTGCCTGGAACCTTTGCATCAGCATGTCTTCGGCCGATAAAAGCTATAATTAACCTTTACCAGTGGGTAGACCTCACTTTGCAGTGCAAAGCCGGGCTAGCATCATCGCTGAAAATTCTGTATTTCTGCAGCCATCGTCCAGTGCATCAAAGCCGCACTCTTCCGGAAAGAGCCAAGCCGACGCAGCGGCAAGGGCGCGTCCGGCCATTCTCTGTGCCTGGAACCTTTGCATCAGTATGTCTTCGGCCGATAAAAGCTATAAATAACCTTTACCAGTGGGTACGCCTCACTTGGCAGTGTAACTCCGGGCTAGCATCATCGCTGAAAATTCTGTATTTCTGCAGCCATCGTCCAGTGCATCAAAGCCGCACTCTTCCGGAAAGAGCCAAGCCGACGCAGCGGCAAGGGCGCGTCCGGCCATTCTCTGTGCCTGGAACCTTTGCATCAGCATGTCTTCGGCCGATAAAAGCTATAAATAACCTTTACCAGTGGGTACGCCTCACTTGGCAGTGTAACTCCGGGCTAGCATCATCGCTGAAAATTCTGTATTTCTGCAGCCATCGTCCAGTGCATCAAAGCCGCACTCTTCCGGAAAGAGCCAAGCCGACGCAGCGGCAAGGGCGCGTCCGGCCATTCTCTGTGCCTGGAACCTTTGCATAAGTATGTCTTCGGCCGATAAAAGCTATAAATAACCTTTACCAGTGGGTACGCCTCACTTGGCAGTGTAACTCCGGGCTAGCATCATCGCTGAAAATTCTGTATTTCTGCAGCCATCGTCCAGTGCATCAAAGCCGCACTCTTCAGGAAAGAGCCAAGCCGACGCAGCGGCAAGGGCGCGTCCGGCCATTCTCTGTGCCTGGAACCTTTGCATCAGTATGTCTTCGGCCGATAAAAGCTATAAATAACCTTTACCAGTGGGTACGCCTCACTTGGCAGTGTAACTCCGGGCTAGCATCATCGCTGAAAATTCTGTATTTCTGCAGCCATCGTCCAGTGCATCAAAGCCGCACTCTTCCGGAAAGAGCCAAGCCGACGCAGCGGCAAGGGCGCGTCCGGCCATTCTCTGTGCCTGGAACCTTTGCATCAGCATGTCTTCGGCCGATAAAAGCTATAAATAACCTTTACCAGTGGGTACGCCTCACTTGGCAGTGTAACTCCGGGCTAGCATCATCGCTGAAAATTCTGTATTTCTGCAGCCATCGTCCAGTGCATCAAAGCCGCACTCTTCCGGAAAGAGCCAAGCCGACGCAGCGGCAAGGGCGCGTCCGGCCATTCTCTGTGCCTGGAACCTTTGCATCAGTATGTCTTCGGCCGACAAAAGCTATAAATAACCTTCACCAGTGGGTACGCCTCACTTGGCAGTGTAACTCCGGGCTAGCATCATCGCTTAAAATTCTGTATTTCTGCCTTTAACGTCCAGTGCATCAAAGCCGCACAGTTCCGGAAAGAGCAAAGCCGACGCAGCCGCAAGGGCGCGTCCGGTCGTTCCCTGTGCCTAGAACCTTTGCATCAGCATGTCTTGGGCCCATAAAAGCTATAAATAACCTTTACCAGCGGGTACGCCTAACTTGGAAGTGTAATTCCGGGGTAGCATCATCGCTGAAAATTCTGTATTTCTGCCGCCAACGTCCAGTGCATCAAAGCCGCACTCTACCGGAAAGAGCCAAGCCGACGGAGCGGCAAGTGCGCGTCCCGCCATTCTCTGTGCCTGGAACCTTTGCATCAGCATGTCTTCGGCCGATAAAAGCTATAAATAACCTTTACCAGTGGGTAGACCTCACTTTGCAGTGCAAAGCCGGGCTAGCATCATCGCTGAAAATTCTGTATTTCTGCAGCCATCATCCAGTGCTCAAAGCCGCACTCTTCCGGAAAGAGCCAAGCCGACGCAGCGGCAAGGGCGCGTCCGGCCATTCTCTGTGCCTGGAACCTTTGCATCAGCATGTCTTCGGCCGATAAAAGCTATAAATAACCTTTACCAGTGGGTACGCCTCACTTGGAAGTGTAACTCCGGGCTAGCATCATCGCTGAAAATTCTGTATTTCTGCAGCCAACGTCCAGTGCATCAAAGCAGCACTATTCCGGAAAGAGCCAAGCCGACGGAGCGGCAAGGGCGCGTCCCGCCAATCTCTGTCCCTGGAACCTTTGCATCAGCATGTCTTGGGCCAATAGAAGCTATAAATAACCTTTACCTGTGGGTAGGCCTCACTTTGCAGTGCAACGCCGGTCTAGAATCATCACTGAAAACTCTGTATTTCTGCAGCCAACGTCCTGTGCAATCAAAGCCGCACGCCTCCGGAAAGAAACAAGCCGGCGGAGCGGCAAGGGCGCGTC
Source organism: Amblyomma americanum (assembly GCF_052857255.1). Taxonomy (NCBI): domain Eukaryota; kingdom Metazoa; phylum Arthropoda; class Arachnida; order Ixodida; family Ixodidae; genus Amblyomma; species Amblyomma americanum. Next base: position 197,199,372 of record NC_135498.1, read on the forward strand.
CCGCCATTCTCAGAGCCTGGAACCTTTGCATCAGCATGTCTTGGGCCGATAAACGCTATAAATAACCTTTACCAGTGGGTAGGCCTCACTTTGCAGTGTAACGCCGCGCTAGCATCATCGGTGAAAATTCTGTATTTATGACTTTAACGTCCAGTACATCAAATCCGCACGCTTCCGGAAAGAACCAAGGTGACGGAGCGGCAAGCGCGCGTCCGGCCATTCGCTGTGCATGGAACCTTTGCATCAGCATGTCTTGGGCCAATAGAGCCATAAATAAGCTCGACCGGCGGGGACGTCTTACCTGGCAGTGGAACGCCGGGCTAGCGTCATCGCGGAAAATTCTGTATTTCTGAAGCCAACGTCCGGTGCATCAAAGCCGCACTCTTCTGGAAAGAGCCAAGCCAACGCAGCGGCAAGGGCGCGTCCGGCCATTCTACGTGCCTGGAACATTTGCATCAGCATGTCTCTGGCCAATAGAAGCTATAAATAACTTTTACCAGTCGGTACGCCTCCCTTGGCAGTGTAACTCTGGGCTAGCATCATCACTTAAAATTCTGTACTTCTGCAGCCAACGTCCAGTGCATCAAAGCCGCACTCTTCCGGAAAGAGCCAAGCCGACGCAGCGGCAAGGGCGCTTCCGGTCGGTGCCTGTGCCTAGAACCTTTGCATCAGCATGTCTTGGGCCGATAAAAGCTATAAATAACCTTTACCACTGGGTACGCCTAACTTGGCAGTGTAACTCCGGGCTAGCATCATCCCTGAAAATTCTGTATTTCTGCAGCCAACATCCAGTGCATCGAAGCCGCACTCTTCCGGAAAGAGCAAAGCCGACGGTGCGGCTAGGGCGCGTCCCGCCATTCTCTGTGCCTGGAACCTTTGCATCAGCATGTCTTGGGGCGATAAAAGCTATAAATAACCTTTACCAGTGGGTACGCCTCACTTGGCAGTGTAACACCGGGCTAGCATCATCGCTGAAAATTCTGTATTTCTGCAGCCAACGTCCAGTGCATCAAAGCAGCACTCTTCCGGAAAGAGCCAAACCAACGCAGCGGCAAGGGCGCGTCCCGCCATTCTCTGTGCCTGGAACCTTTGCATCAGCATGTCTTGGGCCAATAGAAGCTATAAATATCCATTACCTGTGGGTAGGCCTCACTTTGCAGTGCAACGCCGGGCTAGCATCATCGCTGAAAATTCTGTATTTCTGCAGCCAACGTCCAGTGCATCAAAGCCGCACGCCTCCAGAAAGAAACAAGCCGACGGAGCGGCAAGGGCGCGCCCGGGCGTTCGCTGTGCCTGGAACCTTTGCATCATCATGTCTTGGGCCAATAGAGCCATAAATAAGCTTGACCGGAGGGGACATGTTACCTGGCAGTGGAACGCCGGGCTAGCATCATCGCTGAAAATTCGGTATTTCCACAGGCAACGTCAAGTGCATCAAAGCCACACGCTTCCGGAAAGAAGCAAGCTGACGGAGCGGAAAGTGTGCGTCGGGCCGTTCGCTCTGCCTGGAACAACCTTTGCATCAGCATGTCTTGGGCCGATGGAAGCTATAAATAACCTTTACCAGTGCGTACGACTCACTTGGCATTGTAAAGCCGCGCTGGCATCATCGTGGAAAATTCTGTATTTCTGCAGCCACCGTTCAGTGCATCAAAGACGCAGTCTTGCGGAAAGAGCCAAGCCGACGCAGCGGCAAGGGCGCGTCCGGCCATTCTCTGTGCCTGGAACCTTTGCATCAGCATGTCTTGGGCCAATAGAAGCTATAGATAACCTTTACCAGTTTGTACGCCTCACTTGGCAGTGTAACCCCCGGGCTAGCATCATCGATGAAAATTCTGTATTTCCGCAGCCAATGTCCAGCGCATCAAAGCCGCACTCTTCCGGAAAGAGCCAAGCCGACGCAGCGGCAAGGGCGCGTCCGGTCATTCCCTGTGCCTGGAACCTCTGTATCAGAACGTCTTGTGCCGATAAAAGCTATAAATAACCTTTACCAGTGGGTACGCCTCACTTGGCAGTGTAACTCCGGGCTAGCATCATATCTGAAAATTCTGTATTTCTGCTGCCAACGTCCAGTGCATAAAAGCCGCACTCTTCCGGAAAGACCCAAGCCGACGCAACGGCAAGGGCGCGTCCGGTCGTTCCATGTGCCTGGAACCTTTGCATCAGCATATCTTGGGCCGATAAAAGCTATAAATAACCTTTACCAGTGGCTACGCCTCACTTGGCAGTGTAACTCCGGGCTAGCATCATATCTGAAAATTCTGTATTTCTGCAGCCAACGTCCAGTGCATAAAAGCCGCACTCTTCCGGAAAGACCCAAGCCGACGCAACGGCAAGGGCGCGTCCGGTCGTTCCATGTGCCTGGAACCTTTGCATCAGCATGTCTTGGGCCGATAAAAGCTATAAATAACCTTTACCAGTGGGTACGCCTCACTTGGCAGTGTAACTCCGGGCTAGCATCATAGCTGAAAATTCTGTATTTCTGCAGCCAACGTCCAGTGCATAAAAGCCGCACTCTTCCGGAAAGAGCCAAGCCGACGCAACGGCAAGGGCGCGTCCGGTCGTTCCATGTGCCTGGAACCTTTGCATCAGCATGTCTTGGGCCGATAAAAGCTATAAATAACCTTTACCAGTGGGTACGCCTCACTTGGCAGTGTAACTCCGGGCTAGCATCATAGCTTAAAATTCTGTATTTCTGCCTTTAACGTCCATTACATCAAACCCGCACGCTTACGGAAAGAAGCAAGCCGACGGAGTGGCAAGGGCGCGTCCGGTCGTTCCCTGTGCCTAGAACCTTTGCATCAGCATGTCTTGGGCCGATAAAAGCTATAAATAACCTTTACCAGTGGGTACGCCTAACATGGCAGTGTAACTCCGGGCTAGCATCATCGCTGAAAATTCTGTATTTCTGCAGCCAACGTCCAGTGCATCAAAGCCGCACACTTCCGGAAACAGCAAAGCCGACGCAGCCGCAAGGGCGCGTCCGGTCGTTCCCTGTGCCTAGAACCTTTGCATCAGCATGTCTTGGGCCGATAAAAGCTATAAATAACCTTTACCAGCGGGTACGCCTAACTTGGAAGTGTAATTCCGGGGTAGCATCATCGCTGAAAATTCTGTATTTCTGCAGCCAACGTCCAGTGCATCAAAGCCGCACTCTACCGGAAAGAGCCAAGCCGACGGAGCGGCAAGTGCGCGTCCCGCCATTCTCTGTGCCTGGAACCTTTGCATCAGCATGTCTTCGGCCGATAAAAGCTATAAATAACCTTTACCAGTGGGTAGACCTCACTTTGCAGTGCAAAGCCGGGCTAGCATCATCGCTGAAAATTCTGTATTTCTGCAGCCATCGTCCAGTGCATCAAAGCCGCACTCTTCCGGAAAGAGCCAAGCCGACGCAGCGGCAAGGGCGCGTCCGGCCATTCTCTGTGCCTGGAACCTTTGCATCAGTATGCTTGGGATTATAAAAGCTATAAATAACCTTTACCAGTGGGTACGCCTCACTTGGCAGTGTAACTCCGGGCTAGCATCATCGCTGAAAATTCTGTATTTCTGCAGCCAACGTCCAGTGCATCAAAGCAGCACTCTTCCAGGAAGAGCCAAGCCGACGCAGCGGCAAGGGCGCGTCCCGCCAATCTCTGTCCCTGGAACCTTTGCATCAGCATGTCTTGGGCCAATAGAAGCTATAAATAACCTTTACCTGTGGGTAGGCCTCACTTTGCAGTGCAACGCCGGTCTAGAATCATCACTGAAAATTCTGTATTTCTGCAGCCAACGTCCTGTGCAATCAAAGCCGCATGCCTCCGGAAAGAAACAAGCCGGCGGAGCGGCAAGTGCGCGTCCCGCCATTCTCTGAGCCTGGAACCTTTGCATCAGCATGTCTTGGGCCGATAAACGCTATAAATAACCTTTACCAGTGGGTAGGCCTCACTTTGCAGTGTAACGCCGCGCTAGCATCATCGATGAAAATTCTGTATTTATGACTTTAACGTCCAGTACATCAAATCCGCACGCTTCCGGAAAGAAGCAAGGTGACGGAGCGGCAAGCGCGCGTCCGGCCGTTCGCTGTGCATGGAACCTTTGCATCAGCATGTCTTGGGCCAATAGAGCCATAAATAAGCTTGACCGGCGGGGACGTCTTACCTGGCAGTGGAACGCCGGGCTAGCGTCATCGCGGAAAATTCTGTATTTCTGAAGCCAACGTCCAGTGCATCAAAGCCGCACTCTTCTGGAAAGAGCCAAGCCAACGCAGCGGCAAGGGCGCGTCCGGCCATTCTCCGTGCCTGGAACCTTTGCCTCGGCATGTCTCTGGCCAATAGAAGCTATAAATAACTTTTACCAGTCGGTACGCCTCCCTTGGCAGTGTAACTCTGGGCTAGCATCATCGCTGAAAATTCTGTATTTCTGCAGCCAACGTCCAGTGCATCAAAGCCGCACTCTACCGGAAAGAGCCAAGCCGACGGAGCGGCAAGGGCGCGTCCTGCCATTCTCTGTGCCTGGAACCTTTGCATCAGCATGTCTTCGGCCGATAAAAGCTATAAATAACCTTTACCAGTGGGTAGACCTCACTTTGCAGTGCAACGCCGGGCTAGCATCATCGCTGAAAATTCTGTATTTCTGCAGCCATCGTCCAGTGCATCAAAGCCGCACTCTTCCGGAAAGAGCCAAGCCGACGCAGCGGCAAGGGCGCGTCCGGCCATTCTCTGTGCCTGGAACCTTTGCATCAGTATGTCTTGGGCCGATAAAAGCTATAAATAACCTTTACCAGTGGGTACGCCTCACTTGGCAGTGTAACTCCGGGCTAGCATCATCGCTGAAAATTCTGTATTTCTGCAGGTACGTCCAGTGCATCAAAGCAGCTCTCTTCCGGAAAGAGCCAAGCCGACGCAGCGGCAAGGGCGCGTCCCGCCATTCTCTGAGCCTGGAACCTTTGCATCAGCATGTCTTGGGCCGATAAAAGCTATAAATAACCTTTACCAGTGGGTAGGCCTCACTTTGCAGTGTAACGCCGCGCTAGCATCATCGCTGAAAATTTTGTATTTATGACTTTAACGTCCAGTACATCAAATCCGCACGCTTCCGGAAAGAAGCAAGGTGACGGAGCGGCAAGCGCGCGTCCGGCCGTTCGCTGTGCATGGAACCTTTGCATCAGCATGTCTTGGGCCAATAGAGCCATAAATAACCTTTACCAGTGGGTGCGCCTCACTTGGCAGTGTAACTCCGGGCTAGCATCATCGCTGAAAATTCTGTATTTCTGCAAACAACGTCCAGTGCATCAAAGCAGCACTCTTCCGGAAAGAGCCAAGCCGACGCAGCGGCAAGGGCGCGTCCCGCCATTCTCTGTGCCTGGAACCTTTGCATCAGCATGTCTTGGGCCAATAGAAGCTATAAATAACCTTTACCTGTGGGTAGGCCTCACTTCGCAGTGTAACTCCGGGCTAGCATCATCACTTAAAATTCTGTACTTCTGCAGCCAACGTCCAGTGCATCAAAGCCGCACTCTTCCGGAAAGAGCCAAGCCGACGCAGCGGCAAGGGCGCTTCCGGTCGGTCCCTGTGCCTAGAACCTTTGCATCAGCATGTCTTGGGCCGATAAAAGCTATAAATAACCTTTACCACTGGGTACGCCTAACTTGGCAGTGTAACTCCGGGCTAGCATCATCCCTGAAAATTCTGTATTTCTGCAGCCAACATCCAGTGCATCAAAGCCGCACTCTTCCGGAAAGAGCCAAGCCGACGCAGCGGCAAGGGCGCGTCCCACCATTCTCTGTGCCTGGAACCTTTGCATCAGCATGTCTTCGGCCAATAGAAGCTATAAATATCCATTACCTGTGGGTAGGCCTCACTTTGCAGTGCAACGCCGGGCTAGCATCATCGCTGAAAATTCTGTATTTCTGCAGCCATCGTCCAGTGCATCAAAGCCGCACGCCTCCGGAAAGAAACAAGCCGACGGAGCGGCAAGGGCGCGCCCGGGCGTTCGCTGTGCCTGGAACCTATGCATCATCATGTCTTGGGCCAATAGAGCCATAAATAACCTTGACCGGATGGAACATGTTACCTGGCAGTGGAACGCCGGGCTAGCATCATCGCTGAAAATTCTCTATTTCTGAAGCCAACGTCCAGTGCATCAAAGCCGCACTCTCCTGGAAAGAGCCAAGCCGACGCAGCGACAAGGGCGCGTCCGGCCATTCTCTGTGCCTGGAAACTTTGCATCAGCATGTCTTGGGCCGATAAAAGCTATAAATAACCTTTACCAGTTGGTACGCCTCACTTGGCAGTGTAACTCCGGGCTAGCATCATATCTGAAAATTCTGTATTTCTGCAGCCAACGTCCAGTGCATAAAATCCGCACTCTTCCGGAAAGAGCCAAGCCGACGCAACGGCAAGGGCGCGTCCGGTCGTTCCATGTGCCTGGAACCTTTGCATCAGCATGTCTTGGGCCGATAAAAGCTATAAATAACCTTTACCAGTGGGTACGCCTCACTTGGCAGTGTAACTCCGGGCTAGCATCATATCTGAAAATTCTGTATTTCTGCAGCCAACGTCCAGTGCATAAAAGCCGCACTCTTCCGGAAAGAGCCAAGCCGACGCAACGGCAAGGGCGCGTCCGGTCGTTCCATGTGCCTGGAAGCTTTGCATCAGCATGTCTTGGGCCGATAAAAGCTATAAATAACATTTACCAGTGGGTACGCCTCACTTGGCAGTGTAACTCCGGGCTAGCATCATCGCTTAAAATTCTGTATTTCTGCCTTTAACGTCCATTACATCAAACCCGCACGCTTCCGGAAAGAAGCAAGCCGACGGAGTGGCAAGGGCGCGTCCGGTCGTTCTCTGTGCCTAGAACCTTTGCATCAGCATGTCTTGGGCCGATAAAAGCTATAAATAACCTTTACCAGTGGGTACGCCTAACATGGCAGTGTAACTCCGGGCTAGCATCATCGCTGAAAATTCTGTATTTCTGCAGCCAACGTCCAGTGCATCAAAGCCGCACACTTCCGGAAAGAGCAAAGCCGACGCAGCCGCAAGGGCGCGTCCGGTCGTTCCCTGTGCCTAGCACCTTTGCATCAGCATGTCTTGGGCCGATAAAAGCTATAAATAACCTTTACCAGCGGGTACGCCTAACTTGGAAGTGTAATTCCGGGGTAGCATCATCGCTGAAAATTCTGTATTTCTGCAGCCAACGTCCAGTGCATCAAAGCCGCACTCTACCGGAAAGAGCCAAGCCGACGGAGCGGCAAGTGCGCGTCCCGCCATTCTCTGTGCCTGGAACCTTTGCATCAGCATGTCTTCGGCCGATAAAAGCTATAAATAACCTTTACCAGTGGGTAGACCTCACTTTGCAGTGCAAAGCCGGGCTAGCATCATCGCTGAAAATTCTGTATTTCTGCAGCCATCGTCCAGTGCATCAAAGCCGCACTCTTCCGGAAAGAGCCAAGCCGACGCAGCGGCAAGGGCGCGTCCGGCCATTCTCTGTGCCTGGAACCTTTGCATCAGTATGTCTTGGGCCTATAAAAGCTATAAATAACCTTTACCAGTGGGTACGCCTCACTTGGCAGTGTAACTCCGGGCTAGCATCATCGCTGAAAATTCTGTATTTCTGCAGCCAATGTCCAGTGCATCAAAGCAGCACTCTTCCGGAAAGAGCCAAGCCGACGCAGCGGCAAGGGCTCGTCCCGCCAATCTTTGTCCCTGGAACCTTTGCATCAGCATGTCTTGGGCCAATAGAAGCTATAAATAACCTTTACCTGTGGGTAGGCCTCACTTTGCAGTGCAACGCCGGTCTAGAATCATCACTGAAAATTCTGTATTTCTGCAGCCAACGTCCTGTGCAATCAAAGCCGCACGCCTCCGGAAAGAAACAAGCCGGCGGAGCGGCAAGGGCGCGTCCCTCTATTCTCTGAGCCTGGAACCTTTGCATCAGCATGTCTTGGGCCGATAAACGCTATAAATAACCTTTACCAGTGGGTAGGCCTCACTTTGCAGTGTAACGCCGCGCTAGCATCATCGATGAAAATTCTGTATTTATGACTTTAACGTCCAGTGCATCAAAGCCGCACTCTTCCGGAAAGAGCCAAGCCGACGCAGCGGCAAGGGCGCGTCCGGTCGTTCCCTGTGCCTAGAACCATTGCATCAGCATGTCTTGGGCCGATAAAAGCTATAAATAACTTTTACCAGTGGGTACGCCTAACATGGCAGTGTAACTCCGGGCTAGCATCATCGCTGAAAAGTCTGTATTTCTGCAGCCAACGTCTAGTGCAGCAAAGCCGCACACTTCCGGAAAGAGCCAAGCCGACGCAGCGGCAAGGGCGCGTCCGGTCGTTCCCTGTGCCTAGAACCTTTGCATCAGCATGTCTTGGGCAGATAAAAGCTATAAATAACCTTTACCAGTGGGTACGCCTAACTTGGAAGTGTAATTCCGGGGTAGCATCATCGCTGAAAATTCTGTATTTCTGCAGCCAACGTCCAGTGCATCAAAGCCGCACTCTACCGGAAAGAGCCAAGCCGACGGAGCGGCAAGTGCGCGTCCCGCCATTCTCTGTGCCTGGAACCTTTGCATCAGCATGTCTTCGGCCGATAAAAGCTATAAATAACCTTTACCAGTGGGTAGACCTCACTTTGCAGTGCAAAGCCGGGCTAGCATCATCGCTGAAAATTCTGTATTTCTGCAGCCATCGTCCAGTGCATCAAAGCCGCACTCTTCCGGAAAGAGCCAAGCCGACGCAGCGGCAAGGGCGCGTCCGGCCATTCTCTGTGCCTGGAACCTTTGCATCAGTATGTCTTGGGCCTATAAAAGCTATAAATAACCTTTACCAGTGGGTACGCCTCACTTGGCAGTGTAACTCCGGGCTAGCATCATCGCTGAAAATTCTGTATTTCTGCAGCCAATGTCCAGTGCATCAAAGCAGCACTCTTCCGGAAAGAGCCAAGCCGACGCAGCGGCAAGGGCTCGTCCCGCCAATCTTTGTCCCTGGAACCTTTGCATCAGCATGTCTTGGGCCAATAGAAGCTATAAATAACCTTTACCTGTGGGTAGGCCTCACTTTGCAGTGCAACGCCGGTCTAGAATCATCACTGAAAATTCTGTATTTCTGCAGCCAACGTCCTGTGCAATCAAAGCCGCACGCCTCCGGAAAGAAACAAGCCGGCGGAGCGGCAAGGGCGCGTCCCTCTATTCTCTGAGCCTGGAACCTTTGCATCAGCATGTCTTGGGCCGATAAACGCTATAAATAACCTTTACCAGTGGGTAGGCCTCACTTTGCAGTGTAACGCAGCGCTAGCATCATCGATGAAAATTCTGTATTTATGACTTTAACGTCCAGTGCATCAAAGCCGCACTCTTCCGGAAAGAGCCAAGCCGACGCAGCGGCAAGGGCGCGTCCGGTCGTTCCCTGTGCCTAGAACCATTGCATCAGCATGTCTTGGGCCGATAAAAGCTATAAATAACTTTTACCAGTGGGTACGCCTAACATGGCAGTGTAACTCCGGGCTAGCATCATCGCTGAAAAGTCTGTATTTCTGCAGCCAACGTCTAGTGCAGCAAAGCCGCACACTTCCGGAAAGAGCCAAGCCGACGCAGCGGCAAGGGCGCGTCCGGTCGTTCCCTGTGCCTAGAACCTTTGCATCAGCATGTCTTGGGCAGATAAAAGCTATAAATAACCTTTACCAGTGGGTACGCCTAACTTGGAAGTGTAATTCCGGGGTAGCATCATCGCTGAAAATTCTGTATTTCTGCAGCCAACGTCCAGTGCATCAAAGCCGCACTCTACCGGAAAGAGCCAAGCCGACGGAGCGGCAAGGGCGCGTCCTGCCATTCTCTGTGCCTGGAACCTTTGCATCAGTATGTCTTGGGCCGATAAAAGCTATAAATAACCTTTACCAGTGGGTAGACCTCACTTTGCAGTGCAACGCCGGGCTAGCATCATCGCTGAAAATTCTGTATTTCTGCAGCCATCGTCCAGTGCATCAAAGCCGTACTCTTCCGGAAAGAGCCAAGCCAACGCAGCGGCAAGGGCGCGTCCGGCCATTCTCTGTGCCTGGAACCTTTGCATCAGCATGTCTCTGGCCAATAGAAGCTATAAATAACATTTACCAGTCGGTACGCCTCCCTTGGCAGTGTAACTCTGGCTAGCATCATCGCTGAAAATTCTGTATTTCTGCAGCCAACGTCCAGTGCATCAAAGCCGCACTCTTCCGGAAAGAGCCAAGCCGACGCAGCGGCAAGGGCGCGTCCGGTCGTTCAGTGTGCCTAGAACCTTTGCATCAGCATGTCTTGGGCCGATAAAAGCTATAAATAACCTTTACCAGTGGGTACGCCTAACATGGCAGTGTAACTCCGGGCTAGCATCACCGCTGAAAATTCTGTATTTCTGCAGCCAACGTCTAGTGCATCAAAGCCGCACACTTCCGGAAAGAGCCAAGCCGACGCAGCGGCAATGGCGCGTCCGGTCGTTCCCTGTGCCTAGAACCTTTGCGTCAGCATGTCTTGGGCCGATAAAAGCTATAAATAACCTTTGCCAGTGGGTAGGCCTCACTTTGCAGTGTAACGCCGCACTAGCATCATCGCTGAAAATTCTGTATTTATGACTTTAACGTTCAGTACATCAAATCCGCACGCTTCCGGAAAGAAGCAAGGTGACGGAGCGGCAAGCGCGCGTCCGGCCGTTCGCTGTGCATGGAACCTTTGCATCAGCATGTCTTGGGCCAATAGAGCCATAAATAAGCTTGACCGGCGGGGACGTCTTACCTGGCAGTGGAACGCCGGGCTAGCGTCATCGCGGAAAATTCTGTATTTCTGAAGCCAACGTCCAGTGCATCAAAGCCGCACTCTTCTGGAAACAGCCAAGCCAACGCAGCGGCAAGGGCGCGTCCGGCCATTCTCTGTGCCTGGAACCTTTGCATCAGCATGTCTCTGGCCAATAGAAGCTATAAATAACTTTTACCAGTCGGTGCGCCTCCCTTCGCAGTGTAACTCTGGGCTAGCATCATCGCTGAAAATTCTGTATTTCTGCAGCCAACGTCCAGTGCATCAAAGCCGCACTCTTCCGGAAAGAGCCAAGCCAACGCAGCGGCAAGGGCGCGTCCAGCCATTCTCTGTGCCTGGAACCTTTGCATCAGCATGTCTCTGGCCAATAGAAGCTATAAATAACTTTTACCAGTCGGTACGCCTCCCTTGGCAGTGTAACTCTGGGCTAGCATCATCGCTGAAAATTCTGTATTTCTGCAGCCAACGTCTAGTGCAGCAAAGCCGCACACTTCCGGAAAGAGCCAAGCCGACGCAGCGGCAAGGGCGCGTCCGGCCATTCTCTGTGCCTGGAACCTTTGCATCAGTATGTCTTGGGCCGATAAAAGCTATAAATAACCTTTACCAGTGGGTACGCCTCACTTGGCAGTGTAACTCCGGGCTAGCATCATCGCTGAAAATTCTGTATTTCTGCAGCCAACGTCCAGTGCATCAAATCAGCACTCTTCCGGAAAGAGCCAAGCCGACGCAGCGGCAAGGGCGCGTCCCGCCAATCTCTGTCCCTGGAACCTTTGCACAAGCATGTCTTGGGCCAATAGAAGCTATAAATAACCTTTACTCGTGGGTAGGCCTCACTTTGCAGTGCAACGCCGGTCTAGAATCATCACTGAAAATTCTGTATTTCTGCAGCCAACGTCCTGTGCAATCAAAGCCGCACGCCTCCGGAAAGAAACAATCCGGCGGAGCGGCAAGGGCGCGTCCCGCCATTCTCTGAGCCTGGAACCTTTGCATCAGCATGTCTTGGGCCGATAAAAGCTATAAATAACCTTTACCAGTGGGTAGGCCTCACTTTGCAGTGTAACGCCGCGCTAGCATCATCGCTGAAAATTCTGTATTTATGACTTTAACGTCCAGTACATCAAATCCGCACGCTTCCGGAAAGAAGCAAGGTGAGGGAGCGGCAAGCGCGCGTCCGGCCGTTCGCTGTGCATGGAACCTTTGCATCAGCATGTCTTGGGCCAATAGAGCCATAAATAACCTTTACCAGTGGGTGCGCCTCACTTGGCAGTGTAACTCCGGGTTAGCATCATCGCTGAAAATTCTGTATTTCTGCAGACAACGTCCAGTGCATCAAAGCAGCACTCTTCCGGAAAGAGCCAAGCCGACGCAGCGGCAAGGGCGCGTCCCGCCATTCTCTGTGCCTGGAACCTTTGCATCAGCATGTCTTGGGCCAATAGAAGCTATAAATAACCTTTACCTGTGGGTAGGCCTCACTTCGCAGTGTAACTCCGGGCTAGCATCATCACTTAAAATTCTGTACTTCTGCAGCCAACGTCCAGTGCATCAAAGCCGCACTCTTCCGGAAAGAGCCAAGCCGACGCAGCGGCAAGGGCGCGTCCCGCCAATCTCTGTCCCTGGAACCTTTGCATCAGCATGTCTTGGGCCAATAGAAGCTATAAATAACCTTTACCTGTGGGTAGGCCTAACTTTGCAGTGCAACGCCGGTGTAGAATCATCACTGAAAATTCTGTATTTCTGCAGCCAACGTCCTGTGCAATCAAAGCCGCACGCCTCCGGAAAGAAACAAGCCGGCGGAGCGGCAAGGGCGCGTCCCGCCATTCTCTGAGCCTGGAACCTTTGCATCAGCATGTCTTGGGCCGATAAAAGCTATAAATAACCTTTACCAGTGGGTAGGCCTCACTTTGCAGTGTAACGCCGCGATAGCATCATCGATGAAAATTCTGTATTTATGACTTTAACGTCCAGTACATCAAATCCGCACGCTTCCGGAAAGAAGCAAGGTGACGGAGCGGCAAGCGCGCGTCCGGCCGTTCGCTGTGCATGGAACCTTTGCATCAGCATGTCTTGGGCCAATAGAGCCATAAATAAGCTTGACCGGCGGGGACGTCTTACCTGGCAGTGGAACGCCGGGCTAGCGTCATCGCGGAAAATTCTGTATTTCTGAAGCCAACGTCCAGTGCATCAAAGCCGCACTCTTCTGGAAAGAGCCAAGCCAACGCAGCGGCAAGGGCGCGTCCGGCCATTCTCTGTGCCTGGAACCTTTGCATCAGCATGTCTCTGGCCAATAAAAGCTATAAATACCTTTTACCAGTCGGTACGCCTCCCTTGGCAGTGTAACTCTGGGCTAGCATCATCGCTGAAAATTCTGTATTTCTGCAGCCAACGTCCAGTGCATCAAAGCCGCACTCTTCCGGAAAGAGCCAAGCCGACGCAGCGGCAAGGGCGCGTCCGGACGTTCCCTGTGCCTAGAACCTTTGCATCAGCATGTCTTGGGCCGATAAAAGCTATAAATAACCTTTACCAGTGGGTACGCCTAACATGGCAGTGTAACTCCGGGCTAGCATCATCGCTGAAAATTCCGTATTTCTGCAGCCAACGTCTAGTGCAGCAAAGCCGCACACTTCCGGAAAGAGCCAAGCCGACGCAGCGGCAAGGGCGCGTCCGGTCGTTCCCTGTGCCTAGAACCTTTGCATCAGCATGTCTTGGGCCGATAAAAGCTATAAATAACCTTTACCAGTGGGTACGCCTAACTTGGAAGTGTAATTCCGTGGTAGCATCATCGCTGAAAATTCTGTATTTCTGCAGCCAACGTCCAGTGCATCAAAGCCGCACTCTACCGGAAAGAGCCAAGCCGACGGAGCGGCAAGGGCGCGTCCAGCCATTCTCTGGGCCTGGAACATTTGCATCAGCATGTCTTCGGCCGATAAAAGCTATAAATAACCTTTACCAGTGGGTAGGCCTCACTTTGCAGTGCAACGCCGGTCTAGAATGATCACTGGAAATTCTGTATTTCTGCAGCCAACGTCCTGTGCAATCAAAGCCGCACGCCTCCGGAAAGAAACAAGCCGGCGGAGCGGCAAGGGCGCGTCCTGCCATTCTCTGAGCCTGGAACCTTTGCATCAGCATGTCTTGGGCCGATAAAAGCTATAAATAACCTTTACCAGTGGGTAGGCCTCACTTTGCAGTGTAACGCCGCGCTAGCATCATCGCTGAAAATTCTGTATTTATGACTTTAACGTCCAGTACATCAAATCCGCACGCTTCCGGAATGAAGCAAGGTGACGAAGCGGCAAGCGCGCGTCCAGCCGTTCGCTGTGCATGGAACCTTTGCATCAGCATGTCTTGGGCCAATAGAGCCATAAATAAGCTTGACCGGCGGGGACGTCTTACCTGGCAGTGGAACGCCGGGCTAGCGTCATCGCGGAAAATTCTGTATTTCTGAAGCCAACGTCCAGTGCATCAAAGCCGCACTCTTCTGGAAAGAGCCAAGCCAACGCAGCGGCAAGGGCGCGTCCGGCCATTCTCTGTGCCTGGAACCTTTGCATCAGCATGTCTCTGGCCAATAGAAGCTATAAATAACTTTTACCAGTCGGTACGCCTCCCTTGGCAGTGTAACTCTGGGCTAGCATCATCGCTGAAAATTCTGTATTTCTGCAGCCAACGTCCAGTGCATCAAAGCCGCACTCTTCCGGAAAGAGCCAAGCCGACGCAGCGGCAAGGGCGCGTCCGGTCGGTCCCTGTGCCTAGAACCTTTGCATCAGCATGTCTTGGGCCGATAAAAGCTATAAATAACCTTTACCACTGGGTACGCCTAACTTGGCAGTGTAACTCCGGGCTAGCATCATCCCTGAAAATTCTGTATTTCTGCAGGCAACGTCCAGTGCATCAAAGCCGCACTCTTCCGGAAAGAGCCAAGCCGACGGTGCGGCTAGGGCGCGTTCCGCCATTCTCTGTGCCTGGAACCTTTGCATCAGCATGTCTTGGGGCGATAAAAGCTATAAATAACTTTTACCAGTCGGTACCCCTCACTTGGCAGTGTAACTCCGGGCTAGCATCATCGCTTAAAATTCTGTATTTCTGCAGCCAACGTCCAGTGCATCAAAGCCGCACTCTTCCGGAAAGAGCCAAGCCGACGCAGCGGCAAGGGCGCGTCCGGTCGTTCCCTGTGCCTAGAACCTTTGCATCAGCATGTCTTTTGCCGATAAAAGCTATAAATAACGTTTACCAGTGGGTACGCCTAACATGGCAGTGTAACTCCGGGCTAGCATCATCGCTGAAAATTCTGTATTTCTGCAGCCAACGTCTAGTGCATCAAAGCCGCACACTTCCGGGAAGAGCCAAGCCGACGCAGCGACAAGGGCGCGTCTGGTCGTTCCCTGTGCCTAGAACCTTTGCATCAGCATGTCTTGGGCCGATAAAAGCTATAAATAACCTTTACCAGTGGGTACGCCTAACTTGGAAGTGTAATTCCGGGGTAGCATCCTCGCTGAAAATTCTGTATTTCTGCCTTTAACGTCCATTACATCAAACCCGCACGCTTCCGGAAAGAAGCAAGCCGACGGAGTGGCAAGGGCGCGTCCGGTCGTTCTCTGTGCCTAGAACCTTTGCATCAGCATGTCTTGGGCCGATAAAAGCTATAAATAACCTTTACCAGTGGGTACGCCTAACATGGCAGTGTAACTCCAGGCTAGCATCATCGCTGAAAATTCTGTATTTCTGCAGCCCACGTCCAGTGCATCAAAGCCGCACACTTCCGGAAAGAGCAAAGCCGACGCAGCCGCAAGGGCGCGTCCGGTCGTTCCCTGTGCCTAGAACCTTTGCATCAGCATGTCTTGGGCCGATAAAAGCTATAAATAACCTTTACCAGCGGGTACGCCTAACTTGGAAGTGTAATTCCGGGGTAGCATCTTCGCTGAAAATTCTGTATTTCTGCAGCCAACGTCCAGTGCATCAAAGCCGCACTCTACCGGAAAGAGCCAAGCCGACGGAGCGGCAAGTGCGCGTCCCGCCATTCTCTGTGCCTGGAACCTTTGCATAAGCATGTCTTCGGCCGATAAAAGCTATAAATAACCTTTACCAGTGGGTAGACCTAACATGGCAGTGTAACTCCGGGCTAGCATCATCGCTGAAAAGTCTGTATTTCTGCTGCCAACGTCTAGTGCAGCAAAGCCGCACACTTCCGGAAAGAGCCAAGCCGACGCAGCGGCAAGGGCGCGTCCGGTCGTTCCCTGTGCCTAGAACCTTTGCATCAGCATGTCTTGGGCAGATAAAAGCTATAAATAACCTTTACCAGTGGGTACGCCTAACTTGGAAGTGTAATTCCGGGGTAGCATCATCGCTGAAAATTCTGTATTTCTGCAGCCAACGTCCAGTGCATCAAAGCCGCACTCTACCGGAAAGAGCCAAGCCGACGGAGCGGCAAGGGCGCGTCCTGCCATTCTCTGTGCCTGGAACCTTTGCATCAGTATGTCTTGGGCCGATAAAAGCTATAAATAACCTTTACCAGTGGGTAGACCTCACTTTGCAGTGCAACGCCGGGCTAGCATCATCGCTGAAAATTCTGTATTTCTGCAGCCATCGTCCAGTGCATCAAAGCCGTACTCTTCCGGAA
This sequence comes from Amblyomma americanum, assembly GCF_052857255.1. NCBI lineage: Eukaryota > Metazoa > Arthropoda > Arachnida > Ixodida > Ixodidae > Amblyomma > Amblyomma americanum. The sequence continues at coordinate 197,215,738 of NC_135498.1, forward strand.
AGAGCCAAGCCAACGCAGCGGCAAGGGCGCGTCCGGCCATTCTCTGTGCCTGGAACCTTTGCATCAGCATGTCTCTGGCCAATAGAAGCTATAAATAACTTTTACCAGTCGGTACGCCTCCCTTGGCAGTGTAACTCTGGGCTAGCATCATCGCTGAAAATTCTGTATTTCTGCAGCCAACGTCCAGTGCATCAAAGCCGCACTCTTCCGGAAAGAGCCAAGCCGACGCAGCGGCAAGGGCGCGTCCGGTCGTTCAGTGTGCCTAGAACCTTTGCATCAGCATGTCTTGGGCCGATAAAAGCTATAAATAACCTTTACCAGTGGGTACGCCTGACATGGCAGTGTAACTCCGGGCTAGCATCACCGCTGAAAATTCTGTATTTCTGCAGCCAACGTCTAGTGCATCAAAGCCGCTCACTTCCGGAAAGAGCCAAGCCGACGCAGCGGCAAGGGCGCGTCCGGTCGTTCCCTGTGCCTAGAACCTTTGCGTCAGCATGTCTTGGGCCGATAAAAGCTATAAATAACCTTTACCAGTGGGTAGGCCTCACTTTGCAGTGTAACGCCGCACTAGCATCATCGCTGAAAATTCTGTATTTATGACTTTAACGTCCAGTACATCAAATCCGCACGCTTCCGGAAAGAAGCAAGGTGACGGAGCGGCAAGCGCGCGTCCGGCCGTTCGCTGTGCATGGAACCTTTGCATCAGCATGTCTTGGGCCAATAGAAGCTATAAATAACTTTTACCAGTCGGTGCGCCTCCCTTCGCAGTGTAACTCTGGGCTAGCATCATCGCTGAAAATTCTGTATTTCTGCAGCCAACGTCCAGTGCATCAAAGCCGCACTCTTCCGGAAAGAGCCAAGCCAACGCAGCGGCAAGGGCGCGTCCAGCCATTCTCTGTGCCTGGAACCTTTGCATCAGCATGTCTCTGGCCATTAGAAGCTATAAATAACTTTTACCAGTCGGTACGCCTCCCTTGGCAGTGTAACTCTGGGCTAGCATCATCGCTGAAAATTCTGTATTTCTGCAGCCAACGTCTAGTGCAGCAAAGCCGCACACTTCCGGAAAGAGCCAAGCCGACGCAGCGGCAAGGGCGCGTCCGGTCGTTCCCTGTGCCTAGAACCTTTGCATCAGCATGTCTTGGGCCGATAAAAGCTATAAATAACCTTTACCAGTGGGTACGCCTAACTTGGAAGTGTAATTCCGGGGTAGCATCATCGCTGAAAATTCTGTATTTCTGCAGCCAACGTCCAGTGCATCAAAGCCACACTCTACCGGAAAGAGCCAAGCCGACGGAGCGGCAAGGGCGCGTCCTGCCATTCTCTGTGCCTGGAACCTTTGCATCAGCATGTCTTCGGCCGATAAAAGCTATAAATAACCTTTACCAGTGGGTAGACCTCACTTTGCAGTGCAACGCCGGGCTAGCATCATCGCTGAAAATTCTGTATTTCTGCAGCCATCGTCCAGTGCATCAAAGCCGTACTCTTCCGGAAAGAGCCAAGCCGACGCAGCGGCAAGGGCGCGTCCGGCCATTCTCTGTGCCTGGAACCTTTGCATCAGTATGTCTTGGGCCGATAAAAGCTATAAATAACCTTTACCAGTGGGTACGCCTCACTTGGCAGTGTAACTCCGGGCTAGCATCATCGCTGAAAATTCTGTATTTCTGCAGCCAACGTCCAGTGCATCAAATCAGCACTCTTCCGGAAAGAGCCAAGCCGACGCAGCGGCAAGGGCGCGTCCCGCCAATCTCTGTCCCTGGAACCTTTGCACCAGCATGTCTTGGGCCAATAGAAGCTATAAATAACCTTTACCTGTGGGTAGGCCTCACTTTGCAGTGCAACGCCGGTCTAGAATCATCACTGAAAATTCTGTATTTCTGCAGCCAACGTCCTGTGCAATCAAAGCCGCACGCCTCCGGAAAGAAACAATCCGGCGGAGCGGCAAGGGCGCGTCCCGCCATTCTCTGAGCCTGGAACCTTTGCATCAGCATGTCTTGGGCCGATAAAAGCTATAAATAACCTTTACCAGTGGGTAGGCCTCACTTTGCAGTGTAACGCCGCGCTAGCATCATCGCTGAAAATTCTGTATTTATGACTTTAACGTCCAGTACATCAAATCCGCACGCTTCCGGAAAGAAGCAAGGTGAGGGAGCGGCAAGCGCGCGTCCGGCCGTTCGCTGTGCATGGAACCTTTGCATCAGCATGTCTTGGGCCAATAGAGCCATAAATAACCTTTACCAGTGGGTGCGCCTCACTTGGCAGTGTAACTCCGGGTTAGCATCATCGCTGAAAATTCTGTATTTCTGCAGACAACGTCCAGTGCATCAAAGCAGCACTCTTCCGGAAAGAGCCAAGCCGACGCAGCGGCAAGGGCGCGTCCGGCCATTCTCTGTGCCTGGAACCTTTGCATCAGCATGTCTCTGGCCAATAAAAGCTATAAATACCTTTTACCAGTCGGTACGCCTCCCTTGGCAGTGTAACTCTGGGCTAGCATCATCGCTGAAAATTCTGTATTTCTGCAGCCAACGTCCAGTGCATCAAAGCCGCACTCTTCCGGAAAGAGCCAAGCCGACGCAGCGGCAAGGGCGCGTCCGGTCGTTCCCTGTGCCTAGAACCTTTGCATCAGCATGTCTTGGGCCGATAAAAGCTATAAATAACCTTTACCAGTGGGTACGCCTAACATGGCAGTGTAACTCCGGGCTAGCATCATCGCTGAAAATTCCGTATTTCTGCAGCCAACGTCTAGTGCAGCAAAGCCGCACACTTCCGGAAAGAGCCAAGCCGACGCAGCGGCAAGGGCGCGTCCGGTCGTTCCCTGTGCCTAGAACCTTTGCATCAGCATGTCTTGGGCCGATAAAAGCTATAAATAACCTTTACCAGTGGGTACGCCTAACTTGGAAGTGTAATTCCGTGGTAGCATCATCGCTGAAAATTCTGTATTTCTGCAGCCAACGTCCAGTGCATCAAAGCCGCACTCTACCGGAAAGAGCCAAGCCGACGGAGCGGCAAGGGCGCGTCCAGCCATTCTCTGGGCCTGGAACATTTGCATCAGCATGTCTTCGGCCGATAAAAGCTATAAATAACCTTTACCAGTGGGTAGGCCTCACTTTGCAGTGCAACGCCGGTCTAGAATGATCACTGGAAATTCTGTATTTCTGCAGCCAACGTCCTGTGCAATCAAAGCCGCACGCCTCCGGAAAGAAACAAGCCGGCGGAGCGGCAAGGGCGCGTCCTGCCATTCTCTGAGCCTGGAACCTTTGCATCAGCATGTCTTGGGCCGATAAAAGCTATAAATAACCTTTACCAGTGGGTAGGCCTCACTTTGCAGTGTAACGCCGCGCTAGCATCATCGCTGAAAATTTTGTATTTATGACTTTAACGTCCAGTACATCAAATCCGCACGCTTCCGGAATGAAGCAAGGTGACGAAGCGGCAAGCGCGCGTCCAGCCGTTCGCTGTGCATGGAACCTTTGCATCAGCATGTCTTGGGCCAATAGAGCCATAAATAAGCTTGACCGGCGGGGACGTCTTACCTGGCAGTGGAACGCCGGGCTAGCGTCATCGCGGAAAATTCTGTATTTCTGAAGCCAACGTCCAGTGCATCAAAGCCGCACTCTTCTGGAAAGAGCCAAGCCAACGCAGCGGCAAGGGCGCGTCCGGCCATTCTCTGTGCCTGGAACCTTTGCATCAGCATGTCTCTGGCCAATAGAAGCTATAAATAACTTTTACCAGTCGGTACGCCTCCCTTGGCAGTGTAACTCTGGGCTAGCATCATCGCTGAAAATTCTGTATTTCTGCAGCCAACGTCCAGTGCATCAAAGCCGCACTCTTCCGGAAAGAGCCAAGCCGACGCAGCGGCAAGGGCGCGTCCGGTCGGTCCCTGTGCCTAGAACCTTTGCATCAGCATGTCTTGGGCCGATAAAAGCTATAAATAACCTTTACCACTGGGTACGCCTAACTTGGCAGTGTAACTCCGGGCTAGCATCATCCCTGAAAATTCTGTATTTCTGCAGGCAACGTCCAGTGCATCAAAGCCGCACTCTTCCGGAAAGAGCCAAGCCGACGGTGCGGCTAGGGCGCGTTCCGCCATTCTCTGTGCCTGGAACCTTTGCATCAGCATGTCTTGGGGCGATAAAAGCTATAAATAACTTTTACCAGTCGGTACCCCTCACTTGGCAGTGTAACTCCGGGCTAGCATCATCGCTTAAAATTCTGTATTTCTGCAGCCAACGTCCAGTGCATCAAAGCCGCACTCTTCCGGAAAGAGCCAAGCCGACGCAGCGGCAAGGGCGCGTCCGGTCGTTCCCTGTGCCTAGAACCTTTGCATCAGCATGTCTTTTGCCGATAAAAGCTATAAATAACGTTTACCAGTGGGTACGCCTAACATGGCAGTGTAACTCCGGGCTAGCATCATCGCTGAAAATTCTGTATTTCTGCAGCCAACGTCTAGTGCATCAAAGCCGCACACTTCCGGGAAGAGCCAAGCCGACGCAGCGACAAGGGCGCGTCTGGTCGTTCCCTGTGCCTAGAACCTTTGCATCAGCATGTCTTGGGCCGATAAAAGCTATAAATAACCTTTACCAGTGGGTACGCCTAACTTGGAAGTGTAATTCCGGGGTAGCATCCTCGCTGAAAATTCTGTATTTCTGCCTTTAACGTCCATTACATCAAACCCGCACGCTTCCGGAAAGAAGCAAGCCGACGGAGTGGCAAGGGCGCGTCCGGTCGTTCTCTGTGCCTAGAACCTTTGCATCAGCATGTCTTGGGCCGATAAAAGCTATAAATAACCTTTACCAGTGGGTACGCCTAACATGGCAGTGTAACTCCAGGCTAGCATCATCGCTGAAAATTCTGTATTTCTGCAGCCCACGTCCAGTGCATCAAAGCCGCACACTTCCGGAAAGAGCAAAGCCGACGCAGCCGCAAGGGCGCGTCCGGTCGTTCCCTGTGCCTAGAACCTTTGCATCAGCATGTCTTGGGCCGATAAAAGCTATAAATAACCTTTACCAGCGGGTACGCCTAACTTGGAAGTGTAATTCCGGGGTAGCATCTTCGCTGAAAATTCTGTATTTCTGCAGCCAACGTCCAGTGCATCAAAGCCGCACTCTACCGGAAAGAGCCAAGCCGACGGAGCGGCAAGTGCGCGTCCCGCCATTCTCTGTGCCTGGAACCTTTGCATCAGCATGTCTTCGGCCGATAAAAGCTATAAATAACCTTTACCAGTGGGTAGACCTCACTTTGCAGTGCAACGCCGGGCTAGCATCATCGCTGAAAATTCTGTATTTCTGCAGCCATCGTCCAGTGCATCAAAGCCGTACTCTTCCGGAAAGAGCCAAGCCGACGCAGCGGCAAGGGCGCGTCCGGCCATTCTCTGTGCCTGGAACCTTTGCATCAGTATGTCTTGGGCCGATAAAAGCTATAAATAACCTTTACCAGTGGGTACGCCTCACTTGGCAGTGTAACTCCGGGCTAGCATCATCGCTGAAAATTCTGTATTTCTGCAGCCAACGTCCAGTGCATCAAATCAGCACTCTTCCGGAAAGAGCCAAGCCGACGCAGCGGCAAGGGCGCGTCCCGCCAATCTCTGTCCCTGGAACCTTTGCACCAGCATGTCTTGGGCCAATAGAAGCTATAAATAACCTTTACCTGTGGGTAGGCCTCACTTTGCAGTGCAACGCCGGTCTAGAATCATCACTGAAAATTCTGTATTTCTGCAGCCAACGTCCTGTGCAATCAAAGCCGCACGCCTCCGGAAAGAAACAATCCGGCGGAGCGGCAAGGGCGCGTCCCGCCATTCTCTGAGCCTGGAACCTTTGCATCAGCATGTCTTGGGCCGATAAAAGCTATAAATAACCTTTACCAGTGGGTAGGCCTCACTTTGCAGTGTAACGCCGCGCTAGCATCATCGCTGAAAATTCTGTATTTATGACTTTAACGTCCAGTACATCAAATCCGCACGCTTCCGGAAAGAAGCAAGGTGAGGGAGCGGCAAGCGCGCGTCCGGCCGTTCGCTGTGCATGGAACCTTTGCATCAGCATGTCTTGGGCCAATAGAGCCATAAATAACCTTTACCAGTGGGTGCGCCTCACTTGGCAGTGTAACTCCGGGTTAGCATCATCGCTGAAAATTCTGTATTTCTGCAGACAACGTCCAGTGCATCAAAGCAGCACTCTTCCGGAAAGAGCCAAGCCGACGCAGCGGCAAGGGCGCGTCCCGCCATTCTCTGTGCCTGGAACCTTTGCATCAGCATGTCTTGGGCCAATAGAAGCTATAAATAACCTTTACCTGTGGGTAGGCCTCACTTCGCAGTGTAACTCCGGGCTAGCATCATCACTTAAAATTCTGTACTTCTGCAGCCAACGTCCAGTGCATCAAAGCCGCACTCTTCCGGAAAGAGCCAAGCCGACGCAGCGGCAAGGGCGCGTCCCGCCAATCTCTGTCCCTGGAACCTTTGCATCAGCATGTCTTGGGCCAATAGAAGCTATAAATAACCTTTACCTGTGGGTAGGCCTAACTTTGCAGTGCAACGCCGGTGTAGAATCATCACTGAAAATTCTGTATTTCTGCAGCCAACGTCCTGTGCAATCAAAGCCGCACGCCTCCGGAAAGAAACAAGCCGGCGGAGCGGCAAGGGCGCGTCCCGCCATTCTCTGAGCCTGGAACCTTTGCATCAGCATGTCTTGGGTCGATAAAAGCTATAAATAACCTTTACCAGTGGGTAGGCCTCACTTTGCAGTGTAACGCCGCGCTAGCATCATCGATGAAAATTCTGTATTTATGACTTTAACGTCCAGTACATCAAATCCGCACGCTTCCGGAAAGAAGCAAGGTGACGGAGCGGCAAGCGCGCGTCCGGCCGTTCGCTGTGCATGGAACCTTTGCATCAGCATGTCTTGGGCCAATAGAGCCATAAATAAGCTTGACCGGCGGGGACGTCTTACCTGGCAGTGGAACGCCGGGCTAGCGTCATCGCGGAAAATTCTGTATTTCTGAAGCCAACGTCCAGTGCATCAAAGCCGCACTCTTCTGGAAAGAGCCAAGCCAACGCAGCGGCAAGGGCGCGTCCGGCCATTCTCTGTGCCTGGAACCTTTGCATCAGCATGTCTCTGGCCAATAAAAGCTATAAATACCTTTTACCAGTCGGTACGCCTCCCTTGGCAGTGTAACTCTGGGCTAGCATCATCGCTGAAAATTCTGTATTTCTGCAGCCAACGTCCAGTGCATCAAAGCCGCACTCTTCCGGAAAGAGCCAAGCCGACGCAGCGGCAAGGGCGCGTCCGGTCGTTCCCTGTGCCTAGAACCTTTGCATCAGCATGTCTTGGGCCGATAAAAGCTATAAATAACCTTTACCAGTGGGTACGCCTAACATGGCAGTGTAACTCCGGGCTAGCATCATCGCTGAAAATTCTGTATTTCTGCAGCCAACGTCTAGTGCAACAAAGCCGCACACTTCCGGAAAGAGCCAAGCCGACGCAGCGGCAAGGGCGCGTCCGGTCGTTCCCTGTGCCTAGAACCTTTGCATCAGCATGTCTTGGGCCGATAAAAGCTATAAATAACCTTTACCAGTGGGTACGCCTAACTTGGAAGTGTAATTCCGGGGTAGCATCATCGCTGAAAATTCTGTATTTCTGCAGCCAACGTCCAGTGCATCAAAGCCGCACTCTACCGGAAAGAGCCAAGCCGACGGAGCGGCAAGGGCGCGTCCAGCCATTCTCTGTGCCTGGAACATTTGCATCAGCATGTCTTCGGCCGATAAAAGCTATAAATAACCTTTACCAGTGGGTAGGCCTCACTTTGCAGTGTAACGCCGCGCTAGCATCATCGCTGAAAATTCTGTATTTATGACTTTAACGTCCAGTACATCAAATCCGCACGCTTCCGGAAAGAGCCAAGCCGACGCAGCGGCGAGGGCGCGTCCGGTCGTTCCATGTGCCTGGAACCTTTACATCAGCATGTCTTGGGCCAATAGAGCCATAAATAAGCTTGACCGGCGGGGACGTCTTACCTGGCAGTGGAACGCCGGGCTAGCGTCATCGCGGAAAATTCTGTATTTCTGAAGCCAACGTCCAGTGCATCAAAGCCGCACTCTTCTGGAAAGAGCCAAGCCAACGCAGCGGCAAGGGCGCGTCCGGCCATTCTCTGTGCCTGGAACCTTTGCATCAGCATGTCTCTGGCCAATAGAAGCTATAAATAACTTTTACCAGTCGGTACGCCTCCCTTGGCAGTGTAACTCTGGGCTAGCATCAATGCTGAAAATTCTGTATTTCTGCAGCCAACGTCCAGTGCATCAAAGCCGCACTCTTCCGGAAAGAGCCAAGCCGACGCAGCGGCAAGGGCGCGTCCGGTCGGTCCCTGTGCCTAGAACCTTTGCATCAGCATGTCTTGGGCCGATAAAAGCTATAAATAACCTTTACCACTGGGTACGCCTAACTTGGCAGTGTAACTCCGGGCTAGCATCATCCCTGAAAATTCTGTATTTCTGCAGGCAACGTCCAGTGCATCAAAGCCGCACTCTTCCGGAAAGAGCCAAGCCGACGGTGCGGCTAGGGCGCGTTCCGCCATTCTCTGTGCCTGGAACCTTTGCATCAGCATGTCTTGGGGCGATAAAAGCTATAAATAACTTTTACCAGTCGGTACCCCTCACTTGGAAGTGTAACTCCGGGCTAGCATCATCGCTTAAAATTCTGTATTTCTGCAGCCAACGTCCAGTGCATCAAAGCCGCACTCTTCCGGAAAGAGCCAAGCCGACGCAGCGGCAAGGGCGCGTCCGGTCGTTCCCTGTGCCTAGAACCTTTGCATCAGCATGTCTTTTGCCAATAAAAGCTATAAATAACCTTTACCAGTGGGTACGCCTAACATGGCAGTGTAACTCCGGGCTAGCATCATCGCTGAAAATTCTGTATTTCTGCAGCCAACGTCTAGTGCATCAAAGCCGCACACTTCCGGGAAGAGCCAAGCCGACGCAGCGACAAGGGCGCGTCTGGTCGTTCCCTGTGCCTAGAACCTTTGCATCAGCATGTCTTGGGCCGATAAAAGCTATAAATAACCTTTACCAGTGGGTACGCCTAACTTGGAAGTGTAATTCCGGGGTAGCATCCTCGCTGAAAATTCTGTATTTCTGCAGCCAACGTCCAGTGCATCAAAGCCGCACTCTACCGTAAAGAGCCAAGCCGACGGAGCGGCAAGGGCGCGTCCTGCCATTCTCTGTGCCTGGAACCTTTGCATCAGCATGTCTTCGGCCGATAAAAGCTATAAATAACCTTTACCAGTGGGTAGACCTCACTTTGCAGTGCAACGCCGGGCTAGCATCATCGCTGAAAATTCTGTGTTTCTGCAGCCATCGTCCAGTGCATCAAAGCCGCACTCTTCCGGAAAGAGCAAAGCCGAAGCAGCGGCAGGGGCGCGTCCGGCCATTCTCTGTGCCTAGAACCTTTGCATCAGCATGTCTTGGGCCGATAAAAGCTATAAATAACCTTTACCACTGGGTACGCCTAACTTGGCAGTGTAACTCCGGGCTAGCATCATCCCTGAAAATTCTGTATTTCTGCAGCCAACGTCCAGTGCATCAAAGCCGCACTCTTCCGGAAAGAGCCAAGCCGACGCAGCGGCAAGGGCGCGTCCCGCCATTCTCTGAGCCTGGAACCTTTCCATCAGCATGTCTTGGGCCGATAAAAGCTATAAATAACCTTTACCAGTGGGTAGGCCTCACTTTGCAGTGTAACGCCGCGCTAGCATCATCGCTGAATATTCTGTATTTATGACTTTAACGTCCAGTTCATCAAATCCGCAGGCTTCCGGAAAGAGCCAAGCCGACGCAGCGGCAAGGGCGCGTCCCGCCATTCTCTGTGCCTGGAACCTTTGCATCAGCATGTCTTGGGCCAATAGAAGCTATAAATATCCATTACCTGTGGGTAGGCCTCACTTTGCAGTGCAACGCCGGGCTAGCATCATCGCTGAAAATTCTGTATTTCTGCATCCAACGTCCAGTGCATCAAAGCCGCACGCCTCCAGAAAGAAACAAGCCGACGGAGCGGCAAGGGCGCGCCCGGGCGTTCGCTGTGCCTGGAACCTTTGCATCATCATGTCTTGGGCCAATAGAGCCATAAATAAGCTTGACCGGAGGGGACATGTTACCTGGCAGTGGAACGCCGGGCTAGCATCATCGCTGAAAATTCGGTATTTCCACAGGCAACGTCAAGTGCATCAAAGCCACACGCTTCCGGAAAGAAGCAAGCTGACGGAGCGGAAAGTGTGCGTCGGGCCGTTCGCTCTGCCTGGAACAACCTTTGCATCAGCATGTCTTGGGCCGATGGAAGCTATAAATAACCTTTACCAGTGCGTACGACTCACTTGGCATTGTAAAGCCGCGCTGGCATCATCGTGGAAAATTCTGTATTTCTGCAGCCAACGTTCAGTGCATCAAAGACGCAGTCTTCCAGAAAGAGCCAAGCCGACGCAGCGGCAAGGGCGCGTCCGGCAATTCTCTGTGCCTGGAACCTTTGCATCAGCATGTCTTGGGCCAATAGAAGCTATAGATAACCTTTACCAGTTTGTACGCCTCACTTGGCAGTGTAACCCCCGGGCTAGCATCATCGCTGAAAATTCTGTATTTCCGCAGCCAATGTCCAGTGCATCAAAGCCGCACTCTTCCGGAAAGAGCCAAGCCGATGCAGCGGCAAGGGCGCGTCCGGTCGTTCCCTGTGCCTGGAACCTATGCATCATCATGTCTTGGGCCAATAGAGCAATAAATAACCTTGACCGGATGGAACATGTTACCTGGCAGTGGAACGCCGGGCTAGCATCATCGCTGAAAATTCTCTTTTTCTGAAGCCAACGTCCAGTGCATCAAAGCCGCACTCTTCTGGAAAGAGCCAAGCCGACGCAGCGGCAAGGGCGCGTCCGGCCATTCTCTGTGCCTGGAAACTTTGCATCAGCATGTCTTGGGCCGATAAAAGCTATAAATAACCTTTACCAGTGGGTACGCCTCACTTGGCAGTGTAACTCCGGGCTAGCATCATATCTGAAAATTCTGTATTTCTGCAGCCAGCGTCCAGTGCATAAAAGCCGCACTCTTCCGGAAAGAGCCAAGCCGACGCAACGGCAAGGGCGCGTCCGGTCGTTCCATGTGCCTGGAACCTTTGCATCAGCATGTCATGGGCCGATAAAAACTATAAATAACCTTTACCAGTGGGTACGCCTCACTTGGCAGTGTAACTCAGGGCTAGCATCATAGCTGAAAATTCTGTATTTCTGCAGAAAAAGGCCAGTGCATAAAAGCCGCACTCTTCCGGAAAGCGCCAAGCCGACGCAACGGAGAGGGCGCGTCCGGTCGTTCCATGTGCCTGGAACCTTTGCATCAGCATGTCTTGGGCCGATAAAAGCTATAAATAACCTTTACCAGTGGGTACGCCTCACTTGGCAGTGTAACTCCGGGCTAGCGTCGTCGCTTAAAATTCTGTATTTCTGCCTTTAACGTCCATTACACCAAACCCGCACGCTTCCGGAAAGAAGCAAGCCGACGGAGTGGCAAGGGCGCGTCAGGTCGTTCCCTGTGCCTAGAACCTTTGCATCAGCATGTCTTAGGCCGATAAAAGCTATAAATAACCTTTACCAGTGGGTACGCCTAACATGGCAGCTTAACTCCGGGCTAGCATCATCGCTGAAAATTCTGTATTTCTGCAGCCAACGTCCAGTGCATCAAAGCCGCACACATCCGGAAAGAGCAAAGCCGACGCAGCCGCAAGGGCGCGTCCGGTCGTTCCCTGTGCCTAGAACCTTTGCATCAGCATGTCTTGGGCCGATAAAAGCTATAAATAACCTTTACCAGCGGGTACGCCTAACTTGGAAGTGTAATTCCGGGGTAGCATCATCGCTGAAAATTCTGTATTTCTGCAGCCAACGTCCAGTGCATCAAAGCCGCACTCTACCGGAAAGAGCCAAGCCGACGGAGCGGCAACTGCGCGTCCCGCCATTCTCTGTGCCTGGAACCTTTGCATCAGCATGTCTTCGGCCGATAAAAGCTATAAATAACCTTTACCAGTGGGTAGACCTCACTTTGCAGTGCAAAGCCGGGCTAGCATCATCGCTGAAAATTCTGTATTTCTGCTGCCATCGTCCAGTGCATCAAAGCCGCACTCTTCCGGAAAGAGCCAAGCCGACGGAGCGGCAAGGGCGCGTCCTGCCATTCTCTGTGCCTGGAACCTTTGCATCAGCATGTCTTCGGCCGATAAAAGCTATAAATAACCTTTACCAGTGGGTAAACCTCACTTTGCAGTGCAACGCCGGGCTAGCATCATCGCTGAAAATTCTGTATTTCTGCAGCCATCGTCCAGTGCATCAAAGCCGCACTCTTCCGGAAAGAGCCAAGCCGACGCAGCGGCAAGGGCGCGTCCGGCCATTCTCTGTGCCTGGAACCTTTGCATCAGTATGTCTTGGGCCGACAAAAGCTATAAATAACCTTTACCAGTGGGTACGCCTCACTTGGCAGTGCAACGCCGGTCTAGAATCATCACTGAAAATTCTGTATTTCTGCAGCCAACGTCCTGTGTAATCAAAGCCGCACGCCTCCGGAAAGAAAAAAGCCGGCGGAGCAGCAAGGGCGCGTCCCGCCATTCTCTGAGCCTGGAACCTTTGCATCAGCATGTCTTGGGCCGATAAAAGCTATAAATAACCTTTACCAGTGGGTAGGCCTCACTTTGCAATGTAACGCCGCGCTAGCATTATCGCTGAAAATTCTGTATTTATGACTTTAACGTCCAGTTCATCAAATCCGCAGGCTTCCGGAAAGAAGCAAGGTGACGGAGCGGCAAGCGCGCGTCCGGCCGTTCGCTGTGCATGGAACCTTTGCATCAGCATGTCTTGGGCCAATAGAGCCATAAATAAGCTTGACCGGCGGGGACGTCTTACCTGGCAGTGGAACGCCGGGCTAGCGTCATCGCGGAAAATTCTGTATTTCTGAAGCCAACGTCCAGTGCATCAATGCCGCACTCTTCTGGAAAGAGCCAAGCCAACGCAGCGGCAAGGGCGCGTCCGGCCATTCTCTGTGCCTGGAGCCTTTGCATCAGCATGTCTCTGGCCAATAGAAGCTATAAATAACCTTTACCAGTCGGTACGCCTCCCTTGGCAGTGTAACTCCGGGCTAGCATCATCGCTGAAAATTCTGTATTTCTGCAGCCAACGTCCAGTGCATCAAAGCCGCACTCTTCCGGAAAGAGCCAAGCCGACGCAGCGGCAAGGGCGCTTCCGGTCGGTCCCTGTGCCTAGAACCTTTGCATCAGCATGTCTTGGGCCGATAAAAGCTATAAATAACCTTTACCACTGGGTACGCCTAACTTGGCAGTGTAACTCCGGGCTAGCATCATCCCTGAAAAGTCTGTATTTCTGCAGCCAACATCCAGTGCATCAAAGCCGCACTCTTCCGGAAAGAGCCAAGCCGACGGTGCGGCTAGGGCGCGTCCCGCCATTCTCTGTGCCTGGAACCTTTGCATCAGCATGTCTTGGGGCGATAAAAGCTATAAATAACCTTTACCAGTGGGTACGCCTCACTTGGCAGTGCAACGCCGGGCTAGCATCATCGCTGAAAATTCTGTATTTCTGCAGCCAACGTCCAGTGCATCAAAGCCGCACGCCTCCAGAAAGAAACAAGCCGACGGTGCGGCAAGGGCGCGCCCGGGCGTTCGCTGTGCCTGGAACCTTTGCATCATCATGTCTTGGGCCAATAGAGCCATAAATAAGCTTGACTGGAGGGGACATGTTACCTGGCAGTGGAACGCCGGGCTAGCATCATCGCTGAAAATTCGGTATTTCCACAGGCAACGTCAAGTGCATCAAAGCCACACGCTTCCGGAAAGAAGCAAGCTGACGGAGCGGAAAGTGTGCGTCGGGCCGTTCGCTCTGCCTGGAACAACCTTTGCATCAGCATGTCTTGGGCCGATGGAAGCTATAAATAACCTTTACCAGTGCGTACGACTCACTTGGCATTGTAAAGCCGCGTTGGCATCATCGTGGAAAATTCTGTATTTCTGCAGCCAACGTTCAGTGCATCAAAGACGCAGTCTTCCGGAAAGAGCCAAGCCGACGCAGCGGCAAGGGCGCGTCCGGCAATTCTCTGTGCCTGGAACCTTTGCATCAGCATGTCTTTTGCCAATAGAAGCTATAGATAACCTTTACCAGTTTGTACGCCTCACTTGGCAGTGTAACCCCCGGGCTAGCATCATCGCTGAAAATTCTGTATTTCCGCAGCCAATGTCCAGTGCATCAAAGCCGCACTCTTCCGGAAAGAGCCAAGCCGACGCAGCGGCAAGGGTGCGTCCGGTCGTTCCCTGTGCCTGGAACCTCTGTATCAGCATGTCTTGGGCCGATAAAAGCTATAAATAACCTTTACCAGTGGGTACGCCTCACTTGGCAGTGTAACTCCGGGCTAGCATCATCGCTGAAAATTCTGTATTTCTGCAGCCAAAGTCCTGTGCATCAAAGCCGCACTCTTCCGGAAAGAGCCAAGCCGACGCAGTGGCAAGGGCGCATCCGGCCATTCTCGGTGCCTGGAACCCTTGCATCAGCATGTCTTGGGCCGATAAAAGCTATAAATAACCTTTACCAGTGGGTACGCCTCACTTGGCAGTGTTACTCCGGGCTAACATCATCGCTGAAAATTCTGTATTTCTGCAGCCAACGTCCAGTGCATCAAAGCCGCACGCCTCCGGAAAGAAACAAGCCGACGGAGCGGCAAGGGCGCGCCCGGGCGTTCGCTGTGCCTGCAACCTATGCATCATCATGTCTTGGGCCAATTTAGCCATAAATGACCTTGACCGGATGGAACATGTTACCTGGCAGTGGAACGCCGGGCTAGCATCATCGCTGAAAATTCTCTATTTCTGAAGCCAACGTCCAGTGCATCAAAGCCGCACTCTTCTGGAAAGAGCCAAGCCGACGCAGCGGCAAGGGCGCGTCCGGCCATTCTCTGTGCCTGGAAACTTTAAATCGGCATGTCTTGGGCCGATAAAAGCTATAAATAACCTTTACCAGTGGGTACGCCTCACTTGGCAGTGTAACTCCGGGCTAACATCATATCTGAAAATTCTGTATTTCTGCAGCCAACGTCCAGTGCATAAAAGCCGCACTCTTCCGGAAAGAGCCAAGCCGACGCAACGGCAAGGGCGCGTCCGGCCATTCTCTGTGCCTGGAACCTTTGCATCAGTATGTCTTGGGCCGACAAAAGCTATAAATAACCTTTACCAGTGGGTACGCCTCACTTGGCAGTGCAACGCCGGTCTAGAATCATCACTGAAAATTCTGTATTTCTGCAGCCAACGTCCTGTGCAATCAAAGCCGCACGCCTCCGGAAAGAAAAAAGCCGGCGGAGCAGCAAGGGCGCGTCCCGCCATTCTCTGAGCCTGGAACCTTTGCATCAGCATGTGTTGGGCCGATAAAAGCTATAAATAACCTTTACCAGTGGGTAGGCCTCACTTTGCAATGTAACGCCGCGCTAGCATCATCGCTGAAAATTCTGTATTTATGACTTTAACGTCCAGTTCATCAAATCCGCAGGCTTCCGGAAAGAAGCAAGGTGACGGAGCGGCAAGCGCGCGTCCGGCCGTTCGCTGTGCATGGAACCTTTGCATCAGCATGTCTTGGGCCAATAGAGCCATAAATAAGCTTGACCGGCGGGGACGTCTTACCTGGCAGTGGAACGCCGGGCTAGCGTCATCGCGGAAAATTCTGTATTTCTGAAGCCAACGTCCAGTGCATCAATGCCGCACTCTTCTGGAAAGAGCCAAGCCAACGCAGCGGCAAGGGCGCGTCCGGCCATTCTCTGTGCCTGGAGCCTTTGCATCAGCATGTCTCTGGCCAGTAGAAGCTATAAATAACCTTTACCAGTCGGTACGCCTCCCTTGGCAGTGTAACTCCGGGCTAGCATCATCGCTGAAAATTCTGTATTTCTGCAGCCAACGTCCAGTGCATCAAAGCCGCACTCTTCCGGAAAGAGCCAAGCCGACGCAGCGGCAAGGGCGCTTCCGGTCGGTCCCTGTGCCTAGAACCTTTGCATCAGCATGTCTTGGGCCGATAAAAGCTATAAATAACCTTTACCACTGGGTACGCCTAACTTGGCAGTGTAACTCCAGGCTAGCATCATCCCTGAAAAGTCTGTATTTCTGCAGCCAACATCCAGTGCATCAAAGCCGCACTCTTCCGGAAAGAGCCAAGCCGACGGTGCGGCTAGGGCGCGTCCCGCCATTCTCTGTGCCTGGAACCTTTGCATCAGCATGTCTTGGGGCGATAAAAGCTATAAATAACCTTTACCAGTGGGTACGCCTCACTTGGCAGTGTAACTCCGGGCTAGCATCATCGCTGAAAATTCTGTATTTCTGCAGCCAACGTCCAGTGCATCAAAAGCAGCACTCTTCCGGAAAGAGCCAAGCCGACGCAGCGGCAAGGGCGCGTCCCGCCATTCTCTGTGCCTGGAACCTTTGCATCAGCATGTCTTGGGCCAATAGAAGCTATAAATATCCATTACCTGTGGGTAGGCCTCACTTTGCAGTGCAACGCCGGGCTAGCATCATCGCTGAAAATTCTGTATTTCTGCAGCCAACGTCCAGTGCATCAAAGCCGCACGCCTCCAGAAAGAAACAAGCCGACGGAGCGGCAAGGGCGCGCCCGGGCGTTCGCTGTGCCTGGAACCTTTGCATCATCATGTCTTGGGCCAATAGAGCCATAAATAAGCTTGACCGGAGGGGACATGTTACCTGGCAGTGGAACGCCGGGCTAGCATCATCGCTGAAAATTCGGTATTTCCACAGGCAACGTCAAGTGCATCAAAGCCACACGCTTCCGGAAAGAAGCAAGCTGACGGAGCGGAAAGTGTGCGTCGGGCCGTTCGCTCTGCCTGGAACAACCTTTGCATCAGCATGTCTTGGGCCGATGGAAGCTATAAATAACCTTTACCAGTGCGTACGACTCACTTGGCATTGTAAAGCCGCGTTGGCATCATCGTGGAAAATTCTGTATTTCTGCAGCCAACGTTCAGTGCATCAAAGACGCAGTCTTCCGGAAAGAGCCAAGCCGACGCAGCGGCAAGGGCGCGTCCGGCAATTCTCTGTGCCTGGAACCTTTGCATCAGCATGTCTTTTGCCAATAGAAGCTATAGATAACCTTTACCAGTTTGTACGCCTCACTTGGCAGTGTAACCCCCGGGCTAGCATCATCGCTGAAAATTCTGTATTTCCGCAGCCAATGTCCAGTGCATCAAAGCCGCACTCTTCCGGAAAGAGCCAAGCCGACGCAGCGGCAAGGGTGCGTCCGGTCGTTCCCTGTGCCTGGAACCTCTGTATCAGCATGTCTTGGGCCGATAAAAGCTATAAATAACCTTTACCAGTGGGTACGCCTCACTTGGCAGTGTAACTCCGGGCTAGCATCATCGCTGAAAATTCTGTATTTCTGCAGCCAAAGTCCTGTGCATCAAAGCCGCACTCTTCCGGAAAGAGCCAAGCCGACGCAGTGGCAAGGGCGCATCCGGCCATTCTCGGTGCCTGGAACCCTTGCATCAGCATGTCTTGGGCCGATAAAAGCTATAAATAACCTTTACCAGTGGGTACGCCTCACTTGGCAGTGTTACTCCGGGCTAACATCATCGCTGAAAATTCTGTATTTCTGCAGCCAACGTCCAGTGCATCAAAGCCGCACGCCTCCGGAAAGAAACAAGCCGACGGAGCGGCAAGGGCGCGCCCGGGCGTTCGCTGTGCCTGGAACCTATGCATCATCATGTCTTGGGCCAATTTAGCCATAAATGACCTTGACCGGATGGAACATGTTACCTGGCAGTGGAACGCCGGGCTAGCATCATCGCTGAAAATTCTCTATTTCTGAAGCCAACGTCCAGTGCATCAAAGCCGCACTCTTCTGGAAAGAGCCAAGCCGACGCAGCGGCAAGGGCGCGTCCGGCCATTCTCTGTGCCTGGAAACTTTGAATCGGCATGTCTTGGGCCGATAAAAGCTATAAATAACCTTTACCAGTGGGTACGCCTCACTTGGCAGTGTAACTCCGGGCTAGCATCATATCTGAAAATTCTGTATTTCTGCAGCCAACGTCCAGTGCATAAAAGCCGCACTCTTCCGGAAAGAGCCAAGCCGACGCAACGGCAAGGGCGCGTCCGGTCGTTCCATGCGCCTGGAACCTTTGCATCAGCATGTCTTGGGCCGATAAAAGCTATAAATAACCTTTACCAGAGGGTACGCCTCACTTGGCAGTGTAACTCCGGGCTAGCATCATAGCTGAAAATTCTGTATTTCTGCAGCCAACGTCCAGTGCATAAAAGCCGCACTCTTCCGGAAAGAGCCAAGCCGACGCAACGGCAAGGGCGCGTCCGGTCGTTCCATGTGCCTGGAACCTTTGCATCAGCATGTCTTGGGCCGATAAAAGCTATAAATAACCTTTACCAGTGGGTACGCCTCACTTGGCAGTGTAACTCCGGGCTAGCATCATCGCTTAAAATTCTGTATTTCTGCCTTTAACGTCCATTACATCAAACCCGCACGCTTCCGGAAAGAAGCAAGCCGACGGAGTGGCAAGGGCGCGTCCGGTCGTTCCCTGTGCCTAGAACCTTTGCATCAGCATGTCTTGGGCCGATAAAAGCTATAAATAACCTTTACCAGTGGGTACGCCTAACATGGCAGTGTAACTCCGGGCTAGCATCATCGCTGAAAATTCTGTATTTCTGCAGCCAACGTCCAGTGCATCAAAGCCGCACACTTCCGGAAAGAGCAAAGCCGACGCTGCCGCAAGGGCGCGTCCGGTCGTTCCCTGTGCCTAGAACCTTTGCATCAGCATGTCTTGGGCCGATAAAAGCTATAAATAACCTTTACCAGCGGGTACGCCTAACTTGGAAGTGTAATTCCGGGGTAGCATCATCGCTGAAAATTCTGTATTTCTGCAGCCAACGTTTAGTGAATCAAAGCCGCACTCTACCGGAAAGAGCCAAGCCGACGGAGCGACAAGTGCGCGTCCCGCCATTCTCTGTGCCTGGAACCTTTGCATCAGCATGTCTTCGGCCGATAAAAGCTATAAACAACCTTTACCAGTGGGTAGACCTCACTTTGCAGTGCAAAGCCGGGCTAGCATCATCGCTGAAAATTCTGTATTTCTGCAGCCATCGTCCAGTGCATCAAAGCCGCACTCTTCCGGAAAGAGCCAAGCCGACGCAGCGGCAAGGGCGCGTCCGGCCATTCTCTGTGCCTGGAACCTTTGCATCAGTATGTCTTGGGCCTATAAAAGCTATAAATAACCTTTACCAGTGGGTACGCCTCACTTGGCAGTGTAACTCCGGGCTAGCATCATCGCTGAAAATTCTGTATTTCTGCAGCCAACGTCCAGTGCATCAAAGCAGCACTCTTCCGGAAAGAGCCAAGCCGACGCAGCGGCAAGGGCGCGTCCCGCCAATCTCTGTCCCTGGAACCTTTGCATCAGCATGTCTTGGGCCAATAGAAGCTATAAATAACCTTTACCTGTGGGTAGGCCTCACTTTGCAGTGCGACGCCGGTCTAGAATCATCACTGAAAATTCTGTATTTCTGCACCCAACGTCCTGTGCAATCAAAGCCGCACGCCTCCGGAAAGAAACAAGCCGGCGGAGCGGCAAGGGCGCGTCCCGCCATTCTCTGAGCCTGGAACCTTTGCATCATCATGTCTTGGGCCGATAAACGCTATAAATAACCTTTACCAGTGGGTAGGCCTCACTTTGCAGTGTAACGCCGCGCTAGCATCATCGATGAAAATTCTGTATTTATGACTTTAACGTCCAGTACATCAAATCCGCACGCTTCCAGAAAGAAGCAAGGTGACGGAGCGGCAAGGGCGCGTCCGGTCGTTCCCTGTGCCTGGAACCTCTGTATCAGCATGTCTTGGGCCGATAAAAGCTATAAATAACCTTTACCAGTGGGTACGCCTAACTTGGCAGTGTAACTCCGGGCTAGCATCATCGCTGAAAATTCTGTATTTCTGCAGCCAATGTCCTGTGCATCAAAGCCGCACTCTTCCGGAAAGACCAAGCCGACGCAGTGGCAAGGGCGCGTCCGGCCATTCTCGGTGCCTGGAACCTTTGCATCAGCATGTCTTGGGCCGATAAAAGCTATAAATAACCTTTACCAGTGGGTACGCCTCACTTGGCAGTGTAACTCCGGGCTAACATCATCGCTGAAAATTCTGTATTTCTGCAGCCAACGTCCAGTGCATCAAAGCCGCACGCCTCCGGAAAGAAACAAGCCGACGGAGCGGCAAGGGCGCGCCCGGGCGTTCGCTGTGCCTGGAACCTATGCATCATCATGTCTTGGGCCAATAGAGCCATAAATAACCTTGACCGGATGGAACATGTTACCAGCGTCCAGTGCATAAAAGCCGCACTCTTCCGGAAAGAGCCAAGCCGACGCAACGGCAAGGGCGCGTCCGGTCGTTCCATGTGCCTGGAACCTTTGCATCAGCATGTCATGGGCCGATAAAAACTATAAATAACCTTTACCAGTGGGTACGCCTCACTTGGCAGTGTAACTCCGGGCTAGCATCATAGCTGAAAATTCTGTATTTCTGCAGAAAAAGGCCAGTGCATAAAAGCCGCACTCTTCCGGAAAGAGCCAAGCCGACGCAACGGAGAGGGCGCGTCCGGTCGTTCCATGTGCCTGGAACCTTTGCATCAGCATGTCTTGGGCCGATAAAAGCTATAAATAACCTTTACCAGCGGGTACGCCTAACTTGGAAGTGTAATTCCGGGGTAGCATCATCGCTGAAAATTCTGTATTTCTGCAGCCAACGTCCAGTGCATCAAAGCCGCACTCTACCGGAAAGAGCCAAGCCGACGGAGCGGCAACTGCGCGTCCCGCCATTCTCTGTGCCTGGAACCTTTGCATCAGCATGTCTTCGGCCGATAAAAGCTATAAATAACCTTTACCAGTGGGTAGACCTCACTTTGCAGTGCAAAGCCGGGCTAGCATCATCGCTGAAAATTCTGTATTTCTGCAGCCATCGTCCAGTGCTTCAAAGCCGCACTCTTCCGGAAAGAGCCAAGCCGACGGAGCGGCAAGGGCGCGTCCTGCCATTCTCTGTGCCTGGAACCTTTGCATCAGCATGTCTTCGGCCGATATAAGCTATAAATAACCTTTACCAGTGGGTAGACCTCACTTTGCAGTGCAACGCCGGGCTAGCATCATCGCTGAAAATTCTGTATTTCTGCAGCCATCGTCCAGTGCATCAAAGCCGCGCTCTTCCGGAAAGAGCCAAGCCGACGCAGCGGCAAGGGCGCGTCCGGCCATTCTCTGTGCCTGGAACCTTTGCATCAGTATGTCTTGGGCCGACAAAAGCTATAAATAACCTTTACCAGTGTGTACGCCTCACTTGGCAGTGCAACGCCGGTCTAGAATCATCACTGAAAATTCTGTATTTCTGCAGCCAACGTCCTGTGCAATCAAAGCCGCACGCCTCCGGAAAGAAGCAAGGTGACGGAGCGGCAAGTGCGCGTCCGGCCGTTCGCTGTGCATGAAACCTTTGCATCAGCATGTCTTGGGCCAATAGAGCCATAAATAAGCTTGACCGGCGGGGACGTCTTACCTGGCAGTGGAACGCCGGGCTAGCGTCATCGCGGAAAATTCTGTATTTCTGAAGCCAACGTCCAGTGCATCAATGCCGCACTCTTCTGGAAAGAGCCAAGCCAACGCAGCGGCAAGGGCGCGTCCCGCCAATCTCTGTCCCTGGAACCTTTGCATCAGCATGTCTTGGGCCAATAGAAGCTATAAATAACCTTTACCAGTGGGTGCGCCTCACTTGGCAGTGTAACTCCGGGCTAGCATCATCGCTGAAAATTCTGTATTTCTGCAGACAACGTCCAGTGCATCAAAGCAGCACTCTTCCGGAAAGAGCCAAGCCGACGCAGCGGCAAGGGCGCGTCCCGCCAATCTCTGTCCCTGGAACCTTTGCATCAGCATGTCTTGGGCCAATAGAAGCTATAAATAACCTTTACCTGTGGGTAGGCCTCACTTCGCAGTGCAACTCCGGGCAAGCATCATCACTTAAAATTCTGTACTTCTGCAGCTAACGTCCAGTGCATCAAAGCCGCACTCTTCCGGAAAGAGCCAAGCCGACGCAGCGGCGAGGGCGCGTCCCGCCATTCTCTGAGCCTGGAACCTTTGCATCAGCATGTCTTGGGCCGATAAAAGCTATAAATAACCTTTACCAGTGGGTAGGCCTCACTTAGCAGTGTAACGCCGCGCTAGCATCATCGTTGATAATTCTGTACTTATGACTTTAACGTCCAGTACATCAAATCCGCACGCTTCCGGAAAGAAGCAAGGTGACGGAGCGGCAAGCGCTCGTCCGGCCGTTCGCTGTGCATGGAACCTTTGCATCAGCATGTCTTGGGCCGATAAAAGCTATAAATAACCTTTACCAGTGGGTAGACCTCACTTTGCAGTGCAACGCCGGGCTAGCATCATCGCTGAAAATTCTGTGTTTCTGCAGCCATCGTCCAGTGCATCAAAGCCGCACTCTTCCGGAAAGAGCCAAGCCGACGCAGCGGCAAGGGCGCGTCCCGCCATTCTCTGAGCCTGGAACCTTTGCATCAGCATGTCTTGGGCCGATAAAAGCTATAAATAACCTTTACCAGTGGGTAGGCCTCACTTTGCAGTGTAACGCCGCGCTAGCATCATCGCTGAATATTCTGTATTTATGACTTTAACGTCCAGTTCATCAAATCCGCAGGCTTCCGGAAAGAGCCAAGCCGACGCAGCGGCAAGGGCGCGTCCCGCCATTCTCTGTGCCTGGAACCTTTGCATCAGCATGTCTTGGGCCAATAGAAGCTATAAATATCCATTACCTGTGGGTAGGCCTCACTTTGCAGTGCAACGCCGGGCTAGCATCATCGCTGAAAATTCTGTATTTCTGCAGCCAACGTCCAGTGCATCAAAGCCGCACGCCTCCAGAAAGAAACAAGCCGACGGAGCGGCAAGGGCGCGCCCGGGCGTTCGCTGTGCCTGGAACCTTTGCATCATCATGTCTTGGGCCAATAGAGCCATAAATAAGCTTGACCGGAGGGGACATGTTACCTGGCAGTGGAACGCCGGGCTAGCATCATCGCTGAAAATTCGGTATTTCCACAGGCAACGTCAAGTGCATCAAAGCCACACGCTTCCGGAAAGAAGCAAGCTGACGGAGCGGAAAGTGTGCGTCGGGCCGTTCGCTCTGCCTGGAACAACCTTTGCATCAGCATGTCTTGGGCCGATGGAAGCTATAAATTACCTTTACCAGTGCGTACGACTCACTTGGCATTGTAAAGCCGCGCTGGCATCATCGTGGAAAATTCTGTATTTCTGCAGCCAACGTTCAGTGCATCAAAGACGCAGTCTTCCGGAAAGAGCCAAGCCGACGCAGCGGCAAGGGCGCGTCCGGCAATTCTCTGTGCCTGGAACCTTTGCATCAGCATGTCTTGGGCCAATAGAAGCTATAGATAACCTTTACCGGTTTGTACGCCTCACTTGGCAGTGTAACCCCCGAGCTAGCATCATCGCTGAAAATTCTGTATTTCCGCAGCCAATGTCCAGTGCATCAAAGCCGCACTCTTCCGGAAAGAGCCAAGCCGACGCAGCGGCAAGGGCGCGTCCGGTCGTTCCCTGTGCCTGGAACCTCTGTATCAGCATGTCTTGGGCCGATAAAAGCTATAAATAACCTTTACCAGTGGGTACGCCTAACTTGGCAGAGTAACTCCGGGCTAGCATCATCGCTGAAAATTCTGTATTTCTGCAGAAAAAGGCCAGTGCATAAAAGCCGCACTCTTCCGGAAAGAGCCAAGCCGACGCAACGGAGAGGGCGCGTCCGGTCGTTCCATGTGCCTGGAACCTTTGCATCAGCATGTCTTGGGCCGATAAAAGCTATAAATAACCTTTACCAGTGGGTACGCCTCACTTGGCAGTGTAACTCCGGGCTAGCATCATCGCTTAAAATTCTGTATTTCTGCAGCCAACGTCCAGTGCATCAAAGCCGCACACTTCCGGAAAGAGCAAAGCCGACGCAGCCGCAAGGGCGCGTCCGGTCGTTCCCTGTGCCTAGAACCTTTGCATCAGCATGTCTTGGGCCGATAAAAGCTATAAATAACCTTTACCAGCGGGTACGCCTAACTTGGAAGTGTAATTCCGGGGTAGCATCATCGCTGAAAATTCTGTATTTCTGCAGCCAACGTCCAGTGCATCAAAGCCGCACTCTACCGGAAAGAGCCAAGCCGACGGAGCGGCAACTGCGCGTCCCGCCATTCTCTGTGCCTGGAACCTTTGCATCAGCATGTCTTCGGCCGATAAAAGCTATAAATAACCTTTACCAGTGGGTAGACCTCACTTTGCAGTGCAAAGCCGGGCTAGCATCATCGCTGAAAATTCTGTATTTCTGCAGCCATCGTCCAGTGCTTCAAAGCCGCACTCTTCCGGAAAGAGCCAAGCCGACGGAGCGGCAAGGGCGCGTCCTGCCATTCTCTGTGCCTGGAACCTTTGCATCAGCATGTCTTCGGCCGATATAAGCTATAAATAACCTTTACCAGTGGGTAGACCTCACTTTGCAGTGCAACGCCGGGCTAGCATCATCGCTGAAAATTCTGTATTTCTGCAGCCATCGTCCAGTGCATCAAAGCCGCGCTCTTCCGGAAAGAGCCAAGCCGACGCAGCGGCAAGGGCGCGTCCGGCCATTCTCTGTGCCTGGAACCTTTGCATCAGTATGTCTTGGGCCGACAAAAGCTATAAATAACCTTTACCAGTGTGTACGCCTCACTTGGCAGTGCAACGCCGGTCTAGAATCATCACTGAAAATTCTGTATTTCTGCAGCCAACGTCCTGTGCAATCAAAGCCGCACGCCTCCGGAAAGAAGCAAGGTGACGGAGCGGCAAGCGCGCGTCCGGCCGTTCGCTGTGCATGGAACCTTTGCATCAGCATGTCTTGGGCCAATAGAGCCATAAATAAGCTTGACCGGCGGGGACGTCTTACCTGGCAGTGGAACGCCGGGCTAGCGTCATCGCGGAAAATTCTGTATTTCTGAAGCCAACGTCCAGTGCATCAATGCCGCACTCTTCTGGAAAGAGCCAAGCCAACGCAGCGGCAAGGGCGCGTCCGGCCATTCCCTGTGCATGGAACCTTTGCATCAGCATGTCTTGGGCCAATAGAGCCATAAATAACCTTTACCAGTGGGTGCGCCTCACTTGGCAGTGTAACTCCGGGCTAGCATCATCGCTGAAAATTCTGTATTTCTGCAGACAACGTCCAGTGCATCAAAGCAGCACTCTTCCGGAAAGAGCCAAGCCGACGCAGCGGCAAGGGCGCGTCCCGCCAATCTCTGTCCCTGGAACCTTTGCATCAGCATGTCTTGGGCCAATAGAAGCTATAAATAACCTTTACCTGTGGGTAGGCCTCACTTCGCAGTGCAACTCCGGGCAAGCATCATCACTTAAAATTCTGTACTTCTGCAGCTAACGTCCAGTGCATCAAAGCCGCACTCTTCCGGAAAGAGCCAAGCCGACGCAGCGGCGAGGGCGCGTCCCGCCATTCTCTGAGCCTGGAACCTTTGCATCAGCATGTCTTGGGCCGATAAAAGCTATAAATAACCTTTACCAGTGGGTAGGCCTCACTTTGCAGTGTAACGCCGCGCTAGCATCATAGTTGATAATTCTGTACTTATGACTTTAACGTCCAGTACATCAAATCCGCACGCTTCCGGAAAGAAGCAAGGTGACGGAGCGGCAAGCGCTCGTCCGGCCGTTCGCTGTGCATGGAACCTTTGCATCAGCATGTCTTGGGCCGATAAAAGCTATAAATAACCTTTACCAGTGGGTAGACCTCACTTTGCAGTGCAACGCCGGGCTAGCATCATCGCTGAAAATTCTGTGTTTCTGCAGCCATCGTCCAGTGCATCAAAGCCGCACTCTTCCGGAAAGAGCCAAGCCGACGCAGCGGCAAGGGCGCGTCCCGCCATTCTCTGTGCCTGGAACCTTTGCATCAGCATGTCTTGGGCCAATAGAAGCTATAAATATCCATTACCTGTGGGTAGGCCTCACTTTGCAGTGCAACGCCGGGCTAGCATCATCGCTGAAAATTCTGTATTTCTGCAGCCAACGTCCAGTGCATCAAAGCCGCACGCCTCCAGAAAGAAACAAGCCGACGGAGCGGCAAGGGCGCGCCCGGGCGTTCGCTGTGCCTGGAACCTTTGCATCATCATGTCTTGGGCCAATAGAGCCATAAATAAGCTTGACCGGAGGGGACATGTTACCTGGCAGTGGAACGCCGGGCTAGCATCATCGCTGAAAATTCGGTATTTCCACAGGCAACGTCAAGTGCATCAAAGCCACACGCTTCCGGAAAGAAGCAAGCTGACGGAGCGGAAAGTGTGCGTCGGGCCGTTCGCTCTGCCTGGAACAACCTTTGCATCAGCATGTCTTGGGCCGATGGAAGCTATAAATTACCTTTACCAGTGCGTACGACTCACTTGGCATTGTAAAGCCGCGCTGGCATCATCGTGGAAAATTCTGTATTTCTGCAGCCAACGTTCAGTGCATCAAAGACGCAGTCTTCCGGAAAGAGCCAAGCCGACGCAGCGGCAAGGGCGCGTCCGGCAATTCTCTGTGCCTGGAACCTTTGCATCAGCATGTCTTGGGCCAATAGAAGCTATAGATAACCTTTACCGGTTTGTACGCCTCACTTGGCAGTGTAACCCCCGAGCTATCATCATCGCTGAAAATTCTGTATTTCCGCAGCCAATGTCCAGTGCATCAAAGCCGCACTCTTCCGGAAAGAGCCAAGCCGACGCAGCGGCAAGGGCGCGTCCGGTCGTTCCCTGTGCCTGGAACCTCTGTATCAGCATGTCTTGGGCCGATAAAAGCTATAAATAACCTTTACCAGTGGGTACGCCTAACTTGGCAGTGTAACTCCGGGCTAGCATCATCGCTGAAAATTCTGTATTTCTGCAGAAAAAGGCCAGTGCATAAAAGCCGCACTCTTCCGGAAAGAGCCAAGCCGACGCAACGGAGAGGGCGCGTCCGGTCGTTCCATGTGCCTGGAACCTTTGCATCAGCATGTCTTGGGCCGATAAAAGCTATAAATAACCTTTACCAGTGGGTACGCCTCACTTGGCAGTGTAACTCCGGGCTAGCATCATCGCTTAAAATTCTGTATTTCTGCAGCCAACGTCCAGTGCATCAAAGCCGCACACTTCCGGAAAGAGCAAAGCCGACGCAGCCGCAAGGGCGCGTCCGGTCGTTCCCTGTGCCTAGAACCTTTGCATCAGCATGTCTTGGGCCGATAAAAGCTATAAATAACCTTTACCAGCGGGTACGCCTAACTTGGAAGTGTAATTCCGGGGTAGCATCATCGCTGAAAATTCTGTATTTCTGCAGCCAAAGTCCTGTGCATCAAAGCCGCACTCTACCGGAAAGAGCCAAGCCGACGCAGTGGCAAGGGCGCGTCCGGCCATTCTCGGTGCCTGGAACCTTTGCATCAGCATGTCTTGGGCCGATAAAAGCTATAAATAACCTTTACCAGTGGGTAGACCTCACTTTGCAGTGCAAAGCCGGGCTAGCATCATCGCTGAAAATTCTGTATTTCTGCAGCCATCGTCCAGTGCTTCAAAGCCGCACTCTTCCGGAAAGAGCCAAGCCGACGGAGCGGCAAGGGCGCGTCCTGCCATTCTCTGTGCCTGGAACCTTTGCATCAGCATGTCTTCGGCCGATAAAAGCTCTAAATAACGTTTACCAGTGGGTAGACCTCACTTTGCAGTGCAACGCCGGGCTAGCATCATCGCTGAAAATTCTGTATTTCTGCAGCCATCGTCCAGTGCATCAAAGCCGCACTCTTCCGGAAAGAGCCAAGCCGACGCAGCGGCAAGGGCGCGTCCGGCCATTCTCTGTGCCTGGAACCTTTGCATCAGTATGTCTTGGGCCGACAAAAGCTATAAATAACCTTTACCAGTGTGTACGCCTCACTTGGCAGTGCAACGCCGGTCTAGAATCATCACTGAAAATTCTGTATTTCTGCAGCCAACGTCCTGTGCAATCAAAGCCGCACGCCTCCGGAAAGAAGCAAGGTGACGGAGCGGCAAGTGCGCGTCCGGCCGTTCGCTGTGCATGGAACCTTTGCATCAGCATGTCTTGGGCCAATAGAGCCATAAATAAGCTTGACCGGCGGGGACGTCTTACCTGGCAGTGGAACGCCGGGCTAGCGTCATCGCGGAAAATTCTGTATTTCTGAAGCCAACGTCCAGTGCATCAATGCCGCACTCTTCTGGAAAGAGCCAAGCCAACGCAGCGGCAAGGGCGCGTCCGGCCATTCCCTGTGCCTGGAGCCTTTGCATCAGCATGTCTCTGGCCAATAGAAGCTATAAATAACCTTTACCAGTCGGTACGCCTCCCTTGGCAGTGTAACTCCGGGCTAGCATCATCGCTGAAAATTCTGTATTTCTGCAGCCAACGTCCAGTGCATCAAAGCCGCACTCTTCCGGAAAGAGCCAAGCCGACGCAGCGGCAAGGGCGCTTCCGGTCGGTCCCTGTGCCTAGAACCTTTGCATCAGCATGTCTTGGGCCGATAAAAGCTATAAATAACCTTTACCACTGGGTACGCCTAACTTGGCAGTGTAACTCCGGGCTAGCATCATCCCTGAAAAGTCTGTATTTCTGCAGCCAACGTCCAGTGCATCAAAAGCAGCACTCTTCCGGAAAGAGCCAAGCCGACGCAGCGGCAAGGGCGCGTCCCGCCATTCTCTGTGCCTGGAACCTTTGCATCAGCATGTCTTGGGCCAATAGAAGCTATAAATATCCATTACCTGTGGGTAGGCCTCACTTTGCAGTGCAACGCCGGGCTAGCATCATCGCTGAAAATTCTGTATTTCTGCAGCCAACGTCCAGTGCATCAAAGCCGCACGCCTCCAGAAAGAAACAAGCCGACGGAGCGGCAAGGGCGCGCCCGGGCGTTCGCTGTGCCTGGAACCTTTGCATCATCATGTCTTGGACCAATAGAGCCATAAATAAGCTTGACCGGAGGGGACATGTTACCTGGCAGTGGAACGCCGGGCTAGCATCATCGCTGAAAATTCGGTATTTCCACAGGCAACGTCAAGTGCATCAAAGCCACACGCTTCCGGAAAGAAGCAAGCTGACGGAGCGGAAAGTGTGCGTCGGGCCGTTCGCTCTGCCTGGAACAACCTTTGCATCAGCATGTCTTTTGCCAATAGAAGCTATAGATAACCTTTACCAGTTTGTACGCCTCACTTGGCAGTGTAACCCCCGGGCTAGCATCATCGCTGAAAATTCTGTATTTCCGCAGCCAATGTCCAGTGCATCAAAGCCGCACTCTTCCGGAAAGAGCCAAGCCGACGCAGCGGCAAGGGTGCGTCCGGTCGTTCCCTGTGCCTGGAACCTCTGTATCAGCATGTCTTGGGCCGATAAAAGCTATAAATAACCTTTACCAGTGGGTACGCCTCACTTGGCAGTGTAACTCAGGGCTAGCATCATCGCTGAAAATTCTGTATTTCTGCAGCCAAAGTCCTGTGCATCAAAGCCGCACTCTTCCGGAAAGAGCCAAGCCGACGCAGTGGCAAGGGCGCGTCCGGCCATTCTCGGTGCCTGGAACCCTTGCATCAGCATGTCTTGGGCCGATAAAAGCTATAAATAACCTTTACCAGTGGGTACGCCTCACTTGGCAGTGTTACTCCGGGCTAACATCATCGCTGAAAATTCTGTATTTCTGCAGCCAACGTCCAGTGCATCAAAGCCGCACGCCTCCGGAAAGAAACAAGCCGACGGAGCGGCAAGGGCGCGCCCGGGCGTTCGCTGTGCCTGGAACCTATGCATCATCATGTCTTGGGCAAATTTAGCCATAAATGACCTTGACCGGATGGAACATGTTACCTGGCAGTGGAACGCCGGGCTAGCATCATCGCTGAAAATTCTCTATTTCTGAAGCCAACGTCCAGTGCATCAAAGCCGCACTCTTCTGGAAAGAGCCAAGCCGACGCAGCGGCAAGGGCGCGTCCGGCCATTCTCTGTGCCTGGAAACTTTGAATCGGCATGTCTTGGGCCGATAAAAGCTATAAATAACCTTTACCAGTGGGTACGCCTCACTTGGCAGTGTAACTCCGGGCTAGCATCATATCTGAAAATTCTGTATTTCTGCAGCCAACGTCCAGTGCATAAAAGCCGCACTCTTCCGGAAAGAGTCAAGCCGACGCAACGGCAAGGGCGCGTCCGGTCGTTCCATGTGCCTGGAACCTTTGCATCAGCATGTCTTGGGCCGATAAAAGCTATAAATAACCTTTACCAGTGGGTACGCCTCACTTGGCAGTGTAACTCCGGGCTAGCATCATAGCTGAAAATTCTGTATTTCTGCAGCCAACGTCCAGTGCATAAAAGCCGCACTCTTCCGGAAAGAGCCAAGCCGACGCAACGGCAAGGGCGCGTCCGGTCGGTCCATGTGCCTGGAACCTTTGCATCAGCATGTCTTGGGCCGATAAAAGCTATAAATAACCTTTACCAGTGGGTACGCCTCACTTGGCAGTGTAACTCCGGGCTAGCATCATCGCTTAAAATTCTGTATTTCTGCCTTTAACGTCCATTACATCAAACCCGCACGCTTCCGGAAAGAAGCAAGCCGACGGAGTGGCAAGGGCGCGTCCGGTCGTTCCCTGTGCCTAGAACCTTTGCATCAGCATGTCTTGGGCCGATAAAAGCTATAAATAACCTTTACCAGTGGGTACGCCTAACATGGCAGTGTAACTCCGGGCTAGCATCATCGCTGAAAATTCTGTATTTCTGCAGCCAACGTCCAGTGCATCAAAGCCGCACACTTCCGGAAAGAGCAAAGCCGACGCTGCCGCAAGGGCGCGTCCGGTCGTTCCCTGTGCCTAGAACCTTTGCATCAGCATGTCTTGGGCCGATAAAAGCTATAAATAACCTTTACCAGCGGGTACGCCTAACTTGGAAGTGTAATTCCGGGGTAGCATCATCGCTGAAAATTCTGTATTTCTGCAGCCAACGTTTAGTGCATCAAAGCCGCACTCTACCGGAAAGAGCCAAGCCGACGGAGCGGCAAGTGCGCGTCCCGCCATTCTCTGTGCCTGGAACCTTTGCATCAGCATGTCTTCGGCCGATAAAAGCTATAAACAACCTTTACCAGTGGGTAGACCTCACTTTGTTGTGCAAAGCCGGGCTAGCATCATCGCTGAAAATTCTGTATTTCTGCAGCCATCGTCCAGTGCATCAAAGCCGCACTCTTCCGGAAAGAGCCAAGCCGACGCAGCGGCAAGGGCGCGTCCGGCCATTCTCTGTGCCTGGAACCTTTGCATCAGTATGTCTTGGGCCTATAAAAGCTATAAATAACCTTTACCAGTGGGTACGCCTCACTTGGCAGTGTAACTCCGGGCTAGCATCATCGCTGAAAATTCTGTATTTCTGCAGCCAACGTCCAGTGCATCAAAGCAGCACTCTTCCGGAAAGAGCCAAGCCGACGCAGAGGCAAGGGCGCGTCCCGCCAATCTCTGTCCCTGGAACCTTTGCATCAGCATGTCTTGGGCCAATAGAAGCTATAAATAACCTTTACCTGTGGGTAGGCCTCACTTTGCAGTGCAACGCCGGTCTAGAATCATCACTGAAAATTCTGTGTTTCTGCAGCCAACGTCCTGTGCAATCAAAGCCGCACGCCTCCGGAAAGAAACAAGCCGGCGGAGCGGCAAGGGCGCGTCCCGCCATTCTCTGAGCCTGGAACCTTTGCATCAGCATGTCTTGGGCCGATAAACGCTATAAATAACCTTTACCAGTGGGTAGGCCTCACTTTGCAGTGTAACGCCGCGCTAGCATCATCGATGAAAATTCTGTATTTATGACTTTAACGTCCTGTACATCAAATCCGCACGCTTCCGGAAAGAAGCAAGGTGACGGAGCGGCAAGCGCGCGTCCGGCCGTTCGCTGTGCATGGAACCTTTGCATCAGAATGTCTTGGGCCAATAGAGCCATAAATAAGCTTGAGCGGCGGGGACGTCTTACCTGGCAGTGTAACTCCAGGCTAGCATCATCCCTGAAAAGTCTGTATTTCTGCAGCCAACATCCAGTGCATCAAAGCCGCACTCTTCCGGAAAGAGCCAAGCCGACGGTGCGGCTAGGGCGCGTCCCGCCATTCTCTGTGCCTGGAACCTTTGCATCAGCATGTCTTGGGGCGATAAAAGCTATAAATAACCTTTACCAGTGGGTACGCCTCACTTGGCAGTGTAACTCCGGGCTAGCATCATCGCTGAAAATTCTGTATTTCTGCAGCCAACGTCCAGTGCATCAAAAGCAGCACTCTTCCGGAAAGAGCCAAGCCGACGCAGCGGCAAGGGCGCGTCCCGCCATTCTCTGTGCCTGGAACCTTTGCATCAGCATGTCTTGGGCCAATAGAAGCTATAAATATCCATTACCTGTGGGTAGGCCTCACTTTGCAGTGCAACGCCGGGCTAGCATCATCGCTGAAAATTCTGTATTTCTGCAGCCAACGTCCAGTGCATCAAAGCCGCACGCCTCCAGAAAGAAACAAGCCGACGGAGCGGCAAGGGCGCGCCCGGGCGTTCGCTGTGCCTGGAACCTTTGCATCATCATGTCTTGGGCCAATAGAGCCATAAATAAGCTTGACCGGAGGGGACATGTTACCTGGCAGTGGAACGCCGGGCTAGCATCATCGCTGAAAATTCGGTATTTCCACAGGCAACGTCAAGTGCATCAAAGCCACACGCTTCCGGAAAGAAGCAAGCTGACGGAGCGGAAAGTGTGCGTCGGGCCGTTCGCTCTGCCTGGAACAACCTTTGCATCAGCATGTCTTGGGCCGATGGAAGCTATAAATAACCTTTACCAGTGCGTACGACTCACTTGGCATTGTAAAGCCGCGTTGGCATCATCGTGGAAAATTCTGTATTTCTGCAGCCAACGTTCAGTGCATCAAAGACGCAGTCTTCCGGAAAGAGCCAAGCCGACGCAGCGGCAAGGGCGCGTCCGGCAATTCTCTGTGCCTGGAACCTTTGCATCAGCATGTCTTTTGCCAATAGAAGCTATAGATAACCTTTACCAGTTTGTACGCCTCACTTGGCAGTGTAACCCCCGGGCTAGCATCATCGCTGAAAATTCTGTATTTCCGCAGCCAATGTCCAGTGCATCAAAGCCGCACTCTTCCGGAAAGAGCCAAGCCGACGCAGCGGCAAGGGTGCGTCCGGTCGTTCCCTGTGCCTGGAACCTCTGTATCAGCATGTCTTGGGCCGATAAAAGCTATAAATAACCTTTACCAGTGGGTACGCCTCACTTGGCAGTGTAACTCCGGGCTAGCATCATCGCTGAAAATTCTGTATTTCTGCAGCCAAAGTCCTGTGCATCAAAGCCGCACTCTTCCGGAAAGAGCCAAGCCGACGCAGTGGCAAGGGCGCATCCGGCCATTCTCGGTGCCTGGAACCCTTGCATCAGCATGTCTTGGGCCGATAAAAGCTATAAATAACCTTTACCAGTGGGTACGCCTCACTTGGCAGTGTTACTCCGGGCTAACATCATCGCTGAAAATTCTGTATTTCTGCAGCCAACGTCCAGTGCATCAAAGCCGCACGCCTCCGGAAAGAAACAAGCCGACGGAGCGGCAAGGGCGCGCCCGGGCGTTCGCTGTGCCTGGAACCTATGCATCATCATGTCTTGGGCCAATTTAGCCATAAATGACCTTGACCGGATGGAACATGTTACCTGGCAGTGGAACGCCGGGCTAGCATCATCGCTGAAAATTCTCTATTTCTGAAGCCAACGTCCAGTGCATCAAAGCCGCACTCTTCTGGAAAGAGCCAAGCCGACGCAGCGGCAAGGGCGCGTCCGGCCATTCTCTGTGCCTGGAAACTTTGAATCGGCATGTCTTGGGCCGATAAAAGCTATAAATAACCTTTACCAGTGGGTACGCCTCACTTGGCAGTGTAACTCCGGGCTAGCATCATATCTGAAAATTCTGTATTTCTGCAGCCAACGTCCAGTGCATAAAAGCCGCACTCTTCCGGAAAGAGCCAAGCCGACGCAACGGCAAGGGCGCGTCCGGTCGTTCCATGCGCCTGGAACCTTTGCATCAGCATGTCTTGGGCCGATAAAAGCTATAAATAACCTTTACCAGAGGGTACGCCTCACTTGGCAGTGTAACTCCGGGCTAGCATCATAGCTGAAAATTCTGTATTTCTGCAGCCAACGTCCAGTGCATAAAAGCCGCACTCTTCCGGAAAGAGCCAAGCCGACGCAACGGCAAGGGCGCGTCCGGTCGTTCCATGTGCCTGGAACCTTTGCATCAGCATGTCTTGGGCCGATAAAAGCTATAAATAACCTTTACCAGTGGGTACGCCTCACTTGGCAGTGTAACTCCGGGCTAGCATCATCGCTTAAAATTCTGTATTTCTGCCTTTAACGTCCATTACATCAAACCCGCACGCTTCCGGAAAGAAGCAAGCCGACGGAGTGGCAAGGGCGCGTCCGGTCGTTCCCTGTGCCTAGAACCTTTGCATCAGCATGTCTTGGGCCGATAAAAGCTATAAATAACCTTTACCAGCGGGTACGCCTAACTTGGAAGTGTAATTCCGGGGTAGCATCATCGCTGAAAATTCTGTATTTCTGCAGCCAACGTTTAGTGCATCAAAGCCGCACTCTACCGGAAAGAGCCAAGCCGACGGAGCGACAAGTGCGCGTCCCGCCATTCTCTGTGCCTGGAACCTTTGCATCAGCATGTCTTCGGCCGATAAAAGCTATAAACAACCTTTACCAGTGGGTAGACCTCACTTTGCAGTGCAAAGCCGGGCTAGCATCATCGCTGAAAATTCTGTATTTCTGCAGCCATCGTCCAGTGCATCAAAGCCGCACTCTTCCGGAAAGAGCCAAGCCGACGCAGCGGCAAGGGCGCGTCCGGCCATTCTCTGTGCCTGGAACCTTTGCATCAGTATGTCTTGGGCCTATAAAAGCTATAAATAACCTTTACCAGTGGGTACGCCTCACTTGGCAGTGTAACTCCGGGCTAGCATCATCGCTGAAAATTCTGTATTTCTGCAGCCAACGTCCAGTGCATCAAAGCAGCACTCTTCCGGAAAGAGCCAAGCCGACGCAGCGGCAAGGGCGCGTCCCGCCAATCTCTGTCCCTGGAACCTTTGCATCAGCATGTCTTGGGCCAATAGAAGCTATAAATAACCTTTACCTGTGGGTAGGCCTCACTTTGCAGTGCGACGCCGGTCTAGAATCATCACTGAAAATTCTGTATTTCTGCAGCCAACGTCCTGTGCAATCAAAGCCGCACGCCTCCGGAAAGAAACAAGCCGGCGGAGCGGCAAGGGCGCGTCCCGCCATTCTCTGAGCCTGGAACCTTTGCATCATCATGTCTTGGGCCGATAAACGCTATAAATAACCTTTACCAGTGGGTAGGCCTCACTTTGCAGTGTAACGCCGCGCTAGCATCATCGATGAAAATTCTGTATTTATGACTTTAACGTCCAGTACATCAAATCCGCACGCTTCCAGAAAGAAGCAAGGTGACGGAGCGGCAAGGGCGCGTCCGGTCGTTCCCTGTGCCTGGAACCTCTGTATCAGCATGTCTTGGGCCGATAAAAGCTATAAATAACCTTTACCAGTGGGTACGCCTAACTTGGCAGTGTAACTCCGGCCTAGCATCATCGCTGAAAATTCTGTATTTCTGCAGCCAATGTCCTGTGCATCAAAGCCGCACTCTTCCGGAAAGACCAAGCCGACGCAGTGGCAAGGGCGCGTCCGGCCATTCTCGGTGCCTGGAACCTTTGCATCAGCATGTCTTGGGCCGATAAAAGCTATAAATAACCTTTACCAGTGGGTACGCCTCACTTGGCAGTGTAACTCCGGGCTAACATCATCGCTGAAAATTCTGTATTTCTGCAGCCAAC
Organism: Amblyomma americanum; assembly: GCF_052857255.1. Lineage (NCBI taxonomy): Eukaryota > Metazoa > Arthropoda > Arachnida > Ixodida > Ixodidae > Amblyomma > Amblyomma americanum. The sequence continues at coordinate 197,251,664 of NC_135498.1, forward strand.
GTCCAGTGCATCAAAGCCGCACGCCTCCGGAAAGAAACAAGCCGACGGAGCGGCAAGGGCGCGCCCGGGCGTTCGCTGTGCCTGGAACCTATGCATCATCATGTCTTGGGCCAATAGAGCCATAAATAACCTTGACCGGATGGAACATGTTACCTGGCAGTGGAACGCCGGGCTAGCATCATCGCTGAAAATTCTCTATTTCTGAAGCCAACGTCCAGTGCATCAAAGCCGTACTCTTCTGGAAAGAGCCAAACCGACGCAGCGGCAAGGGCGCGTCCGGCCATTCTCTGTGCCTGGAAACTTTGCATCAGCATGTCTTGGGCCGATAAAAGCTATAAATAACCTTTACCAGTGGGTACGCCTCACTTGGCAGTGTAACTCCGGGCTAGCATCATATCTGAAAATTCTGTATTTCTGCAGCCAGCGTCCAGTGCATAAAAGCCGCACTCTTCCGGAAAGAGCCAAGCCGACGCAACGGCAAGGGCGCGTCCGGTCGTTCCATGTGCCTGGAACCTTTGCATCAGCATGTCATGGGCCGATAAAAACTATAAATAACCTTTACCAGTGGGTACGCCTCACTTGGCAGTGTAACTCCGGGCTAGCATCATAGCTGAAAATTCTGTATTTCTGCAGAAAAAGGCCAGTGCATAAAAGCCGCACTCTTCCGGAAAGAGCCAAGCCGACGCAACGGAGAGGGCGCGTCCGGTCGTTCCATGTGCCTGGAACCTTTGCATCAGCATGTCTTGGGCCGATAAAAGCTATAAATAACCTTTACCAGTGGGTACGCCTCACTTGGCAGTGTAACTCCGGGCTAGCATCATCGCTGAAAATTCTGTATTTCTGCAGCCAACGTCCAGTGCATCAAAGCCGCACACTTCCGGAAAGAGCAAAGCCGACGCAGCCGCAAGGGCGCGTCCGGTCGTTCCCTGTGCCTAGAACCTTTGCATCAGCATGTCTTGGGCCGATAAAAGCTATAAATAACCTTTACCAGCGGGTACGCCTAACTTGGAAGTGTAATTCCGGGGTAGCATCATCGCTGAAAATTCTGTATTTCTGCAGCCAACGTCCAGTGCATCAAAGCCGCACTCTACCGGAAAGAGCCAAGCCGACGGAGCGGCAACTGCGCGTCCCGCCATTCTCTGTGCCTGGAACCTTTGCATCAGCATGTCTTCGGCCGATAAAAGCTATAAATAACCTTTACCAGTGGGTAGACCTCACTTTGCAGTGCAAAGCCGGGCTAGCATCATCGCTGAAAATTCTGTATTTCTGCAGCCATCGTCCAGTGCTTCAAAGCCGCACTCTTCCGGAAAGAGCCAAGCCGACGGAGCGGCAAGGGCGCGTCCTGCCATTCTCTGTGCCTGGAACCTTTGCATCAGCATGTCTTCGGCCGATATAAGCTATAAATAACCTTTACCAGTGGGTAGACCTCACTTTGCAGTGCAACGCCGGGCTAGCATCATCGCTGAAAATTCTGTATTTCTGCAGCCATCGTCCAGTGCATCAAAGCCGCGCTCTTCCGGAAAGAGCCAAGCCGACGCAGCGGCAAGGGCGCGTCCGGCCATTCTCTGTGCCTGGAACCTTTGCATCAGTATGTCTTGGGCCGACAAAAGCTATAAATAACCTTTACCAGTGTGTACGCCTCACTTGGCAGTGCAACGCCGGTCTAGAATCATCACTGAAAATTCTGTATTTCTGCAGCCAACGTCCTGTGCAATCAAAGCCGCACGCCTCCGGAAAGAAGCAAGGTGACGGAGCGGCAAGCGCGCGTCCGGCCGTTCGCTGTGCATGAAACCTTTGCATCAGCATGTCTTGGGCCAATAGAGCCATAAATAAGCTTGACCGGCGGGGACGTCTTACCTGGCAGTGGAACGCCGGGCTAGCGTCATCGCGGAAAATTCTGTATTTCTGAAGCCAACGTCCAGTGCATCAATGCCGCACTCTTCTGGAAAGAGCCAAGCCAACGCAGCGGCAAGGGCGCGTCCCGCCAATCTCTGTCCCTGGAACCTTTGCATCAGCATGTCTTGGGCCAATAGAAGCTATAAATAACCTTTACCAGTGGGTGCGCCTCACTTGGCAGTGTAACTCCGGGCTAGCATCATCGCTGAAAATTCTGTATTTCTGCAGACAACGTCCAGTGCATCAAAGCAGCACTCTTCCGGAAAGAGCCAAGCCGACGCAGCGGCAAGGGCGCGTCCCGCCAATCTCTGTCCCTGGAACCTTTGCATCAGCATGTCTTGGGCCAATAGAAGCTATAAATAACCTTTACCTGTGGGTAGGCCTCACTTCGCAGTGCAACTCCGGGCAAGCATCATCACTTAAAATTCTGTACTTCTGCAGCTAACGTCCAGTGCATCAAAGCCGCACTCTTCCGGAAAGAGCCAAGCCGACGCAGCGGCGAGGGCGCGTCCCGCCATTCTCTGAGCCTGGAACCTTTGCATCAGCATGTCTTGGGCCGATAAAAGCTATAAATAACCTTTACCAGTGGGTAGGCCTCACTTTGCAGTGTAACGCCGCGCTAGCATCATCGTTGATAATTCTGTACTTATGACTTTAACGTCCAGTACATCAAATCCGCACGCTTCCGGAAAGAAGCAAGGTGACGGAGCGGCAAGCGCTCGTCCGGCCGTTCGCTGTGCATGGAACCTTTGCATCAGCATGTCTTGGGCCGATAAAAGCTATAAATAACCTTTACCAGTGGGTAGACCTCACTTTGCAGTGCAACGCCGGGCTAGCATCATCGCTGAAAATTCTGTGTTTCTGCAGCCATCGTCCAGTGCATCAAAGCCGCACTCTTCCGGAAAGAGCCAAGCCGACGCAGCGGCAAGGGCGCGTCCCGCCATTCTCTGAGCCTGGAACCTTTGCATCAGCATGTCTTGGGCCGATAAAAGCTATAAATAACCTTTACCAGTGGGTAGGCCTCACTTTGCAGTGTAACGCCGCGCTAGCATCATCGCTGAATATTCTGTATTTATGACTTTAACGTCCAGTTCATCAAATCCGCAGGCTTCCGGAAAGAGCCAAGCCGACGCAGCGGCAAGGGCGCGTCCCGCCATTCTCTGTGCCTGGAACCTTTGCATCAGCATGTCTTGGGCCAATAGAAGCTATAAATATCCATTACCTGTGGGTAGGCCTCACTTTGCAGTGCAACGCCGGGCTAGCATCATCGCTGAAAATTCTGTATTTCTGCAGCCAACGTCCAGTGCATCAAAGCCGCACGCCTCCAGAAAGAAACAAGCCGACGGAGCGGCAAGGGCGCGCCCGGGCGTTCGCTGTGCCTGGAACCTTTGCATCATCATGTCTTGGGCCAATAGAGCCATAAATAAGCTTGACCGGAGGGGACATGTTACCTGGCAGTGGAACGCCGGGCTAGCATCATCGCTGAAAATTCGGTATTTCCACAGGCAACGTCAAGTGCATCAAAGCCACACGCTTCCGGAAAGAAGCAAGCTGACGGAGCGGAAAGTGTGCGTCGGGCCGTTCGCTCTGCCTGGAACAACCTTTGCATCAGCATGTCTTGGGCCGATGGAAGCTATAAATTACCTTTACCAGTGCGTACGACTCACTTGGCATTGTAAAGCCGCGCTGGCATCATCGTGGAAAATTCTGTATTTCTGCAGCCAACGTTCAGTGCATCAAAGACGCAGTCTTCCGGAAAGAGCCAAGCCGACGCAGCGGCAAGGGCGCGTCCGGCAATTCTCTGTGCCTGGAACCTTTGCATCAGCATGTCTTGGGCCAATAGAAGCTATAGATAACCTTTACCGGTTTGTACGCCTCACTTGGCAGTGTAACCCCCGAGCTAGCATCATCGCTGAAAATTCTGTATTTCCGCAGCCAATGTCCAGTGCATCAAAGCCGCACTCTTCCGGAAAGAGCCAAGCCGACGCAGCGGCAAGGGCGCGTCCGGTCGTTCCCTGTGCCTGGAACCTCTGTATCAGCATGTCTTGGGCCGATAAAAGCTATAAATAACCTTTACCAGTGGGTACGCCTAACTTGGCAGTGTAACTCCGGGCTAGCATCATCGCTCAAAATTCTGTATTTCTGCAGAAAAAGGCCAGTGCATAAAAGCCGCACTCTTCCGGAAAGAGCCAAGCCGACGCAACGGAGAGGGCGCGTCCGGTCGTTCCATGTGCCTGGAACCTTTGCATCAGCATGTCTTGGGCCGATAAAAGCTATAAATAACCTTTACCAGTGGGTACGCCTCACTTGGCAGTGTAACTCCGGGCTAGCATCATCGCTTAAAATTCTGTATTTCTGCAGCCAACGTCCAGTGCATCAAAGCCGCACACTTCCGGAAAGAGCAAAGCCGACGCAGCCGCAAGGGCGCGTCCGGTCGTTCCCTGTGCCTAGAACCTTTGCATCAGCATGTCTTGGGCCGATAAAAGCTCTAAATAACCTTTACCAGCGGGTACGCCTAACTTGGAAGTGTAATTCCGGGGTAGCATCATCGCTGAAAATTCTGTATTTCTGCAGCCAACGTCCAGTGCATCAAAGCCGCACTCTACCGGAAAGAGCCAAGCCGACGGAGCGGCAACTGCGCGTCCCGCCATTCTCTGTGCCTGGAACCTTTGCATCAGCATGTCTTCGGCCGATAAAAGCTATAAATAACCTTTACCAGTGGGTAGACCTCACTTTGCAGTGCAAAGCCGGGCTAGCATCATCGCTGAAAATTCTGTATTTCTGCAGCCATCGTCCAGTGCTTCAAAGCCGCACTCTTCCGGAAAGAGCCAAGCCGACGGAGCGGCAAGGGCGCGTCCTGCCATTCTCTGTGCCTGGAACCTTTGCATCAGCATGTCTTCGGCCGATATAAGCTATAAATAACCTTTACCAGTGGGTAGACCTCACTTTGCAGTGCAACGCCGGGCTAGCATCATCGCTGAAAATTCTGTATTTCTGCAGCCATCGTCCAGTGCATCAAAGCCGCGCTCTTCCGGAAAGAGCCAAGCCGACGCAGCGGCAAGGGCGCGTCCGGCCATTCTCTGTGCCTGGAACCTTTGCATCAGTATGTCTTGGGCCGACAAAAGCTATAAATAACCTTTACCAGTGTGTACGCCTCACTTGGCAGTGCAACGCCGGTCTAGAATCATCACTGAAAATTCTGTATTTCTGCAGCCAACGTCCTGTGCAATCAAAGCCGCACGCCTCCGGAAAGAAGCAAGGTGACGGAGCGGCAAGCGCGCGTCCGGCCGTTCGCTGTGCATGGAACCTTTGCATCAGCATGTCTTGGGCCAATAGAGCCATAAATAAGCTTGACCGGCGGGGACGTCTTACCTGGCAGTGGAACGCCGGGCTAGCGTCATCGCGGAAAATTCTGTATTTCTGAAGCCAACGTCCAGTGCATCAATGCCGCACTCTTCTGGAAAGAGCCAAGCCAACGCAGCGGCAAGGGCGCGTCCGGCCATTCCCTGTGCATGGAACCTTTGCATCAGCATGTCTTGGGCCAATAGAGCCATAAATAACCTTTACCAGTGGGTGCGCCTCACTTGGCAGTGTAACTCCGGGCTAGCATCATCGCTGAAAATTCTGTATTTCTGCAGACAACGTCCAGTGCATCAAAGCAGCACTCTTCCGGAAAGAGCCAAGCCGACGCAGCGGCAAGGGCGCGTCCCGCCAATCTCTGTCCCTGGAACCTTTGCATCAGCATGTCTTGGGCCAATAGAAGCTATAAATAACCTTTACCTGTGGGTAGGCCTCACTTCGCAGTGCAACTCCGGGCAAGCATCATCACTTAAAATTCTGTACTTCTGCAGCTAACGTCCAGTGCATCAAAGCCGCACTCTTCCGGAAAGAGCCAAGCCGACGCAGCGGCGAGGGCGCGTCCCGCCATTCTCTGAGCCTGGAACCTTTGCATCAGCATGTCTTGGGCCGATAAAAGCTATAAATAACCTTTACCAGTGGGTAGGCCTCACTTTGCAGTGTAACGCCGCGCTAGCATCATCGTTGATAATTCTGTACTTATGACTTTAACGTCCAGTACATCAAATCCGCACGCTTCCGGAAAGAAGCAAGGTGACGGAGCGGCAAGCGCTCGTCCGGCCGTTCGCTGTGCATGGAACCTTTGCATCAGCATGTCTTGGGCCGATAAAAGCTATAAATAACCTTTACCAGTGGGTAGACCTCACTTTGCAGTGCAACGCCGGGCTAGCATCATCGCTGAAAATTCTGTGTTTCTGCAGCCATCGTCCAGTGCATCAAAGCCGCACTCTTCCGGAAAGAGCCAAGCCGACGCAGCGGCAAGGGCGCGTCCCGCCATTCTCTGAGCCTGGAACCTTTGCATCAGCATGTCTTGGGCCGATAAAAGCTATAAATAACCTTTACCAGTGGGTAGGCCTCACTTTGCAGTGTAACGCCGCGCTAGCATCATCGCTGAATATTCTGTATTTATGACTTTAACGTCCAGTTCATCAAATCCGCAGGCTTCCGGAAAGAGCCAAGCCGACGCAGCGGCAAGGGCGCGTCCCGCCATTCTCTGTGCCTGGAACCTTTGCATCAGCATGTCTTGGGCCAATAGAAGCTATAAATATCCATTACCTGTGGGTAGGCCTCACTTTGCAGTGCAACGCCGGGCTAGCATCATCGCTGAAAATTCTGTATTTCTGCAGCCAACGTCCAGTGCATCAAAGCCGCACGCCTCCAGAAAGAAACAAGCCGACGGAGCGGCAAGGGCGCGCCCGGGCGTTCGCTGTGCCTGGAACCTTTGCATCATCATGTCTTGGGCCAATAGAGCCATAAATAAGCTTGACCGGAGGGGACATGTTACCTGGCAGTGGAACGCCGGGCTAGCATCATCGCTGAAAATTCGGTATTTCCACAGGCAACGTCAAGTGCATCAAAGCCACACGCTTCCGGAAAGAAGCAAGCTGACGGAGCGGAAAGTGTGCGTCGGGCCGTTCGCTCTGCCTGGAACAACCTTTGCATCAGCATGTCTTGGGCCGATGGAAGCTATAAATTACCTTTACCAGTGCGTACGACTCACTTGGCATTGTAAAGCCGCGCTGGCATCATCGTGGAAAATTCTGTATTTCTGCAGCCAACGTTCAGTGCATCAAAGACGCAGTCTTCCGGAAAGAGCCAAGCCGACGCAGCGGCAAGGGCGCGTCCGGCAATTCTCTGTGCCTGGAACCTTTGCATCAGCATGTCTTGGGCCAATAGAAGCTATAGATAACCTTTACCGGTTTGTACGCCTCACTTGGCAGTGTAACCCCCGAGCTAGCATCATCGCTGAAAATTCTGTATTTCCGCAGCCAATGTCCAGTGCATCAAAGCCGCACTCTTCCGGAAAGAGCCAAGCCGACGCAGCGGCAAGGGCGCGTCCGGTCGTTCCCTGTGCCTGGAACCTCTGTATCAGCATGTCTTGGGCCGATAAAAGCTATAAATAACCTTTACCAGTGGGTACGCCTAACTTGGCAGTGTAACTCCGGGCTAGCATCATCGCTGAAAATTCTGTATTTCTGCAGAAAAAGGCCAGTGCATAAAAGCCGCACTCTTCCGGAAAGAGCCAAGCCGACGCAACGGAGAGGGCGCGTCCGGTCGTTCCATGTGCCTGGAACCTTTGCATCAGCATGTCTTGGGCCGATAAAAGCTATAAATAACCTTTACCAGTGGGTACGCCTCACTTGGCAGTGTAACTCCGGGCTAGCATCATCGCTTAAAATTCTGTATTTCTGCAGCCAACGTCCAGTGCATCAAAGCCGCACACTTCCGGAAAGAGCAAAGCCGACGCAGCCGCAAGGGCGCGTCCGGTCGTTCCCTGTGCCTAGAACCTTTGCATCAGCATGTCTTGGGCCGATAAAAGCTATAAATAACCTTTACCAGCGGGTACGCCTAACTTGGAAGTGTAATTCCGGGGTAGCATCATCGCTGAAAATTCTGTATTTCTGCAGCCAAAGTCCTGTGCATCAAAGCCGCACTCTACCGGAAAGAGCCAAGCCGACGCAGTGGCAAGGGCGCGTCCGGCCATTCTCGGTGCCTGGAACCTTTGCATCAGCATGTCTTGGGCCGATAAAAGCTATAAATAACCTTTACCAGTGGGTAGACCTCACTTTGCAGTGCAAAGCCGGGCTAGCATCATCGCTGAAAATTCTGTATTTCTGCAGCCATCGTCCAGTGCTTCAAAGCCGCACTCTTCCGGAAAGAGCCAAGCCGACGGAGCGGCAAGGGCGCGTCCTGCCATTCTCTGTGCCTGGAACCTTTGCATCAGCATGTCTTCGGCCGATAAAAGCTCTAAATAACGTTTACCAGTGGGTAGACCTCACTTTGCAGTGCAACGCCGGGCTAGCATCATCGCTGAAAATTCTGTATTTCTGCAGCCATCGTCCAGTGCATCAAAGCCGCACTCTTCCGGAAAGAGCCAAGCCGACGCAGCGGCAAGGGCGCGTCCGGCCATTCTCTGTGCCTGGAACCTTTGCATCAGTATGTCTTGGGCCGACAAAAGCTATAAATAACCTTTACCAGTGTGTACGCCTCACTTGGCAGTGCAACGCCGGTCTAGAATCATCACTGAAAATTCTGTATTTCTGCAGCCAACGTCCTGTGCAATCAAAGCCGCACGCCTCCGGAAAGAAGCAAGGTGACGGAGCGGCAAGTGCGCGTCCGGCCGTTCGCTGTGCATGGAACCTCTGCATCAGCATGTCTTGGGCCAATAGAGCCATAAATAAGCTTGACCGGCGGGGACGTCTTACCTGGCAGTGGAACGCCGGGCTAGCGTCATCGCGGAAAATTCTGTATTTCTGAAGCCAACGTCCAGTGCATCAATGCCGCACTCTTCTGGAAAGAGCCAAGCCAACGCAGCGGCAAGGGCGCGTCCGGCCATTCCCTGTGCCTGGAGCCTTTGCATCAGCATGTCTCTGGCCAATAGAAGCTATAAATAACCTTTACCAGTCGGTACGCCTCCCTTGGCAGTGTAACTCCGGGCTAGCATCATCGCTGAAAATTCTGTATTTCTGCAGCCAACGTCCAGTGCATCAAAGCCGCACTCTTCCGGAAAGAGCCAAGCCGACGCAGCGGCAAGGGCGCTTCCGGTCGGTCCCTGTGCCTAGAACCTTTGCATCAGCATGTCTTGGGCCGATAAAAGCTATAAATAACCTTTACCACTGGGTACGCCTAACTTGGCAGTGTAACTCCGGGCTAGCATCATCCCTGAAAAGTCTGTATTTCTGCAGCCAACGTCCAGTGCATCAAAAGCAGCACTCTTCCGGAAAGAGCCAAGCCGACGCAGCGGCAAGGGCGCGTCCCGCCATTCTCTGTGCCTGGAACCTTTGCATCAGCATGTCTTGGGCCAATAGAAGCTATAAATATCCATTACCTGTGGGTAGGCCTCACTTTGCAGTGCAACGCCGGGCTAGCATCATCGCTGAAAATTCTGTATTTCTGCAGCCAACGTCCAGTGCATCAAAGCCGCACGCCTCCAGAAAGAAACAAGCCGACGGAGCGGCAAGGGCGCGCCCGGGCGTTCGCTGTGCCTGGAACCTTTGCATCATCATGTCTTGGACCAATAGAGCCATAAATGACCTTGACCGGATGGAACATGTTACCTGGCAGTGGAACGCCGGGCTAGCATCATCGCTGAAAATTCTCTATTTCTGAAGCCAACGTCCAGTGCATCAAAGCCGCACTCTTCTGGAAAGAGCCAAGCCGACGCAGCGGCAAGGGCGCGTCCGGCCATTCTCTGTGCCTGGAAACTTTGAATCGGCATGTCTTGGGCCGATAAAAGCTATAAATAACCTTTACCAGTGGGTACGCCTCACTTGGCAGTGTAACTCCGGGCTAGCATCATATCTGAAAATTCTGTATTTCTGCAGCCAACGTCCAGTGCATAAAAGCCGCACTCTTCCGGAAAGAGTCAAGCCGACGCAACGGCAAGGGCGCGTCCGGTCGTTCCATGTGCCTGGAACCTTTGCATCAGCATGTCTTGGGCCGATAAAAGCTATAAATAACCTTTACCAGTGGGTAGGCCTCACTTGGCAGTGTAACTCCGGGCTAGCATCATAGCTGAAAATTCTGTATTTCTGCAGCCAACGTCCAGTGCATAAAAGCCGCACTCTTCCGGAAAGAGCCAAGCCGACGCAACGGCAAGGGCGCGTCCGGTCGGTCCATGTGCCTGGAACCTTTGCATCAGCATGTCTTGGGCCGATAAAAGCTATAAATAACCTTTACCAGTGGGTACGCCTCACTTGGCAGTGTAACTCCGGGCTAGCATCATCGCTTAAAATTCTGTATTTCTGCCTTTAACGTCCATTACATCAAACCCGCACGCTTCCGGAAAGAAGCAAGCCGACGGAGTGGCAAGGGCGCGTCCGGTCGTTCCCTGTGCCTAGAACCTTTGCATCAGCATGTCTTGGGCCGATAAAAGCTATAAATAACCTTTACCAGTGGGTACGCCTAACATGGCAGTGTAACTCCGGGCTAGCATCATCGCTGAAAATTCTGTATTTCTGCAGCCAACGTCCAGTGCATCAAAGCCGCACACTTCCGGAAAGAGCAAAGCCGACGCTGCCGCAAGGGCGCGTCCGGTCGTTCCCTGTGCCTAGAACCTTTGCATCAGCATGTCTTGGGCCGATAAAAGCTATAAATAACCTTTACCAGCGGGTACGCCTAACTTGGAAGTGTAATTCCGGGGTAGCATCATCGCTGAAAATTCTGTATTTCTGCAGCCAACGTTTAGTGCATCAAAGCCGCACTCTACCGGAAAGAGCCAAGCCGACGGAGCGGCAAGTGCGCGTCCCGCCATTCTCTGTGCCTGGAACCTTTGCATCAGCATGTCTTCGGCCGATAAAAGCTATAAACAACCTTTACCAGTGGGTAGACCTCACTTTGTTGTGCAAAGCCGGGCTAGCATCATCGCTGAAAATTCTGTATTTCTGCAGCCATCGTCCAGTGCATCAAAGCCGCACTCTTCCGGAAAGAGCCAAGCCGACGCAGCGGCAAGGGCGCGTCCGGCCATTCTCTGTGCCTGGAACCTTTGCATCAGTATGTCTTGGGCCTATAAAAGCTATAAATAACCTTTACCAGTGGGTACGCCTCACTTGGCAGTGTAACTCCGGGCTAGCATCATCGCTGAAAATTCTGTATTTCTGCAGCCAACGTCCAGTGCATCAAAGCAGCACTCTTCCGGAAAGAGCCAAGCCGACGCAGAGGCAAGGGCGCGTCCCGCCAATCTCTGTCCCTGGAACCTTTGCATCAGCATGTCTTGGGCCAATAGAAGCTATAAATAACCTTTACCTGTGGGTAGGCCTCACTTTGCAGTGCAACGCCGGTCTAGAATCATCACTGAAAATTCTGTGTTTCTGCAGCCAACGTCCTGTGCAATCAAAGCCGCACGCCTCCGGAAAGAAACAAGCCGGCGGAGCGGCAAGGGCGCGTCCCGCCATTCTCTGAGCCTGGAACCTTTGCATCAGCATGTCTTGGGCCGATAAACGCTATAAATAACCTTTACCAGTGGGTAGGCCTCACTTTGCAGTGTAACGCCGCGCTAGCATCATCGATGAAAATTCTGTATTCATGACTTTAACGTCCTGTACATCAAATCCGCACGCTTCCGGAAAGAAGCAAGGTGACGGAGCGGCAAGCGCGCGTCCGGCCGTTCGCTGTGCATGGAACCTTTGCATCAGAATGTCTTGGGCCAATAGAGCCATAAATAAGCTTGAGCGGCGGGGACGTCTTACCTGGCAGTGGAACGCCGGGCTAGCGTCATCGCGGAAAATTCTGTATTTCTGAAGCCAACGTCCAGTGCATCAAAGCCGCACTCTTCTGGAAAGAGCCAAGCCAACGCAGCGGCAAGGGCGCGTCCGGCCATTCTCCGTGCCTGGAACCTTTGCATCAGCATGTCTCTGGCCAATAGAAGCTATAAATACCTTTTACCAGTCGGTACGCCTCCCTTGGCAGTGTAATTCTGGGCTAGCATCATCGCTGAAAATTCTGTATTTCTGCAGCCAACGTCCAGTGCATCAAAGCCGCACTCTTCCGGAAAGAGCCAAGCCGACGCAGCGGCAAGGGCGCGTCCGGTCGTTCCCTGTGCCTAGAACTTTTGCATCAGCATGTCTTGGGCCGATAAAAGCTATAAATAACCTTTACCAGTGGGTACGCCTAACATGGCAGTGTAACTCCGGGCTAGCATCATCGCTGAAAATTCTGTATTTCTGCAGCCAACGTCTAGTGCAGCAAAGCCGCACACTTCCGGAAAGAGCCAAGCCGACGCAGCGGCAAGGGCGCGTCCGGTCGTTCCCTGTGCCTAGAACCTTTGCATCAGCATGTCTTGGGCCGATAAAAGCTATAAATAACCTTTACCAGTGGGTACGCCTAACTTGGAAGTGTAATTCCGGGGTAGCATCATCGCTGAAAATTCTGTATTTCTGCAGCCATCGTCCAGTGCATCAAAGCCGCACTCTTCCGGAAAGAGCCAAGCCGACGCAGCGGCAAGGGCGCGTCCGGCCATTCTCTGTGCCTGGAACCTTTGCATCAGTATGTCTTGGGCCGATAAAAGCTATAAATAACCTTTACCAGTGGGACGCCTCACTTGGCAGTGTAACTCCGGGCTAGCATCATCGCTGAAAATTCTGTATTTCTGCAGCCAACGTCCAGTGCATCAAAGCAGCACTCTTCCGGAAAGAGCCAAGCCGACGCAGCGGCAAGGGCGCGTCCCGCCAATCTCTGTCCCTGGAACCTTTGCATCAGCATGTCTTGGGCCAATAGAAGCTATAAATAACCTTTACCAGTGGGTACGCCTCACTTGGCAGTGTTACTCCGGGCTAACATCATCGCTGAAAATTCTGTATTTCTGCAGCCAACGTCCAGTGCATCAAAGCCGCACGCCTCCGGAAAGAAACAAGCCGACGGAGCGGCAAGGGCGCGCCCGGGCGTTCGCTGTGCCTGGAACCTATGCATCATCATGTCTTGGGCCAATTTAGCCATAAATGACCTTGACCGGATGGAACATGTTACCTGGCAGTGGAACGCCGGGCTAGCATCATCGCTGAAAATTCTCTATTTCTGAAGCCAACGTCCAGTGCATCAAAGCCGCACTCTTCTGGAAAGAGCCAAGCCGACGCAGCGGCAAGGGCGCGTCCGGCCATTCTCTGTGCCTGGAAACTTTGAATCGGCATGTCTTGGGCCGATAAAAGCTATAAATAACCTTTACCAGTGGGTACGCCTCACTTGGCAGTGTAACTCCGGGCTAGCATCATATCTGAAAATTCTGTATTTCTGCAGCCAACGTCCAGTGCATAAAAGCCGCACTCTTCCGGAAAGAGCCAAGCCGACGCAACGGCAAGGGCGCGTCCGGTCGTTCCATGTGCCTGGAACCTTTGCATCAGCATGTCTTGGGCCGATAAAAGCTATAAATAACCTTTACCAGTGGGTACGCCTCACTTGGCAGTGTAACTCCGGGCTAGCATCATAGCTGAAAATTCTGTATTTCTGCAGCCAACGTCCAGTGCATCAAAGCCGCACTCTTCCGGAAAGAGCCAAGCCGACGCAGCGGCAAGGGCGCGTCCGGCCATTCTCTGTGCCTGGAACCTTTGCATCAGTATGTCTTGGGCCTATAAAAGCTACAAATAACCTTTACCAGTGGGTACGCCTCACTAGGCAGTGTAACTCCGGGCTAGCATCATCGCTGAAAATTCTGTATTTCTGCAGCCAACGTCCAGTGCATCAAAGCAGCACTCTTCCGGAAAGAGCCAAGCCGACGCAGCGGCAAGGGCGCGTCCCGCCAATCTCTGTCCCTGGAACCTTTGCATCAGCATGTCTTGGGCCAATAGAAGCTATAAATAACCTTTACCTGTGGGTAGGCCTCACTTTGCAGTGCAACGCCGGTCTAGAATCATCACTGAAAATTCTGTATTTCTGCAGCCAACGTCCTGTGCAATCAAAGCCGCACGCCTCCGGAAAGAAACAAGCCGGCGGAGCGGCAAGGGCGCGTCCCGCCATTCTCTGAGCCTGGAACCTTTGCATCAGCATGTCTTGGGCCAATAGAGCCATAAATAAGCTTGACCGGCGGGGACGTCTTACCTGGCAGTGGAACGCCGGGCTAGCGTCATCGCGGAAAATTCTGTATTTCTGAAGCCAACGTCCAGTGCATCAAAGCCGCACTCTTCTGGAAAGAGCCAAGCCAACGCAGCGGCAAAGGCGCGTCCGGCCATTCTCTGTGCCTGGAACCTTTGCATCAGCATGTCTCTGGCCAATAGAAGCTATAAATAACTTTTACCAGTCGGTACGCCTCCCTTGGCAGTGTAACTCTGGGCTAGCATCATCGCTGAAAATTTTGTATTTCTGCAGCCAACGTCTAGTGCAACAAAGCCGCACACTTCCGGAAAGAGCCAAGCCGACGCAGCGGCAAGGGCGCGTCCGGTCGTTCCCTGTGCCTAGAACCTTTGCATCAGCATGTCTTGGGCCGATAAAAGCTATAAATAACCTTTACCAGTGGGTACGCCTAACTTGGAAGTGTAATTCCGGGGTAGCATCATCGCTGAAAATTCTGTATTTCTGCAGCCAACGTCCAGTGCATCAAAGCCACACTCTACCGGAAAGAGCCAAGCCGACGGAGCGGCAAGGGCGCGTCCAGCCATTCTCTGTGCCTGGAACCTTTGCATCAGCATGTCTTCGGCCAATAAAAGCTATAAATAACCTTTACCAGTGGGTAGACCTCACTTTGCAGTGCAACGCCGGTCTAGAATCATCACTGAAAATTCTGTATTTCTGCAGCCAACGTCCTGTGCAATCAAAGCCGCACGCCTCCGGAAAGAAACAATCCGGCGGAGCGGCAAGGGCGCGTCCCGCCATTCTCTGAGCCTGGAACCTTTGCATCAGCATGTCTTGGGCCGATAAAAGCTATAAATAACCTTTACCTGTGGGTAGGCCTCACTTCGCAGTGTAACTCCGGGCTAGCATCATCACTTAAAATTCTGTACTTCTGCAGCCAACGTCCAGTGCATCAAAGCCGCACTCTTCCGGAAAGAGCCAAGCCGACGCAGCGGCAAGGGCGCGTCCGGTCGTTCTCTGTGCCTAGAACCTTTGCATCAGCATGTCTTGGGCCGATAAAAGCTATAAATAACCTTTACCAGTGGGTACGCCTAACATGGCAGTGTAACTCCGGGCTAGCATCATTGCTGAAAATTCTGTATTTCTGCAGCCAACGTCCAGTGCATCAAAGCCGCACACTTCCGGAAAGAGCCAAGCCGACGCAGCGGCAAGGGCGCGTCCGGTCGTTCCCTGTGCCTAGATCCTTTGCATCAGCATGGTTTGGCCCGATAAAAGCTATAAATAAGCTTTACCAGTGGGCACGCCTAACTTGGAAGTGTAATTCCGGGGTAGCATCATCGCTGAAAATTCTGTATTTCTGCAGCCAACGTCCAGTGCATCAAAGCCGAACTCTACCGGAAAGAGCCAAGCCGACGGAGCGGCAAGGGCGCGTCCCGCCATTCTCTTTGCCTGGAATCTTTGCATCAGCATGTCTTCGGCCGATAAAAGCTATAAATACCCTTTACCAGTGGGTAGACCTCACTTTGCAGTGCAACGCCGGGCTAGCATCATCGCTGAAAATTCTGTATTTCTGCAGCCATCGTCCAGTGCATCAAAGCCGCACTCTTCCGGTAACAGCCAAGCCGACGCAGCGGCAAGGGCGCGTCCGGCCATTCTCTGTTCCTCGAACCTTTGCATCAGTATGTCTTGGGCCTATAAAAGCTATAAATAACCTTTACCAGTGGGTACGCCTCACTTGGCAGTGTAACTCCGGGCTAGCATCATCGCTGAAAATTCTGTATTTCTGCAGCCAACGTCCAGTGCATCAAAGCAGCACTCTTCCGGAAAGGGCCAAGCCGACGCAGCGGCAAGGGCGCGTCCCGCCAATCTCTGTCCCTGGAACCTTTGCATCAGCATGTCTTGGGCCAATAGAAGCTATAAATAACCTTTACCTGTGGGTAGGCCTCACTTTGCAGTGCAACGCCGGTCTAGAATCATCACTGAAAATTCTGTATTTCTGCAGCCAACGTCCTGTGCAATCAAAGCCGCACGCCTCCGGAAAGAAACAAGCCGGCAGAGCGGCAAGGGCGCGTCCTGCCATTCTCTGAGCCTGGAACCTTTGCATCAGCATGTCTTGGGCCGATAAAAGCTATAAATAACCTTTACCAGTGGGTAGGCCTCACTTTGCAATGAAACGCTGCGCTAGCATCATCGCTGAAAATTCTGTATTTATGACTTTAACGTCCAGTACATCAAATCCGCACGCTTCCGGAAAGAAGAAAGGTGACGGAGCGGCAAGCGCGCGTCCGGCCGTTCGCTGTGCATGGAACCTTTGCATCAGCATGTCTTGGGCCGATAAAAGCTATAAATAACCTTTACCAGTGGGTAGGCCTCACTTTGCAATGAAACGCTGCGCTAGCATCATCGCTGAAAATTCTGTATTTATGACTTTAACGTCCAGTACATCAAATCCGCACGCTTCCGGAAAGAAGCAAGGTGACGAAGCGGCAAGCGCGCGTCCAGCCGTTCGCTGTGCATGGAACCTTTGCATCAGCATGTCTTGGGCCAATAGAGCCATAAATAAGCTTGACCGGCGGGGACGTCTTACCTGGCAGTGGAACGCCGGGCTAGCGTCACCGCGTTAAATTCTGTATTTCTGAAGCCAACGTCCAGTACATCAAAGCCGCACTCTTCTGGAAAGAGCCAAGCCAACGCAGCGGCAAGGGCGCGTCCGGCCATTCTCTGTGCCTGGAACCTTTGCATCAGCATGTCTCTGGCCAATAGAAGCTATAAATAACTTTTACCAGTCGGTACGCCTCCCTTGGCAGTGTAACTCTGGGCTAGCATCATCGCTGAAAATTCTGTATTTCTGCAGCCAACGTCCTGTGCAATCAAAGCCGCACGCCTCCGGAAAGAAACAATCCGGCGGAGCGGCAAGGGCGCGTACCGCCATTCTCTGAGCCTGGAACCTTTGCATCAGCATGTCTTGGGCCGATAAAAGCTATATATAACCTTTACCAGTGGGTAGGCCTCACTTTGCAGTGTAACGCCGCGCTAGCATCATCGCTGAAAATTCTGTATTTATGACTTTAACGTCCAGTACATCAAATCCGCACGCTTCCGGAAAGAAGAAAGGTGACGGAGCGGCAAGCGCGCGTCCGGCCGTTCGCTGTGCATGGAACCTTTTCATCAGCATGTCTTGGGCCAATAGATCCACAAATAACCTTTACCAGTGGGTGCGCCTCACTTGGCAGTGTAACTCAGGGCTAGCATCATCGCTGAAAATTCTGTATTTCTGCAGACAACGTCCAGTGCATCAAAGCAGCACTCTTCCGGAAAGAGCCAAGCTGACGCAGCGGCAAGGGCGCGTCCCGCCATTCTCTGTGCCTGGAACCTTTGCATCAGCATGTCTTGGGCCAATAGAAGCTATAAATAACCTTTACCTGTGGGTAGGCCTCACTTCGCAGTGTAACTCCGGGCTAGCATCATCACTTAAAATTCTGTACTTCTGCAGCCAACGTCCAGTGCATCAAAGCCGCACTCTTCCGGAAAGAGCCAAGCCGACGCAGCGGCAAGGGCGCGTTCGGTCGTTCTCTGTGCCTAGAACCTTTGCATCAGCATGTCTTGGGCCGATAAAAGCTATAAATAACCTTTTCCAGTGGGTACGCCTAACATGGCAGTGTAACTCCAGGCTAGCATCATTGCTGAAAATTCTGTATTTCTGCAGCCAACGTCCAGTGCATCAAAGCCGCACACTTCCGGAAAGAGCCAAGCCGACGCAGCGGCAAGGGCGCGTCCGGTCGTTCCCTGTGCCTAGATCCTTTGCATCAGCATGTCTTGGCCCGATAAAAGCTATAAATAAGCTTTACCAGTGGGTACGCCTAACTTGGAAGTGTAATTCCGGGGTAGCATCATCGCTGAAAATTCTGTATTTCTGCAGCCAACGTCCAGTGCATCAAAGCCGCACTCTACCGGAAAGAGCCAAGCCGACGGAGCGGCAAGGGCGCGTCCCGCCATTCTCTGTGCCTGGAACCTTTGCATCAGCATGTCTTCGGCCGATAAAAGCTATAAATAACCTTTACCAGTGGGTAGACCTCACTTTGCAGTGCAACGCCGGGCTAGCATCATCGCTGAAAATTCTGTATTTCTGCAGCCATCGTCCAGTGCATCAAAGCCGCACTCTTCCGGAAACAGCCAAGCCGACGCAGCGGCAAGGGCGCGTCCGGCCATTCTCTGTTCCTGGAACCTTTGCATCAGTATGTCTTGGGCCTATAAAAGCTATAAATAACCTTTACCAGTGGGTACGCCTCACTTGGCAGTGTAACTCCGGGCTAGCATCATCGCTGAAAATTCTGTATTTCTGCAGCCAACGTCCAGTGCATCAAAGCAGCACTCTTCCGGAAAGGGCCAAGCCGACGCAGCGGCAAGGGCGCGTCCCGCCAATCTCTGTCCCTGGAACCTTTGCATCAGCATGTCTTGGGCCAATAGAAGCTATAAATAACCTTTATCTGAGGGTAGGCCTCACTTTGCAGTGCAACGCCGGTCTAGAATCATCACTGAAAATTCTGTATTTCTGCAGCCAACGTCCTGTGCAATCAAAGCCGCACGCCTACGGAAAGAAACAAGCCGGCGGAGCGGCAAGGGCGCGTCCCGCCATTCTCTGAGCCTGGAACCTTTGCATCAGCATGTCTTCGGCCGATAAAAGCTATAAATAACCTTTACCAGTGTGTAGCCCTCACTTGGCAGTGTAACTCCGGGCTAGCATCATCGCTGAAAATTGTGTATTTCTGCAGGCAACGTCCAGTGCATCAAAGCAGCACTCTTCCGGAAAGAGCCAAGCCGACGCAGCGGCAAGGGCGCGTGCCGCCAATCTCTGTCCCTGGAACCTTTGCATCAGCATGTCTTGGGCCAATAGAAGCTATAAATAACCTTTACCTGTGGGTAGGCCTCACTTTGCAGTGCAACGCCGGTCTAGAATCATCACTGAAAATTCTGTATTTCTGCAGCCAACGTCCTGTGCAATCAAAGCCGCACGCCTCCGGAAAGAAACAAGCCGGCGGAGCGGCAAGGGCGCGTCCCGCCATTCTCTGAGCCTGGAACCTTTGCATCAGCATGTCTTGGGCCGATAAAAACTATAAATAACCTTTACCAGTAGGCAGGCCTCACTTTGCAGTGTAACGCCGCACTAGCATCATCGCTGAAAATTCTGCATTTATGACTTTAACGTCCAGTACATCAAATCCGCACGCTTCCGGAAAGAAGCAAGGTGACGGAGCGGCAAGCGCGCGTCCGGCCGTTCGCTGTGCATGGAACCTTTGCATCAGCATGTCTTGGGCCAATAGAGCCATAAATAAGCTTGACCGGCGGGGACGTCTTACCTGGCAGTGGAACGCCGGGCTAGCGTCATCGCGGAAAATTCTGTATTTCTGAAGCCAACGTCCAGTGCATCAAAGCCGCACTCTTCTGGAAAGAGCCAAGCCAACGCAGCGCCAAGGGCGCGTCCGGCCATTCTCTGTGCCTGGAACCTTTGCATCAGCATGTCTCTGGCCAATAGAAGCTATAAATAACTTTTACCAGTCGGTGCGCCTCCCTTCGCAGTGTAACTCTGGGCTAGCATCATCGCTGAAAATTCTGTATTTCTGCAGCCAACGTCCAGTGCATCAAAGCCGCACTCTTCCGGAAAGAGCCAAGCCGACGCAGCGGCAAGGGCGCGTCCGGTCGGTCCCTGTGCCTAGAACCGTTGCATCAGCATGTCTTGGGCCGATAAAAGCTATAAATAACCTTTACCACTGGGTACGCCTAACTTGGCAGTGTAACTCCGGGCTAGCATCATCCCTGAAAATTCTGTATTTCTGCAGCCAACGTCCAGTGCATCAAAGCCGCACTCTTCCGGAAAGAGCCAAGCCGACGGTGCGGCTAGGGCGCGTCCCGCCATTCTCTGTGCCTGGAACCTTTGCATCAGCATGTCTTGGGGCGATAAAAGCTATAAATAACTTTTACCAGTCGGTACGCCTCACTTGGCAGTGTAACTCCGGGCTAGCATCATCGCTTAAAATTCTGTATTTCTGCAGCCAACGTCCAGTGCATCAAAGCCGCACTCTTCCGGAAAGAGCCAAGCCGACGCAGCGGCAAGGGCGCGTCCGATCGTTCCCTGTGCCTAGAACCTTTGCATAAGCATGTCTTGGGCCGATAAAAGCTATAAATAACCTTTACCAGTGGGTACGCCTAACTTGGAAGTGTAATTCCGGGGTAGCATCCTCGCTGAAAATTCTGTATTTCTGCAGCCAACGTCCAGTGCATCAAAGCCGCACTCTACCGGAAAGAGCCAAGCCGACGGAGCGGCAAGGGCGCGTCCTGCCATTCTCTGTGCCTGGAACCTTTGCATCAGCATGTCTTCGGCCGATAAAAGCTATAAATAACCTTTACCAGTGGGTAGACCTCACTTGGCAGTGTAACTCCGGGCTAGCATCATCGCTGAAAATTGTGTATTTCTGCAGCCAACGTCCAGTGCATCAAAGCAGCACTTCCGGAAAGAGCCAAGCCGACGCAGCGGCAAGGGCGCGTGCCGCCAATCTCTGTCCCTGGAACCTTTGTATCAGCATGTCTTGGGCCAATAGAAGCTATAAATAACCTTTACCTGTGGGTAGGCCTCACTTTGCAGTGCAACGCCGGTCTATAATCATCACTGAAAATTCTGTATTTCTGCAGCCAACGTCCTGTGCAATCAAAGCCGCACGCCTCCGGAAAGAAACAAGCCGGCGGAGCGGCAAGGGCGCGTCCCGCCATTCTCTGAGCCTGGAACCTTTGCATCAGCATGTATTGGGCCGATAAAAGCTATAAATAACCTTTACCAGTGGGTAGGCCTCACTTTGCAGTGTAACGCCGCACTAGCATCATCGCTGAAAATTCTGTATTTATGACTTTAACGTCCAGTACATCAAATCCGCACGCTTCCGGAAAGAAGCAAGGTGACGTAGCGGCAAGCGCGCGTCCGGCCGTTCGCTGTGCATGGAACCTTTGCATCAGCATGTCTTGGGCCAATAGAGCCATAAATAATCTTGACCGGCGGGGACGTCTTACCTGGCAGTGGAACGCCGGGCTAGCGTCATCGCGGAAAATTCTGTATTTCTGAAGCCAACGTCCAGTGCATCAAAGCCGCACTCTTCTGGAAAGAGCCAAGCCAACGCAGCGCCAAGGGCGCGTCCGGCCATTCTCTGTGCCTGGAACCTTTGCATCAGCATGTCTCTGGCCAATAGAAGCTATAAATAACTTTTACCAGTCGGTGCGCCTCCCTTCGCAGTGTAACTCTGGGCTAGCATCATCGCTGAAAATTCTGTATTTCTGCAGCCAACGTCCAGTGCATCAAAGCCGCACTCTTCCGGAAAGAGCCAAGCCGACGCAGCGGCAAGGGCGCGTCCGGTCGGTCCCTGTGCCTAGAACCGTTGCATCAGCATGTCTTGGGCCGATAAAAGCTATAAATAACCTTTACCACTGGGTACGCATAACTTGGCAGTGTAACTCCGGGCTAGCATCATCCCTGAAAATTCTGTATTTCTGCAGCCAACGTCCAGTGCATCAAAGCCGCACTCTTCCGGAAAGAGCCAAGCCGACGGTGCGGCTAGGGCGCGTCCCGCCATTCTCTGTGCCTGGAACCTTTGCATCAGCATGTCTTGGGGCGATAAAAGCTATAAATAACTTTTACCAGTCGGTACACCTCACTTGGCAGTGTAACTCCGGGCTAGCATCATCGCTTAAAATTCTGTATTTCTGCAGCCAACGTCCAGTGCATCAAAGCCGCACTCTTCCGGAAAGAGCCAAGCCGACGCAGCGGCAAGGGCGCGTCCGATCGTTCCCTGTGCCTAGAACCTTTGCATCAGCATGTCTTGGGCCGATAAAAGCTATAAATAACCTTTACCAGTGGGTACGCCTAACATGGCAGTGTAACTCCGGGCTAGCATCATCGCTGAAAATTCTGTATTTATGCAGCCAACGTCTAGTGCATCAAAGCCGCACACTTCCGGAAAGAGCCAAGCCGACGCAGCGGCAAGGGCGCGTCCGGTCGTTCCCTGTGCCTAGAACCTTTGCATCAGCATGTCTTGGGCCGATAAAAGCTATAAATAACCTTTACCAGTGGGTACGCCTAACTTAGAAGTGTAATTCCGGGGTAGCATCATCGCTGAAAATTCTGTATTTCTGCAGCCAACGTCTAGTGCATCAAAGCCGCACTCTTCCGGAAAGAGCCAAGCCGACGGAGCGGCTAGGGCGCGTCCCGCCATTCTCTGTGCCTGGAACCTTTGCATCAGCATGTCTTGGGCCGATAAAAGCTATAAATAACATTTACCAGTGGGTACGCCTCACTTGGCAGTGTAACTCCGGGCTAGCATCATCGCTTAAAATTCTGTATTTCTGCAGCCAACGTCCAGTGCATCAAAGCCGCACTCTTCCGGAAAGAGCCAAGCCGACGGTGCGGCAAGGGCGCGTCCCGCCAATCTCTGTCCCTGGAACCTTTGCATCAGCATGTCTTGGGCCAATAGAAGCTATAAATAACCTTTATCTGAGGGTAGGCCTCACTTTGCAGTGCAACGCCGGTCTAGAATCATCACTGAAAATTCTGTATTTCTGCAGCCAACGTCCTGTGCAATCAAAGCCGCACGCCTACGGAAAGAAACAAGCCGGCGGAGCGGCAAGGGCGCGTCCCGCCATTCTCTGAGCCTGGAACCTTTGCATCAGCATGTCTTCGGCCGATAAAAGCTATAAATAACCTTTACCAGTGTGTAGCCCTCACTTGGCAGTGTAACTCCGGGCTAGCATCATCGCTGAAAATTGTGTATTTCTGCAGGCAACGTCCAGTGCATCAAAGCAGCACTCTTCCGGAAAGAGCCAAGCCGACGCAGCGGCAAGGGCGCGTGCCGCCAATCTCTGTCCCTGGAACCTTTGCATCAGCATGTCTTGGGCCGATAAAAACTATAAATAACCTTTACCAGTGGGCAGGCCTCACTTTGCAGTGTAACGCCGCACTAGCATCATCGCTGAAAATTCTGCATTTATGACTTTAACGTCCAGTACATCAAATCCGCACGCTTCCGGAAAGAAGCAAGGTGACGGAGCGGCAAGCGCGCGTCCGGCCGTTCGCTGTGCATGGAACCTTTGCATCAGCATGTCTTGGGCCAATAGAGCCATAAATAAGCTTGACCGGCGGGGACGTCTTACCTGGCAGTGGAACGCCGGGCTAGCGTCATCGCGGAAAATTCTGTATTTCTGAAGCCAACGTCCAGTGCATCAAAGCCGCACTCTTCTGGAAAGAGCCAAGCCAACGCAGCGCCAAGGGCGCGTCCGGCCATTCTCTGTGCCTGGAACCTTTGCATCAGCATGTCTCTGGCCAATAGAAGCTATAAATAACTTTTACCAGTCGGTGCGCCTCCCTTCGCAGTGTAACTCTGGGCTAGCATCATCGCTGAAAATTCTGTATTTCTGCAGCCAACGTCCAGTGCATCAAAGCCGCACTCTTCCGGAAAGAGCCAAGCCGACGCAGCGGCAAGGGCGCGTCCGGTCGGTCCCTGTGCCTAGAACCGTTGCATCAGCATGTCTTGGGCCGATAAAAGCTATAAATAACCTTTACCACTGGGTACGCCTAACTTGGCAGTGTAACTCCGGGCTAGCATCATCCCTGAAAATTCTGTATTTCTGCAGCCAACGTCCAGTGCATCAAAGCCGCACTCTTCCGGAAAGAGCCAAGCCGACGGTGCGGCTAGGGCGCGTCCCGCCATTCTCTGTGCCTGGAACCTTTGCATCAGCATGTCTTGGGGCGATAAAAGCTATAAATAACTTTTACCAGTCGGTACGCCTCACTTGGCAGTGTAACTCCGGGCTAGCATCATCGCTTAAAATTCTGTATTTCTGCAGCCAACGTCCAGTGCATCAAAGCCGCACTCTTCCGGAAAGAGCCAAGCCGACGCAGCGGCAAGGGCGCGTCCGATCGTTCCCTGTGCCTAGAACCTTTGCATAAGCATGTCTTGGGCCGATAAAAGCTATAAATAACCTTTACCAGTGGGTACGCCTAACTTGGAAGTGTAATTCCGGGGTAGCATCCTCGCTGAAAATTCTGTATTTCTGCAGCCAACGTCCAGTGCATCAAAGCCGCACTCTACCGGAAAGAGCCAAGCCGACGGAGCGGCAAGGGCGCGTCCTGCCATTCTCTGTGCCTGGAACCTTTGCATCAGCATGTCTTCGGCCGATAAAAGCTATAAATAACCTTTACCAGTGGGTAGACCTCACTTGGCAGTGTAACTCCGGGCTAGCATCATCGCTGAAAATTGTGTATTTCTGCAGCCAACGTCCAGTGCATCAAAGCAGCACTTCCGGAAAGAGCCAAGCCGACGCAGCGGCAAGGGCGCGTGCCGCCAATCTCTGTCCCTGGAACCTTTGTATCAGCATGTCTTGGGCCAATAGAAGCTATAAATAACCTTTACCTGTGGGTAGGCCTCACTTTGCAGTGCAACGCCGGTCTATAATCATCACTGAAAATTCTGTATTTCTGCAGCCAACGTCCTGTGCAATCAAAGCCGCACGCCTCCGGAAAGAAACAAGCCGGCGGAGCGGCAAGGGCGCGTCCCGCCATTCTCTGAGCCTGGAACCTTTGCATCAGCATGTATTGGGCCGATAAAAGCTATAAATAACCTTTACCAGTGGGTAGGCCTCACTTTGCAGTGTAACGCCGCACTAGCATCATCGCTGAAAATTCTGTATTTATGACTTTAACGTCCAGTACATCAAATCCGCACGCTTCCGGAAAGAAGCAAGGTGACGTAGCGGCAAGCGCGCGTCCGGCCGTTCGCTGTGCATGGAACCTTTGCATCAGCATGTCTTGGGCCAATAGAGCCATAAATAATCTTGACCGGCGGGGACGTCTTACCTGGCAGTGGAACGCCGGGCTAGCGTCATCGCGGAAAATTCTGTATTTCTGAAGCCAACGTCCAGTGCATCAAAGCCGCACTCTTCTGGAAAGAGCCAAGCCAACGCAGCGCCAAGGGCGCGTCCGGCCATTCTCTGTGCCTGGAACCTTTGCATCAGCATGTCTCTGGCCAATAGAAGCTATAAATAACTTTTACCAGTCGGTGCGCCTCCCTTCGCAGTGTAACTCTGGGCTAGCATCATCGCTGAAAATTCTGTATTTCTGCAGCCAACGTCCAGTGCATCAAAGCCGCACTCTTCCGGAAAGAGCCAAGCCGACGCAGCGGCAAGGGCGCGTCCGGTCGGTCCCTGTGCCTAGAACCGTTGCATCAGCATGTCTTGGGCCGATAAAAGCTATAAATAACCTTTACCACTGGGTACGCATAACTTGGCAGTGTAACTCCGGGCTAGCATCATCCCTGAAAATTCTGTATTTCTGCAGCCAACGTCCAGTGCATCAAAGCCGCACTCTTCCGGAAAGAGCCAAGCCGACGGTGCGGCTAGGGCGCGTCCCGCCATTCTCTGTGCCTGGAACCTTTGCATCAGCATGTCTTGGGGCGATAAAAGCTATAAATAACTTTTACCAGTCGGTACACCTCACTTGGCAGTGTAACTCCGGGCTAGCATCATCGCTTAAAATTCTGTATTTCTGCAGCCAACGTCCAGTGCATCAAAGCCGCACTCTTCCGGAAAGAGCCAAGCCGACGCAGCGGCAAGGGCGCGTCCGATCGTTCCCTGTGCCTAGAACCTTTGCATCAGCATGTCTTGGGCCGATAAAAGCTATAAATAACCTTTACCAGTGGGTACGCCTAACATGGCAGTGTAACTCCGGGCTAGCATCATCGCTGAAAATTCTGTATTTATGCAGCCAACGTCTAGTGCATCAAAGCCGCACACTTCCGGAAAGAGCCAAGCCGACGCAGCGGCAAGGGCGCGTCCGGTCGTTCCCTGTGCCTAGAACCTTTGCATCAGCATGTCTTGGGCCGATAAAAGCTATAAATAACCTTTACCAGTGGGTACGCCTAACTTAGAAGTGTAATTCCGGGGTAGCATCATCGCTGAAAATTCTGTATTTCTGCAGCCAACGTCTAGTGCATCAAAGCCGCACTCTTCCGGAAAGAGCCAAGCCGACGGAGCGGCTAGGGCGCGTCCCGCCATTCTCTGTGCCTGGAACCTTTGCATCAGCATGTCTTGGGCCGATAAAAGCTATAAATAACATTTACCAGTGGGTACGCCTCACTTGGCAGTGTAACTCCGGGCTAGCATCATCGCTTAAAATTCTGTATTTCTGCAGCCAACGTCCAGTGCATCAAAGCCGCACTCTTCCGGAAAGAGCCAAGCCGACGGTGCGGCTAGGGCGCGTCCCGCCATTCTCTGTGCCTGGAACCTTTGCATCAGCATGTCTTGGGGCGATAAAAGCTATAAATAACCTTTACCAGTGGGTACGCCTCACTTGGCAGTGTAACTCCGGGCTAGCATCATCGCTGAAAATTCATTATTTCCACAGGCAACGTCAAGTGCATCAAAGCCACACGCTTCCGGAAAGAAGCAAGCTGACGGAGCGGAAAGCGTGCGTCGGGCCGTTCGCTCTGCCTGGAACAACCTTTGCATCAGCATGTCTTGGGCCGATGGAAGCTATAAATAACCTTTACCAGTGCGTACGACTCACTTGGCATTGTAAAGCCGCGCTGGCATCATCGTGGAAAATTCTGTATTTCTGCAGCCAACGTTGAGTGCATCAAAGACGCAGTCTTCCGGAAAGAGCCAAGCCGACGCAGCGGCAATGGCGCGTCCGCCCATTCTCTGTGCCTGGAACCTTTGCATCAGCATGTCTTGGGCCAATAGAAGCTATAGATAACCTTTACCAGTTTGTACGCCTCACTTGGCAGTGTAACCCCCGGGCTAGCATCATCGCTGAAAATTCTGTATTTCCGCAGCCAATGTCCAGTGCATCAAAGCAGCACTCTTCCGGAAAGAGCCAAGCCGACGCAGCGGCAAGGGCGCGTCCGGTCGTTCCCTGTGCCTGGAACCTCTGTATCAGCATGTCTTGGGCCGATAAAAGCTATAAATAACCTTTACCAGTGGGTACGCCTCACTTGGCAGTGTAACTCCGGGCTAGCATCATCGCTGAAAATTCTGTATTTCTGCAGCCAAAGTCCTGTGCATCAAAGCCGCACTCTTCCGGAAAGAGCCAAGCCGACGCAGTGGCAAGGGCGCGTCCGGTCCGGCCATTCTCGGTGCCTGGAACCTTTGCATCAGCATGTCTTGGGCCGATAAAAGCTATAAATAACCTTTACCAGTGGGTACGCCTCACTTGGCAGTGTAACTCCGGGCTAACATCATCGCTGAAAATTCTGTATTTCTGCAGCCAACGTCCAGTGCATCAAAGGCGCACGCCTCCGGAAAGAAACAAGCCGACGGAGCGGCAAGGGCGCGCCCGGGCGTTCGCTGTGCCTGGAACCTATGCATCATCATGTCTTGGGCCAATAGAGCCATAAATAACCTTGACCGGATGGAACATGTTACCTGGCAGTGGAACGCCGGGCTAGCATCATCGCTGAAAATTCTCTATTTCTGAAGCCAACGTCCAGTGCATCAAAGCCGCACTCTTCTGGAAAGAGCCAAGCCGACGCAGCGGCAAGGGCGCGTCCGGCCATTCTCTGTGCCTGGAACCTTTGCATCAGCATGTCTCTGGCCAATAGAAGCTATAAATAACTTTTACCAGTCGGTGCGCCTCCCTTCGCAGTGTAACTCTGGGCTAGCATCATCGCTGAAAATTCTGTATTTCTGCAGCCAACGTCCAGTGCATCAAAGCCGCACTCTTCCGGAAAGAGCCAAGCCGACGCAGCGGCAAGGGCGCGTCCGGTCGGTCCCTGTGCCTAGAACCGTTGCATCAGCATGTCTTGGGCCGATAAAAGCTATAAATAACCTTTACCACTGGGTACGCATAACTTGGCAGTGTAACTCCGGGCTAGCATCATCCCTGAAAATTCTGTATTTCTGCAGCCAACGTCCAGTGCATCAAAGCCGCACTCTTCCGGAAAGAGCCAAGCCGACGGTGCGGCTAGGGCGCGTCCCGCCATTCTCTGTGCCTGGAACCTTTGCATCAGCATGTCTTGGGGCGATAAAAGCTATAAATAACTTTTACCAGTCGGTACACCTCACTTGGCAGTGTAACTCCGGGCTAGCATCATCGCTTAAAATTCTGTATTTCTGCAGCCAACGTCCAGTGCATCAAAGCCGCACTCTTCCGGAAAGAGCCAAGCCGACGCAGCGGCAAGGGCGCGTCCGATCGTTCCCTGTGCCTAGAACCTTTGCATCAGCATGTCTTGGGCCGATAAAAGCTATAAATAACCTTTACCAGTGGGTACGCCTAACATGGCAGTGTAACTCCGGGCTAGCATCATCGCTGAAAATTCTGTATTTATGCAGCCAACGTCTAGTGCATCAAAGCCGCACACTTCCGGAAAGAGCCAAGCCGACGCAGCGGCAAGGGCGCGTCCGGTCGTTCCCTGTGCCTAGAACCTTTGCATCAGCATGTCTTGGGCCGATAAAAGCTATAAATAACCTTTACCAGTGGGTACGCCTAACTTAGAAGTGTAATTCCGGGGTAGCATCATCGCTGAAAATTCTGTATTTCTGCAGCCAACGTCTAGTGCATCAAAGCCGCACTCTTCCGGAAAGAGCCAAGCCGACGGAGCGGCTAGGGCGCGTCCCGCCATTCTCTGTGCCTGGAACCTTTGCATCAGCATGTCTTGGGCCGATAAAAGCTATAAATAACATTTACCAGTGGGTACGCCTCACTTGGCAGTGTAACTCCGGGCTAGCATCATCGCTTAAAATTCTGTATTTCTGCAGCCAACGTCCAGTGCATCAAAGCCGCACTCTTCCGGAAAGAGCCAAGCCGACGGTGCGGCTAGGGCGCGTCCCGCCATTCTCTGTGCCTGGAACCTTTGCATCAGCATGTCTTGGGGCGATAAAAGCTATAAATAACCTTTACCAGTGGGTACGCCTCACTTGGCAGTGTAACTCCGGGCTAGCATCATCGCTGAAAATTCATTATTTCCACAGGCAACGTCAAGTGCATCAAAGCCACACGCTTCCGGAAAGAAGCAAGCTGACGGAGCGGAAAGCGTGCGTCGGGCCGTTCGCTCTGCCTGGAACAACCTTTGCATCAGCATGTCTTGGGCCGATGGAAGCTATAAATAACCTTTACCAGTGCGTACGACTCACTTGGCATTGTAAAGCCGCGCTGGCATCATCGTGGAAAATTCTGTATTTCTGCAGCCAACGTTGAGTGCATCAAAGACGCAGTCTTCCGGAAAGAGCCAAGCCGACGCAGCGGCAATGGCGCGTCCGCCCATTCTCTGTGCCTGGAACCTTTGCATCAGCATGTCTTGGGCCAATAGAAGCTATAGATAACCTTTACCAGTTTGTACGCCTCACTTGGCAGTGTAACCCCCGGGCTAGCATCATCGCTGAAAATTCTGTATTTCCGCAGCCAATGTCCAGTGCATCAAAGCAGCACTCTTCCGGAAAGAGCCAAGCCGACGCAGCGGCAAGGGCGCGTCCGGTCGTTCCCTGTGCCTGGAACCTCTGTATCAGCATGTCTTGGGCCGATAAAAGCTATAAATAACCTTTACCAGTGGGTACGCCTCACTTGGCAGTGTAACTCCGGGCTAGCATCATCGCTGAAAATTCTGTATTTCTGCAGCCAAAGTCCTGTGCATCAAAGCCGCACTCTTCCGGAAAGAGCCAAGCCGACGCAGTGGCAAGGGCGCGTCCGGTCCGGCCATTCTCGGTGCCTGGAACCTTTGCATCAGCATGTCTTGGGCCGATAAAAGCTATAAATAACCTTTACCAGTGGGTACGCCTCACTTGGCAGTGTAACTCCGGGCTAACATCATCGCTGAAAATTCTGTATTTCTGCAGCCAACGTCCAGTGCATCAAAGGCGCACGCCTCCGGAAAGAAACAAGCCGACGGAGCGGCAAGGGCGCGCCCGGGCGTTCGCTGTGCCTGGAACCTATGCATCATCATGTCTTGGGCCAATAGAGCCATAAATAACCTTGACCGGATGGAACATGTTACCTGGCAGTGGAACGCCGGGCTAGCATCATCGCTGAAAATTCTCTATTTCTGAAGCCAACGTCCAGTGCATCAAAGCCGCACTCTTCTGGAAAGAGCCAAGCCGACGCAGCGGCAAGGGCGCGTCCGGCCATTCTCTGTGCCTGGAAACTTTGCATCAGCATGTCTTGGGCCGATAAAAGCTATAAATAACCTTTACCAGTGGGTACGCCTCACTTGGCAGTGTAACTCCGGGCTAGCATCATATCTGAAAATTCTGTATTTCTGCAGCCAACGTCCAGTGCATAAAAGCCGCACTCTTCCGGAAAGAGCCAAGCCGACGCAACGGCAAGGGCGCGTCCGGTCGTTCCATGTGCCTGGAACCTTTGCATCAGCATGTCTTGGGCCGATAAAAGCTATAAATAACCTTTACCAGTGGGTACGCCTCACTTGGCAGTGTAACTCCGGGCTAGCATCATAGCTGAAAATTCTGTATTTCTGCAGCCAACGTCCAGTGCATAAAAGCCGCACTCTTCCGGAAAGAGCCAAGCCGACGCAACGGCAAGGGCGCGTCCGGTCGTTCCATGTGCCTGGAACCTTTGCATCAGCATGTCTTAACTCCGGGCTAGCATCATCGCTTAAAATTCTGTATTTCTGCCTTTAACGTCCATTACATCAAACCCGCACGCTTCCGGAAAGAAGCAAGCCGACGGAGTGGCAAGGGCACGTCCGGTCGTTCCCTGTGCCTAGAACCTTTGCATCAGCATGTCTTGGGCCGATAAAAGCTATAAATAACCTTTACCAGTGGGTACGCCTAACATGGCAGTGTAACTCCGGGCTAGCATCATCGCTGAAAATTCTGTATTTCTGCAGCCAACGTCCAGTGCATCAAAGCCGCACACTTCCGGAAAGAGCAAAGCCGACGCAGCCGCAAGGGCGCGTCCGGTCGTTCCCTGTGCCTAGAACCTTTGCATCAGCATGTCTTGGGCCGATAAAAGCTATAAATAACCTTTACCAGCGGGTACGCCTAACTTGGAAGTGTAATTCCGGGGTAGCATCATCGCTGAAAATTCTGTATTTCTGCAGCCAACGTCCAGTGCATCAAAGCCGCACTCTACCGGAAAGAGCCAAGCCGACGGAGCGGCAAGTGCGCGTCCCGCCATTCTCTGTGCCTGGAACCTTTGCATCAGCATGTCTTCGGCCGATAAAAGCTATAAATAACCTTTACCAGTGGGTAGACCTCACTTTGCAGTGCAAAGCCGGGCTAGCATCATCGCTGAAAATTCTGTATTTCTGCAGCCATCGTCCAGTGCATCAAAGCCGCACTCTTCCGGAAAGAGCCAAGCCGACGCAGCGGCAAGGGCGCGTCCCGCCAATCTCTGAGCCTGGAACCTTTGCATCAGCATGTCTTGGGCCGATAAACGCTATAAATAACCTTTACCAGTGGGTAGGCCTCACTTTGCAGTGTAACGCCGCGCTAGCATCATCGATGAAAATTCTGTATTTATGACTTTAACGTCCCGTACATCAAATCCGCACGCTTCCGGAAAGAAGCAAGGTGACGGAGCGGAAAGCGCGCGTCCGGCCGTTCGCTGTGCATGGAACCTTTGCATCAGCATGTCTTGGGCCAATAGAGCCATAAATAAGCTTGACCGGCGGGGACGTCTTACCTGGCAGTGGAACGCCGGGCTAGCGTCATCGCGGAAAATTCTGTATTTCTGAAGCCAACGTCCAGTGCATCAAAGCCGCACTCTTCTGGAAAGAGCCAAGCCAACGCAGCGGCAAGGGCGCGTCCGGCCATTCTCCGTGCCTGGAACCTTTGCATCAGCATGTGTCTGGCCAATAGAAGCTATAAATAACATTTACCAGTCGGTACGCCTCCCTTGGCAGTGTAACTCTGGGCTAGCATCATCGCTGAAAATTCTGTATTTCTGCAGCCAACGTCCAGTGCATCAAAGCCGCACTCTTCCGGAAAGAGCCAAGCCGACGCAGCGGCAAGGGCGCGTCCGGTCGTTCCCTGTGCCTAGAACCTTTGCATCAGCATGTCTTGGGCCGATAAAAGCTATAAATAACCTTTACCAGTGGGTACGCCTAACATGGCAGTGTAACTCCGGGCTAGCATCATCGCTGAAAATTCTGTATTTCAGCAGCCAACGTCTAGTGCAGCAAAGCCGCACACTTCCGGAAAGAGCCAAGCCGACACAGCGGGAAGGGCGCGTCCGGTCGTTCCCTGTGCCTAGAACCTTTGCATCAGCATGTCTTGGGCCGATAAAAGCTATAAATAACCTTTACCAGTGGGTACGCCTAACTTGGAAGTGTAATTCCGGGGTAGCATCATCGCTGAAAATTCTGTATTTCTGCAGCCAACGTCCAGTGCATCAAAGCCGCACTCTACCGGAAAGAGCCAAGCCGACGGAGCGGCAAGGGCGCGTCCTGCCATTCTCTGTGCCTGGAACCTTTGCATCAGCATGTCTTCGGCCGATAAAAGCTATAAATAACCTTTACCAGTGGGTAGACCTCACTTTGCAGTGCAACGCCGGTCTAGAATCATCACTGAAAATTCTGTATTTCTGCAGCCAACGTCCTGTGCAATCAAAGCCGCACGCCTCCGGAAAGAAACAATCCGGCGGAGCGGCAAGGGCGCGTCCCGCCATTCTCTGAGCCTGGAACCTTTGCATCAGCATGTCTTGGGCCGATAAAAGCTATAAATAACCTTTACCTGTGGGAAGGCCTCACTTCGCAGTGTAACTCCGGGCTAGCATCATCACTTAAAATTCTGTACTTCTGCAGCCAACGTCCAGTGCATCAAAGCCGCACTCTTCCGGAAAGAGCCAAGCCGACGCAGCGGCAAGGGCGCGTCCGGTCGTTCTCTGTGCCTAGAACCTTTGCATCAGCATGTCTTGGGCCGATAAAAGCTATAAATAACCTTTACCAGTGGGTACGCCTAACATGGCAGTGTAACTCCGGGCTAGCATCATTGCTGAAAATTCTGTATTTCTGCAGCCAACGTCCAGTGCATCAAAGCCGCACACTTCCGGAAAGAGCCAAGCCGACGCAGCGGCAAGGGCGCGTCCGGTCGTTCCCTGTGCCTAGATCCTTTGCATCAGCATGGTTTGGCCCGATAAAAGCTATAAATAAGCTTTACCAGTGGGCACGCCTAACTTGGAAGTGTAATTCCGGGGTAGCATCATCGCTGAAAATTCTGTATTTCTGCAGCCAACGTCCAGTGCATCAAAGCCGAACTCTACCGGAAAGAGCCAAGCCGACGGAGCGGCAAGGGCGCGTCCGGCCATTCTCTGTGCCTGGAATCTTTGCATCAGCATGTCTTCGGCCGATAAAAGCTATAAATACCCTTTACCAGTGGGTAGACCTCACTTTGCAGTGCAACGCCGGGCTAGCATCATCGCTGAAAATTCTGTATTTCTGCAGCCATCGTCCAGTGCATCAAAGCCGCACTCTTCCGGTAACAGCCAAGCCGACGCAGCGGCAAGGGCGCGTCCGGCCATTCTCTGTTCCTGGAACCTTTGCATCAGTATGTCTTGGGCCTATAAAAGCTATAAATAACCTTTACCAGTGGGTACGCCTCACTTGGCAGTGTAACTCCGGGCTAGCATCATCGCTGAAAATTCTGTATTTCTGCAGCCAACGTCCAGTGCATCAAAGCAGCACTCTTCCGGAAAGGGCCAAGCCGACGCAGCGGCAAGGGCGCGTCCCGCCAATCTCAGTCCCTGGAACCTTTGCATCAGCATGTCTTGGGCCAATAGAAGCTATAAATAACCTTTACCTGTGGGTAGGCCTCACTTTGCAGTGCAACGCCGGTCTAGAATCATCACTGAAAATTCTGTATTTCTGCAGCCAACGTCCTGTGCAATCAAAGCCGCACGCCTCCGGAAAGAAACAAGCCGGCAGAGCGGCAAGGGCGCGTCCTGCCATTCTCTGAGCCTGGAACCTTTGCATCAGCATGTCTTGGGCCGATAAAAGCTATAAATAACCTTTACCAGTGGGTAGGCCTCACTTTGCAATGAAACGCTGCGCTAGCATCATCGCTGAAAATTCTGTATTTATGACTTTAACGTCCAGTACATCAAATCCGCACGCTTCCGGAAAGAAGAAAGGTGACGGAGCGGCAAGCGCGCGTCCGGCCGTTCGCTGTGCATGGAACCTTTGCATCAGCATGTCTTGGGCCGATAAAAGCTATAAATAACCTTTACCAGTGGGTAGGCCTCACTTTGCAATGAAACGCTGCGCTAGCATCATCGCTGAAAATTCTGTATTTATGACTTTAACGTCCAGTACATCAAATCCGCACGCTTCCGGAAAGAAGCAAGGTGACGAAGCGGCAAGCGCGCGTCCAGCCGTTCGCTGTGCATGGAACCTTTGCATCAGCATGTCTTGGGCCAATAGAGCCATAAATAAGCTTGACCGGCGGGGACGTCTTACCTGGCAGTGGAACGCCGGGCTAGCGTCACCGCGTTAAATTCTGTATTTCTGAAGCCAACGTCCAGTACATCAAAGCCGCACTCTTCCGGAAAGAGCCAAGCCGACGCAGCGGCAAGGGCGCGTCCGGTCGTTCTCTGTGCCTAGAACCTTTGCATCAGCATGTCTTGGGCCGATAAAAGCTATAAATAACCTTTACCAGTGGGTACGCCTAACATGGCAGTGTAACTCCGGGCTAGCATCATTGCTGAAAATTCTGTATTTCTGCAGCCAACGTCCAGTGCATCAAAGCCGCACACTTCCGGAAAGAGCCAAGCCGACGCAGCGGCAAGGGCGCGTCCGGTCGTTCCCTGTGCCTAGATCCTTTGCATCAGCATGGTTTGGCCCGATAAAAGCTATAAATAAGCTTTACCAGTGGGCACGCCTAACTTGGAAGTGTAATTCCGGGGTAGCATCATCGCTGAAAATTCTGTATTTCTGCAGCCAACGTCCAGTGCATCAAAGCCGAACTCTACCGGAAAGAGCCAAGCCGACGGAGCGGCAAGGGCGCGTCCCGCCATTCTCTGTGCCTGGAATCTTTGCATCAGCATGTCTTCGGCCGATAAAAGCTATAAATACCCTTTACCAGTGGGTAGACCTCACTTTGCAGTGCAACGCCGGGCTAGCATCATCGCTGAAAATTCTGTATTTCTGCAGCCATCGTCCAGTGCATCAAAGCCGCACTCTTCCGGTAACAGCCAAGCCGACGCAGCGGCAAGGGCGCGTCCGGCCATTCTCTGTTCCTGGAACCTTTGCATCAGTATGTCTTGGGCCTATAAAAGCTATAAATAACCTTTACCAGTGGGTACGCCTCACTTGGCAGTGTAACTCCGGGCTAGCATCATCGCTGAAAATTCTGTATTTCTGCAGCCAACGTCCAGTGCATCAAAGCAGCACTCTTCCGGAAAGGGCCAAGCCGACGCAGCGGCAAGGGCGCGTCCCGCCAATCTCAGTCCCTGGAACCTTTGCATCAGCATGTCTTGGGCCAATAGAAGCTATAAATAACCTTTACCTGTGGGTAGGCCTTACTTTGCAGTGCAACGCCGGTCTAGAATCATCACTGAAAATTCTGTATTTCTGCAGCCAACGTCCTGTGCAATCAAAGCCGCACGCCTCCGGAAAGAAACAAGCCGGCAGAGCGGCAAGGGCGCGTCCTGCCATTCTCTGAGCCTGGAACCTTTGCATCAGCATGTCTTGGGCCGATAAAAGCTATAAATAACCTTTACCAGTGGGTAGGCCTCACTTTGCAATGAAACGCTGCGCTAGCATCATCGCTGAAAATTCTGTATTTATGACTTTAACGTCCAGTACATCAAATCCGCACGCTTCCGGAAAGAAGAAAGGTGACGGAGCGGCAAGCGCGCGTCCGGCCGTTCGCTGTGCATGGAACCTTTGCATCAGCATGTCTTGGGCCGATAAAAGCTATAAATAACCTTTACCAGTGGGTAGGCCTCACTTTGCAATGAAACGCTGCGCTAGCATCATCGCTGAAAATTCTGTATTTATGACTTTAACGTCCAGTACATCAAATCCGCACGCTTCCGGAAAGAAGCAAGGTGACGAAGCGGCAAGCGCGCGTCCAGCCGTTCGCTGTGCATGGAACCTTTGCATCAGCATGTCTTGGGCCAATAGAGCCATAAATAAGCTTGACCGGCGGGGACGTCTTACCTGGCAGTGGAACGCCGGGCTGGCGTCACCGCGTTAAATTCTGTATTTCTGAAGCCAACGTCCAGTACATCAAAGCCGCACTCTTCTGGAAAGAGCCAAGCCAACGCAGCGGCAAGGGCGCGTCCGGCCATTCTCTGTGCCTGGAACCTTTGCATCAGCATGTCTCTGGCCAATAGAAGCTATAAATAACTTTTACCAGTCGGTACGCCTCCTTGGCAGTGTAACTCTGGGCTAGCATCATCGCTGAAAATTCTGTATTTCTGCAGCCAACGTCCTGTGCAATCAATGCCGCACGCCTCCGGAAAGAAACAATCCGGCGGAGCGGCAAGGGCGCGTACCGCCATTCTCTGAGCCTGGAACCTTTGCATCAGCATGTCTTGGGCCGATAAAAGCTATATATAACCTTTACCAGTGGGTAGGCCTCACTTTGCAGTGTAACGCCGCGCTAGCATCATCGCTGAAAATTCTGTATTTATGACTTTAACGTCCAGTACATCAAATCCGCACGCTTCCGGAAAGAAGAAAGGTGACGGAGCGGCAAGCGCGCGTCCGGCCGTTCGCTGTGCATGGAACCTTTTCATCAGCATGTCTTGGGCCAATAGATCCACAAATAACCTTTACCAGTGGGTGCGCCTCACTTGGCAGTGTAACTCAGGGCTAGCATCATCGCTGAAAATTCTGTATTTCTGCAGACAACGTCCAGTGCATCAAAGCAGCACTCTTCCGGAAAGAGCCAAGCCGACGCAGCGGCAAGGGCGCGTCCCGCCATTCTCTGTGCCTGGAACCTTTGCATCAGCATGTCTTGGGCCAATAGAAGCTATAAATAACCTTTACCTGTGGGTAGGCCTCACTTCGCAGTGTAACTCCGGGCTAGCATCATCACTTAAAATTCTGTACTTCTGCAGCCAACGTCCAGTGCATCAAAGCCGCACTCTTCCGGAAAGAGCCAAGCCGATGCAGCGGCAAGGGCGCGTTCGGTCGTTCTCTGTGCCTAGAACCTTTGCATCAGCATGTCTTGGGCCGATAAAAGCTATAAATAACCTTTTCCAGTGGGTACGCCTAACATGGCAGTGTAACTCCAGGCTAGCATCATTGCTGAAAATTCTGTATTTCTGCAGCCAACGTCCAGTGCATCAAAGCCGCACACTTCCGGAAAGAGCCAAGCCGACGCAGCGGCAAGGGCGCGTCCGGTCGTTCCCTGTGCCTAGATCCTTTGCATCAGCATGTCTTGGCCCGATAAAAGCTATAAATAAGCTTTACCAGTGGGTACGCCTAACTTGGAAGTGTAATTCCGGGGTAGCATCATCGCTGAAAATTCTGTATTTCTGCAGCCAACGTCCAGTGCATCAAAGCCGCACTCTACCGGAAAGAGCCAAGCCGACGGAGCGGCAAGGGCGCGTCCCGCCATTCTCTGTGCCTGGAACCTTTGCATCAGCATGTCTTCGGCCGATAAAAGCTATAAATAACCTTTACCAGTGGGTAGACCTCACTTTGCAGTGCAACGCCGGGCTAGCATCATCGCTGAAAATTCTGTATTTCTGCAGCCATCGTCCAGTGCATCAAAGCCGCACTCTTCCGGAAACAGCCAAGCCGACGCAGCGGCAAGGGCGCGTCCGGCCATTCTCTGTTCCTGGAACCTTTGCATCAGTATGTCTTGGGCCTATAAAAGCTATAAATAACCTTTACCAGTGGGTACGCCTCACTTGGCAGTGTAACTCCGGGCTAGCATCATCGCTGAAAATTCTGTATTTCTGCAGCCAACGTCCAGTGCATCAAAGCAGCACTCTTCCGGAAAGGGCCAAGCCGACGCAGCGGCAAGGGCGCGTCCCGCCAATCTCTGTCCCTGGAACCTTTGCATCAGCATGTCTTGGGCCAATAGAAGCTATAAATAACCTTTATCTGAGGGTAGGCCTCACTTTGCAGTGCAACGCCGGTCTAGAATCATCACTGAAAATTCTGTATTTCTGCAGCCAACGTCCTGTGCAATCAAAGCCGCACGCTTACGGAAAGAAACAAGCCGGCGGAGCGGCAAGGGCGCGTCCCGCCATTCTCTGAGCCTGGAACCTTTGCATCAGCATGTCTTCGGCCGATAAAAGCTATAAATAACCTTTACCAGTGTGTAGACCTCACTTGGCAGTGTAACTCCGGGCTAGCATCATCGCTGAAAATTGTGTATTTCTGCAGGCAACGTCCAGTGCATCAAAGCAGCA
Organism: Amblyomma americanum; assembly: GCF_052857255.1. Lineage (NCBI taxonomy): Eukaryota > Metazoa > Arthropoda > Arachnida > Ixodida > Ixodidae > Amblyomma > Amblyomma americanum. The sequence continues at coordinate 197,289,984 of NC_135498.1, forward strand.
CTCTTCCGGAAAGAGCCAAGCCGACGCAGCGGCAAGGGCGCGTGCCGCCAATCTCTGTCCCTGGAACCTTTGCATCAGCATGTCTTGGGCCAATAGAAGCTATAAATAACCTTTACCTGTGGGTAGGCCTCACTTTGCAGTGCAACGCCGGTCTAGAATCATCACTGAAAATTCTGTATTTCTGCAGCCAACGTCCTGTGCAATCAAAGCCGCACGCCTCCGGAAAGAAACAAGCCGGCGGAGCGGCAAGGGCGCGTCCCGCCATTCTCTGAGCCTGGAACCTTTGCATCAGCATGTCTTGGGCCGATAAAAACTATAAATAACCTTTACCAGTGGGTAGGCCTCACTTTGCAGTGTAACGCCGCACTAGCATCATCGCTGAAAATTCTGCATTTATGACTTTAACGTCCAGTACATCAAATCCGCACGCTTCCGGAAAGAAGCAAGGTGACGGAGCGGCAAGCGCGCGTCCGGCCGTTCGCTGTGCATGGAACCTTTGCATCAGCATGTCTTGGGCCAATAGAGCCATAAATAAGCTTGACCGGCGGGGACGTCTTACCTGGCAGTGGAACGCCGGGCTAGCGTCATCGCGGAAAATTCTGTATTTCTGAAGCCAACGTCCAGTGCATCAAAGCCGCACTCTTCTGGAAAGAGCCAAGCCAACGCAGCGGCAAGGGCGCGTCCGGACATTCTCTGTGCCTGGAACCTTTGCATCAGCATGTCTCTGGCCAATAGAAGCTATAAATAACTTTTACCAGTCGGTGCGCCTCCCTTCGCAGTGTAACTCTGGGCTAGCATCATCGCTGAAAATTCTGTATTTCTGCAGCCAACGTCCAGTGCATCAAAGCCGCACTCTTCCGGAAAGAGCCAAGCCGACGCAGCGGCAAGGGCGCGTCCGGTCGGTCCCTGTGCCTAGAACCGTTGCATCAGCATGTCTTGGGCCGATAAAAGCTATAAATAACCTTTACCACTGGGTACGCCTAACTTGGCAGTGTAACTCCGGGCTAGCATCATCCCTGAAAATTCTGTATTTCTGCAGCCAACGTCCAGTGCATCAAAGCCGCACTCTTCCGGAAAGAGCCAAGCCGACGGTGCGGCTAGGGCGCGTCCCGCCATTCTCTGTGCCTGGAACCTTTGCATCAGCATGTCTTGGGGCGATAAAAGCTATAAATAACTTTTACCAGTCGGTACGCCTCACTTGGCAGTGTAACTCCGGGCTAGCATCATCGCTTAAAATTCTGTATTTCTGCAGCCAACGTCCAGTGCATCAAAGCCGCACTCTTCCGGAAAGAGCCAAGCCGACGCAGCGGCAAGGGCGCGTCCGATCGTTCCCTGTGCCTAGAACCTTTGCATAAGCATGTCTTGGGCCGATAAAAGCTATAAATAACCTTTACCAGCGGGTACGCCTAACTTGGAAGTGTAATTCCGGGGTAGCATCCTCGCTGAAAATTCTGTATTTCTGCAGCCAACGTCCAGTGCATCAAAGCCGCACTCTACCGGAAAGAGCCAAGCCGACGGAGCGGCAAGGGCGCGTCCTGCCATTCTCTGTGCCTGGAACGTTTGCATCAGCATGTCTTCGGCCGATAAAAGCTATAAATAACCTTTACCAGTGGGTAGACCTCACTTGGCAGTGTAACTCCGGGCTAGCATCATCGCTGAAAATTGTGTATTTCTGCAGCCAACGTCCAGTGCATCAAAGCAGCACTCTTCCGGAAAGAGCCAAGCCGACGCAGCGGCAAGGGCGCGTGCCGCCAATCTCTGTCCCTGGAACCTTTGTATCAGCATGTCTTGGGCCAATAGAAGCTATAAATAACCTTTACCTGTGGGTAGGCCTCACTTTGCAGTGCAACGCCGGTCTATAATCATCACTGAAAATTCTGTATTTCTGCAGCCAACGTCCTGTGCAATCAAAGCCGCACGCCTCCGGAAAGAAACAAGCCGGCGGAGCGGCAAGGGCGCGTCCCGCCATTCTCTGAGCCTGGAACCTTTGCATCAGCATGTATTGGGCCGATAAAAGCTATAAATAACCTTTACCAGTGGGTAGGCCTCACTTTGCAGTGTAACGCCGCACTAGCATCATCGCTGAAAATTCTGTATTTATGACTTTAACGTCCAGTACATCAAATCCGCACGCTTCCGGAAAGAAGCAAGGTGACGGAGCGGCAAGCGCGCGTCCGGCCGTTCGCTGTGCATGGAACCTTTGCATCAGCATGTCTTGGGCCAATAGAGCCATAAATAATCTTGACCGGCGGGGACGCCTAACATGGCAGTGTAACTCCGGGCTAGCATCATCGCTGAAAATTCTGTATTTATGCAGCCAACGTCTAGTGCATCAAAGCCGCACACTTCCGGAAAGAGCCAAGCCGACGCAGCGGCAAGGGCGCGTCCGGTCGTTCCCTGTGCCTAGAACCTTTGCATCAGCATGTCTTGGGCCGATAAAAGCTATAAATAACCTTTACCAGTGGGTACGCCTAACTTAGAAGTGTAATTCCGGGGTAGCATCATCGCTGAAAATTCTGTATTTCTGCAGCCAACGTCTAATGCATCAAAGCCGCACTCTTCCGGAAAGAGCCAAGCCGACGGAGCGGCTAGGGCGCGTCCCGCCATTCTCTGTGCCTGGAACCTTTGCATCAGCATGTCTTGGGCCGATAAAAGCTATAAATAACATTTACCAGTGGGTACGCCTCACTTGGCAGTGTAACTCCGGGCTAGCATCATCGCTTAAAATTCTGTATTTCTGCAGCCAACGTCCAGTGCATCAAAGCCGCACTCTTCCGGAAAGAGCCAAGCCGACGGTGCGGCTAGGGCGCGTCCCGCCATTCTCTGTGCCTGGAACCTTTGCATCAGCATGTCTTGGGGCGATAAAAGCTATAAATAACCTTTACCAGTGGGTACGCCTCACTTGGCAGTGTAACTCCGGGCTAGCATCATCGCTGAAAATTCATTATTTCCACAGGCAACGTCAAGTGCATCAAAGCCACACGCTTCCGGAAAGAAGCAAGCTGACGGAGCGGAAAGTGTGCGTCGGGCCGTTCGCTCTGCCTGGAACAACCTTTGCATCAGCATGTCTTGGGCCGATGGAAGCTATAAATAACCTTTACCAGTGCGTACGACTCACTTGGCATTGTAAAGCCGCGCTGGCATCATCGTGGAAAATTCTGTATTTCTGCAGCCAACGTTGAGTGCATCAAAGACGCAGTCTTCCGGAAAGAGCCAAGCCGACGCAGCGGCAATGGCGCGTCCGCCCATTCTCTGTGCCTGGAACCTTTGCATCAGCATGTCTTGGGCCAATAGAAGCTATAGATAACCTTTACCAGTTTGTACGCCTCACTTGGCAGTGTAACCCCCGGGCTAGCATCATCGCTGAAAATTCTGTATTTCCGCAGCCAATGTCCAGTGCATCAAAGCAGCACTCTTCCGGAAAGAGCCAAGCCGACGCAGCGGCAAGGGCGCGTCCGGTCGTTCCCTGTGCCTGGAACCTCTGTATCAGCATGTCTTGGGCCGATAAAAGCTTTAAATAACCTTTACCAGTGGGTACGCCTCACTTGGCAGTGTAACTCCGGGCTAGCATCATCGCTGAAAATTCTGTATTTCTGCAGCCAAAGTCCTGTGCATCAAAGCCGCACTCTTCCGGAAAGAGCCAAGCCGACGCAGTGGCAAGGGCGCGTCCGGTCCGGCCATTCTCGGTGCCTGGAACCTTTGCATCAGCATGTCTTGGGCCGATAAAAGCTATAAATAACCTTTACCAGTGGGTACGCCTCACTTGGCAGTGTAACTCCGGGCTAACATCATCGCTGAAAATTCTGTATTTCTGCAGCCAACGTCCAGTGCATCAAAGGCGCACGCCTCCGGAAAGAAACAAGCCGACGGAGCGGCAAGGGCGCGCCCGGGCGTTCGCTGTGCCTGGAACCTATGCATCATCATGTCTTGGGCCAATAGAGCCATAAATAACCTTGACCGGATGGAACATGTTACCTGGCAGTGGAACGCCGGGCTAGCATCATCGCTGAAAATTCTCTATTTCTGAAGCCAACGTCCAGTGCATCAAAGCCGCACTCTTCTGGAAAGAGCCAAGCCGACGCAGCGGCAAGGGCGCGTCCGGCCATTCTCTGTGCCTGGAAACTTTGCATCAGCATGTCTTGGGCCGATAAAAGCTATAAATAACCTTTACCAGTGGGTACGCCTCACTTGGCAGTGTAACTCCGGGCTAGCATCATATCTGAAAATTCTGTATTTCTGCAGCCAACGTCCAGTGCATAAAAGCCGCACTCTTCCGGAAAGAGCCAAGCCGACGCAACGGCAAGGGCGCGTCCGGTCGTTCCATGTGCCTGGAACCTTTGCATCAGCATGTCTTGGGCCGATAAAAGCTATAAATAACCTTTACCAGTGGGTACGCCTCACTTGGCAGTGTAACTCCGGGCTAGCATCATAGCTGAAAATTCTGTATTTCTGCAGCCAACGTCCAGTGCATAAATGCCGCACTCTTCCGGAAAGAGCCAAGCCGACGCAACGGCAAAGGCGCGTCCGGTCGTTCCATGTGCCTGGAACCTTTGCATCAGCATGTCTTGGGCCGATAAAAGCTATAAATAACCTTTACCAGTGGGTACGCCTCACTTGGCAGTGTAACTCCGGGCTAGCATCATCGCTTAAAATTCTGTATTTCTGCCTTTAACGTCCATTACATCAAACCCGCACGCTTCCGGAAAGAAGCAAGCCGACGGAGTGGCAAGGGCACGTCCGGTCGTTCCCTGTGCCTAGAACCTTTGCATCAGCATGTCTTGGGCCGATAAAAGCTATAAATAACCTTTACCAGTGGGTACGCCTAACATGGCAGTGTAACTTCGGGCTAGCATCATCGCTGAAAATTCTGTATTTCTGCAGCCAACGTCCAGTGCATCAAAGCCGCACACTTCCGGAAAGAGCAAAGCCGACGCAGCCGCAAGGGTGCGTCCGGTCGTTCCCTGTGCCTAGAACCTTTGCATCAGCATGTCTTGGGCCGATAAAAGCTATAAATAACCTTTACCAGCGGGTACGCCTAACTTGGAAGTGTAATTCCGGGGTAGCATCATCGCTGAAAATTCTGTATTTCTGCAGCCAACGTCCAGTGCATCAAAGCCGCACTCTACCGGAAAGAGCCAAGCCGACGGAGCGGCAAGTGCGCGTCCCGCCATTCTCTGTGCCTGGAACCTTTGCATCAGCATGTCTTCGGCCGATAAAAGCTATAAATAACCTTTACCAGTGGGTAGACCTCACTTTGCAGTGCAAAGCCGGGCTAGCATCATCGCTGAAAATTCTGTATTTCTGCAGCCATCGTCCAGTGCATCAAAGCCGCACTCTTCCGGAAAGAGCCAAGCCGACGCAGCGGCAAGGGCGCGTCCCGCCAATCTCTGAGCCTGGAACCTTTGCATCAGCATGTCTTGGGCCGATAAACGCTATAAATAACCTTTACCAGTGGGTAGGCCTCACTTTGCAGTGTAACGCCGCGCTAGCATCATCGATGAAAATTCTGTATTTATGACTTTAACGTCCCGTACATCAAATCCGCACGCTTCCGGAAAGAAGCAAGGTGACGGAGCGGAAAGCGCGCGTCCGGCCGTTCGCTGTGCATGGAACCTTTGCATCAGCATGTCTTGGGCCAATAGAGCCATAAATAAGCTTGACCGGCGGGGACGTCTTACCTGGCAGTGGAACGCCGGGCTAGCGTCATCGCGGAAAATTCTGTATTTCTGAAGCCAACGTCCAGTGCATCAAAGCCGCACTCTTCTGGAAAGAGCCAAGCCAACGCAGCGGCAAGGGCGCGTCCGGCCATTCTCCGTGCCTGGAACCTTTGCATCAGCATGTGTCTGGCCAATAGAAGCTATAAATAACTTTTACCAGTCGGTACGCCTCCCTTGGCAGTGTAACTCTGGGCTAGCATCATCGCTGAAAATTCTGTATTTCTGCAGCCAACGTCCAGTGCATCAAAGCCGCACTCTTCCGGAAAGAGCCAAGCCGACGCAGCGGCAAGGGCGCGTCCGGTCGTTCCCTGTGCCTAGAACCTTTGCATCAGCATGTCTTGGGCCGATAAAAGCTATAAATAACCTTTACCAGTGGGTACGCCTAACATGGCAGTGTAACTCCGGGCTAGCATCATCGCTGAAAATTCTGTATTTCAGCAGCCAACGTCTAGTGCAGCAAAGCCGCACACTTCCGGAAAGAGCCAAGCCGACACAGCGGGAAGGGCGCGTCCGGTCGTTCCCTGTGCCTAGAACCTTTGCATCAGCATGTCTTGGGCCGATAAAAGCTATAAATAACCTTTACCAGTGGGTACGCCTAACTTGGAAGTGTAATTCCGGGGTAGCATCATCGCTGAAAATTCTGTATTTCTGCAGCCAACGTCCAGTGCATCAAAGCCGCACTCTACCGGAAAGAGCCAAGCCGACGGAGCGGCAAGGGCGCGTCCTGCCATTCTCTGTGCCTGGAACCTTTGCATCAGCATGTCTTCGGCCGATAAAAGCTATAAATAACCTTTACCAGTGGGTACGCCTAAATTGGAAGTGTAATTCCGGGGTAGCATCATCGCTGAAAATTCTGTATTTCTGCAGCCAACGTCCAGTGCATCAAAGCCGCACTCTACCGGAAAGAGCCCAGCCGACGGAGCGGCAAGGGCGCGTCCCGCCAATCTCTGTCCCTGGAACCTTTGCACCAGCATGTCTTGGGCCAATAGAAGCTATAAATAACCTTTACCTGTGGGTAGGCCTCACTTTGCAGTGCAACGCCGGTCTAGAATCATCACTGAAAATTCTGTATTTCTGCAGCCAACGTCCTGTGCAATCAAAGCCGCACGCCTCCGGAAAGAAACAATCCGGCGAAGCGGCAAGGGCGCGTCCCGCCATTCTCTGAGCCTGGAACCTTTGCATCAGAATGTCTTGGGCCGATAAAAGCTATAAATAACGTTTACCAGTGGGTAGGCCTCACTTTGCAGTGTAACGCCGCGCTAGCATCATCGATGAAAATTCTGTATTTATGACTTTGACGTCCAGTACATCAAATCCGCACGCTTCCGGAAAGAAGCAAGGTGACAGAGCGGCAAGCGCGCGTCCGGCCGTTCGCTGTGCATGGAACCTTTGCATCAGCATGTCTTGGGCCAATAGAGCCATAAATAAGCTTGACCGGCGGGGACGTCTTACCTGGCAGTGGAACGCCGGGCTAGCGTCATCGCGGAAAATTCTGTATTTCTGAAGCCAACGTCCAGTGCATCAAAGCCGCACTCTTCTGGAAAGAGCCAAGCCAACGCAGCGGCAAGGGCGCGTCCGGCCATTCTCTGTGCCTGGAACCTTTGCATCAGCATGTCTCTGGCCAATAGAAGCTATAAATAACTTTTACCAGTCGGTACGCCTCACTTCGCAGTGTAACTCCGGGCTAGCATCATCACTTTAAATTCTGTACTTCTGCAGCCAAAGTCCAGTGCATCAAAGCCGCACTCTTCCGGAAAGAGCCAAGCAGACGCAGCGGCAAGGGCGCGTCCGGTCGTTCTCTCTGCCTAGAACCTTTGCATCAGCATGTCTTGGGCCGATAAAAGCTATAAATAACCTTTACCAGTGGGTACGCCTAACTTGGAAGTCTAATTCCGGGGTAGCATCATCGCTGAAAATTCTGTATTTCTGCAGCCAACGTCCAGTGCATCAAAGCCGCACTCTACCGGAAAGAGCCCAGCCGACGGAGCGGCAAGGGCGCGTCCTGCCATTCTCTGTGCCTGGAACCTTTGCATCAGCATGTCTTCGGCCGATAAAAGCTATAAATAACCTTTGCCAGTGGGTAGACCTCACTTTGCAGTGCAACGCCGGGCTAGCATCATCGCTGAAAATTCTGTATTTCTGCAGCCATCGTCCAGTGCATCAAAGCCGCACTCTTCCGGAAAGAGCCAAGCCGACGCAGCGGCAAGGGCGCGTCCGGCCATTCTCTGTGCCTGGAACCTTTGCATCAGTATGTCTTGGGCCGATAAAAGCTATAAATAACCTTTACCAGTGGGTACGCCTCACTTGGCAGTGTAACTCCGGGCTAGCATCATCGCTGAAAATTCTGTATTTCTGCAGCCAACGTCCAGTGCATCAAAGCAGCACTCTTCCGGAAAGAGCCAAGCCGACGCAGCGGCAAGGGCGCGTCCGGTTGTTCCCTGTGCCTAGAACCTTTGCATCAACATGTCTTGGGCCGATAAAAGCTATAAATAACCTTTACCAGTGGGTACGCCTAACATGGCAGTGTAACTCCGGGCTAGCATCATCGCTGAAAATTCTGTATTTCTGCAGCCAACGTCTAGTGCAGCAAAGCCGCACACTTCCGGAAAGAGCCAAGCCGACACAGCGGCAAGGGCGCGTCCGGTCGTTCCCTGTGCCTAGAACCTTTGCATCAGCATGTCTTGGGCCGATAAAAGCTATAAATAACCTTTACCAGTGGGTACGCCTAAATTGGAAGTGTAATTCCGGGGTAGCATCATCGCTGAAAATTCTGTATTTCTGCAGCCAACGTCCAGTGCATCAAAGCCGCACTCTACCGGAAAGAGCCCAGCCGACGGAGCGGCAAGGGCGCGTCCCGCCAATCTCTGTCCCTGGAACCTTTGCACCAGCATGTCTTGGGCCAATAGAAGCTATAAATAACCTTTACCTGTGGGTAGGCCTCACTTTGCAGTGCAACGCCGGTCTAGAATCATCACTGAAAATTCTGTATTTCTGCAGCCAACGTCCTGTGCAATCAAAGCCGCACGCCTCCGGAAAGAAACAATCCGGCGAAGCGGCAAGGGCGCGTCCCGCCATTCTCTGAGCCTGGAACCTTTGCATCAGAATGTCTTGGGCCGATAAAAGCTATAAATAACGTTTACCAGTGGGTAGGCCTCACTTTGCAGTGTAACGCCGCGCTAGCATCATCGATGAAAATTCTGTATTTATGACTTTGACGTCCAGTACATCAAATCCGCACGCTTCCGGAAAGAAGCAAGGTGACGGAGCGGCAAGCGCGCGTCCGGCCGTTCGCTGTGCATGGAACCTTTGCATCAGCATGTCTTGGGCCAATAGAGCCATAAATAAGCTTGACCGGCGGGGACGTCTTACCTGGCAGTGGAACGCCGGGCTAGCGTCATCGCGGAAAATTCTGTATTTCTGAAGCCAACGTCCAGTGCATCAAAGCCGCACTCTTCTGGAAAGAGCCAAGCCAACGCAGCGGCAAGGGCGCGTCCGGCCATTCTCTGTGCCTGGAACCTTTGCATCAGCATGTCTTGGGCCGATAAAAGCTATAAATAACCTTTACCAGTGGGTACGCCTAACATGGCAGTGTAACTCCGGGCTAGCATCATTGCTGAAAATTCTGTATTTCTGCAGCCAACGTCCAGTGCATCAAAGCCGCACAGTTCCGGAAAGAGCCAAGCCGACGCAGCGGCAAGGGCGCGTCCGGTCGTTCCCTGTGCCTAGATCCTTTGCATCAGCATGTCTTGGCCGATAAAAGCTATAAATAACCTTTGCCAGTGGGTACGCCTAACTTGGAAGTGTAATTCCGGGGTAGCATCATCGCTGAAAATTCTGTATTTCTGCAGCCAACGTCCAGTGCATCAAAGCCGCACTCTACCGGAAAGAGCCAAGCCGACGGAGCGGCAAGGGCGCGTCCAGCCATTCTCTGTGCCTGGAACCTTTGCATCAGCATGTCTTCGGTCGATAAAAGCTATAAATAACCTTTACCTGTGGGTAGGCCTCACTTG